>NC_139948.1:3782075-4214575 GCF_963454915.1 Gymnoscopelus microlampas
TGACGCATCATTTAGAAGCTCCAATCACTTTTTGGCAGCTGGTAAAATGTTTTTCTTTCCATGGGTTGTAGGTCTACTGGCACTTAAAAGGTATTTAAACTAGTAAAAAAGAACTGGTCAAAATAGTCCTACAAAATTGAGAAGTATTTCTTTATATTATGCACAACTTTGTTTATTAATCACATTCAACCAACTAAACACATAGAAACAATGAAAACAATACTACAGCCAGTGGTGGAGTAAAAGTAAAACAAATAATTGGTATCAAAATGTACTTAAAGAAAGTAGAAAGTACTCATTATGCAGGATGTGCGATTTCACAAGTTTTCAAATATATAAAACGTCAAAAGATCTTTTGAAAATAGCAGATCTACAAGCTCACAATGCGTCACATCGCGACGCATTGTGAGCTTGTAGATCGGCTATTTTCAAATGGCCGAAATGTATATAGGGCTGAAGTGGTTAGTGTATGTTTTGTAATAATAATCAAAATCTACAAAGTAACTAGTAACTAAAGTTTTCAAATAATTGTAGTGGAGTAAAAGTACAATATTTAACTCTGAGATGTAGTGGAGTAGAAGTAAAAGTGTGGGAAATTGGAAATACTCAAGTAAATTACAAATACCTCAGAATTTTACTTAAGTACAGTACTTGAGTAAATGTACTTAATTACTTTATACCACTGACTACAGCATTGCCTATGATCATGTAAATGTCATGCCTGATTGTTTGACCCAGATAAAAGCAGCTGCTGACAAGCTGCATGGGTGCTGTAGCTTGACACAGCCCGTGTGCACTCTTGCGGTAACACTTTTTGGCAGAAAATCACTTTTGGCCGCAACATCTGTTTCAATCCCATATCAAATGACACAAACATCCTGGCAAATGACACAAACATCCTGGCAAATGACAGATGGCATACAAAGGGTTGTCAGAGTGAAGATCAGACCCCATGGCTCCATTGTGCATGCGGGCCACTAGTACAATTCTATTTTATTCTGTTCTAATCTAATCCATAAAGTACTATTATATTCTATGTTACTATATTCTAATTCATAAAGATGTAATCTAACAAATTGGTGGATAAACAATGTTTTTCTTTCAGATGAGGTTCTGTAAGAAAGCTGGGGCATTACAGATGTATTCATCTGTAAGCAAAATAGTGTTTGTGTAGTGTAAACTATTGTACTTTACACCAGATGGCTCTGTCTGACCAAAATCTAATTAACAATGTCATATTAGAGCTCTCACATTGTAACCACTCATATATGTTTTTTTAATTCATTAACTTTCACCCATAGTACTATGATAGATAATGCTTTGTAATTTTCACAAGTAGTCTGAATGAATACAATACAGAAGTTACTATCTGGGATAATTATACAGTCAAATTTAAAAGCTATTTATATAAATTGAGCTCTATCTAACATTAACCTCATACCTAAAACAATGTACCTATAAGATAAGAACATGCAATTATTTTAACATACCTTCTGAGACGAATACCAGTAGAAAAACAGCATGTGTGTGAGTGAGGTGAGCATTTCTATGTAACATTTCACTGATCCGAGATGCGGCTGTGACTTGACTGAGGCTAATAGGTCTGTGCAGTGACACAGACCTTAGAGCAGGGGCTGGCAAGTAAGTTTGGCCTCGGGCCAATTTTTAAGCCATTAGATGGTGGACCAGGACCTGCTTCTTTCCACTTGACAGTTATTTGTGGCGTGTGTCACCGTAGTAGTACAGTAGAACACGATGGGATAGCTTTAGAAAAAAAAGAAGAAAGGAAACATTTTAAAATACCATAGGCCATATATACCACAGATGATGCATAGTTTTTTTTAAAGTTTTTCTATCCCCAATAATTTCAAATTATTATTTAACAGCTAACAGTTCATAAATGGAACATTTTAAAAGTTGAAAGAAAAGCTGTCACTTGCCTCGTGAGGTCACAATGGTGGCTGCCATGCAGAGCAGCAGTAGGAGGAGGAGGGACCATGTCAATGTAGCTCCTTGACTAGACTGACACAGAGGAGTCATCACAGTGGTACGCAGCTGGAGGGCCGCCCACAGAAGACTTTACCGTGTCGATCATTTCATTTTGCCTCATTTGTTCCCCTTCTAGAATTTGTTGTGAGCAATGGTACGCTGAACCAGTCTGACCATCCTCATATGATAGTATTTGATATTACAAGGTTCTAACTTACTGTCTGGATTCCTACTGACATTGTTTTTGTTTCTGACCGCAATAAAATGTGACGTGTCTGTGTGCAGCAGCCAGCTGCAACTGCTCATGAATCCGACGAAATGGCATGCAACTAACATAATCAGATCAACCGGCTCAAGGGTGCAACCATTTTTCTAACATCGAATAATAAAGTGTTTGAATTGTGGCGATTTACGGGAGTAACTCGGTTACATTTCTTCCACGGTCCTGTGAAAGTTTAATTCATAATAAATAGCCTAAAATAAAAACATATTGTATTGTATGTGCATTTGAGGTGACGGAGCACCTTCTAGATTTCCCGGAGCGCAGCAGGTAGGTACCGGAGCTCGGCTCCTGCCCGCTCCGGCACAAATTAAGCCCTGGCATGTGCCATCACGCAAACTTATGATGTAGGCCTCTACGTGCAGGTCAGGGGTCTGGCGCAGGTCCGGCACGTTGGATAATCACGTGACTCCCATAGGAAATGAATGTAAATAGCCACGTCCCTCTGCCTCCCCACGTTGATCCCATCGAAAATGAATGGGCCAGCGATTAGTTACAGAAATAATTATTGTTGCAAAAAGGCCAATGTTTAATAAAGTCCTTAAAGCTGAAATAATGCAACTGATGTACTTTCCTAGAATTACCATGATTCAAGTGTTCTCAGTTATAAAGATAGTAACTACACAAACATTCACAGCATTGTTCTTTAAACATACATGAAATATTGGAAATTGAGTCATGTGAGGGTGCATCAATTTTTTTTTGAGGTGTGTTTTTTCCTGTGAAGCTGTGCATTGGGGCAGGTGGATGTGGGTTACAGGGAGTAGATTGCACCTCTCTGAGTTTTTAGATGTGTGCAGTGGTGTAAAGTAACTAAGTACATTTACCCAAGTACTGTACTTAATTTTGAGGTAGTCCACTACATCTCAGAGGAAAGTATTTGACTCCACTACAATTAAACTGATTTTGATACAAAGAATACAAAAGCCCTATTTTATACTTAGGCAATTAAAAAATAGCTGGTTTATAAGCTCACAACGTGTCGCGTTGTGAGCTTGTAGATCTGCTATTTGACAAAGTATATTTGTATGCCAATACCTTTGCAGGGTTCTTTTTTAGGCCTTGGTGGTTTCATGTCATTAAAAATGTGCAGGTTGGAGAGAGCAATGTGTTTACATCTGCAATAGAGAGGGGAAGTGATACTTGGTAAGTGATACTTGTGCCCCCTGGTTGAAAAGCTCCTACACTTTACTATAGAGACTGACTGTATGATCTAACAAAAAGTTGTACTGCTTATAAATATGAATAACTCAACAAGACAAGTCTAATCTCTAACCATCCTGAGGCCACATGATTCTGTTCTGTTCTGTTCTGTTCTGTTCCATGTCAGAGTTGTGTGAACCAGTGGTTCTCACACTGTGTGTGTGTGTGTGTGTGTGTGTGTGTGTGTGTGTGTGTGTGTGTGTGTGTGTGTGTGTGTGTGTGTGTGTGTGCGTGTGCGTGTGTGTGTGTGTGTGTGTGTGCGCATGTGTGTGTGCGTGTTTGTGTGCCCGCCCACTGCATGTGTGTGTGTGGGTAGGGTGGAAAAGTGTATTAATGCCAGTATGGACCTTTAGAGCAGCTGTGAAGCAGAGGTCACGCTAGGGTTTTAAACTGCCTCACAATATCCAAAATGATTACAGTTTACTCGGACATCTGCAGTTGTGTAAATGTACTTGAAGCATTGTATTTTGAATTGAAAACTATTAACACACAAATTGAATATAGCCAAACAGCTTCTTGCACAAATAGATTAATTAGACTACAAAGTGCGCATTTTGTGCGTGCTGCATGCGTAATGATTTCTCAATAATACTGATGCATCATCAGTTTATGAGAACACATTTTCTTCAGAATAAAAAACAATCAAAAGGTATTGCACAACAATGGCCACTTCAGAATAATCATTCATAACGTTGAATCTTGGTTGGTTAAAGTTGACTCTGATTCAGTTCTAGGACATAATACTGTCTAGTCACTCGATCATTATGAATATTGGGGGGGGGGGGGGGGGTATATTTTTTGATAAACGGCAGGAGGCAGTGTCTCTGTAGGTAGATGCCACTTGGGAATTGGAAGGTTCCCAGTTCGATGTAATGCACCTAAAAGCGCTTATAAGCTGCTAGGCCTATAGATAAATGCACCATTTAGAAATAAAGGGTGGCAAAGGATTGTGTACAGTTAGATACTGTATGTCAGCATTGTGTTTTACTAAAAGACTACATTTCTCAACTGTTTAAGCCAGATCTGTTGCTGTCTCAGAAACAAATAAACATTGCCACCCTGTGGTAGATCAACAGTTTCTGGGGTTACCGGGTTGTCAACCTGGGAAGCCATCGGCTAAAAAAAAGAAAAGAAAAATCTGTCTTGAGAGATTACTTTAACCCTGACATCCCAATTTTGGCCATGCCATTATGGGCCAAAAAAAGAAAACAAGATAGCTGATCTACAAGCTCACATCATGTTGTGAGCTTGTGTTTTATTGTGGTTGAGTGGCTATAAATGCCTAAATACTGTTTTAAAATGTGTACCACAGTGGAATAGACACAATTGCACATTAGTAGTCCATTAGTTGCCTATGCATTTAGGGCTAATAGGCCTATGTGCTTCTCGTAATATTATTGACCACTTATTTTGCATGTCCATGGCAAAAAATAAAAAATATTGACGAAATCACAAGCTGGCATGGTGCTGACCCCAGGTTTACAGATGTAAAAAATCAAATAAAAATAAGGCGGGTGAAATTCTTTGTTGCAAAAGCCCCAAAATAGCAGTGGCATGAGGCAGTTAGACGTAATGCCAGATACATAAGGTGCATGGTTTAAGTGGGAGAAAATATTATGAGGAATATAAGTACAATATAAAAAAAAGTCATAGTAGGCCTATTTAGTCAAATTAGTCATATAAATAGAAGAATAATCCTGTGGTGGCCTGTGTTGTCAGGACAGCCTGGCAACAGGCGGTGCTCAGCGCTTGTTCAACAGTCATGGTATGCAGTGAAATATTAAATAAAAGTACCATGAATCAGTGGTGGAAGTTTGTTTTTAATTACTTATGTAAAAGTAGCAATTCTACAATATAAAAATACTCTGTTACAGGTAAAAGGCCTGTATTAACATTTTTACTTGGTAAAAGTACAAATGTATTGGCATCAACACATAAAGTACCAAAGTAAAATTACCAAGAAATCTTTGAAAATATGTCAAACTTTTTCAAAAATAGCCGATCTACAAGCTCACAGCACGTCACATTGCGTAGGGGTGCTTGCTATATTTAGGCTAAATCACTTTTGGAACCAAATGGTTTGGTTCCATT
Organism: Gymnoscopelus microlampas; assembly: GCF_963454915.1. Taxonomy (NCBI): domain Eukaryota; kingdom Metazoa; phylum Chordata; class Actinopteri; order Myctophiformes; family Myctophidae; genus Gymnoscopelus; species Gymnoscopelus microlampas. The sequence goes on from NC_139948.1 coordinate 3,787,639, forward strand.
TGTACACTCTCAGAGTTATACCCTCTCAAGGAACCATGAGGGTCCCTGGACCACACTTTGAGACCCACTATTCTAGTGAGCCAACCTGCACAATATCAGCACCCTGACTCTGTTTGACCAGAATGGAACAGAGCCTTCATTAGTATCATTGGTAACACCTGTGAAGGAATTAAGAAGAGGCCCAATTTCTTTCCAATATGTCTGCTGTGCATAGAGCCCATTAGTTGCGCTTCAGCTTTGAGGACAGAAATGTGGTGCACTGGCGCCCTGATGTTCTGCCATTCTCATGAATACAAAAATGGTAACGGAGGAAGCCGAGAAGGTTCCCCACGTGTGGAAAACGGTCAGGTCTTAATCTCCCCGTATAGAATGAACCGGAGACAATAAGGCAATTAACTCCCCTTCTCTCTCCCATTCACAGCTGTCCCATCACTCTGGCATCAAGTCGCCACCTTACTGAACATAAGGGTACAAAAGCAGCACAAAGTAATACAAAAATAATGCAAATAATACAAAATAAATAAATATGGCTGGCCGTAACAGTATTGCATTGCATAGCTGTGTTCATGACAAACAAACCATATTATTATACAGTGAGTAGCCTATCATCCTTGTGCCCACTAGATGGCAGTACTAAACCACACATGGCAACCTGTTGAACTATGAGTAGATTGTGTTCTGCAAGCCATTGATTTATAAAGACCCTACCTGTGTAACTGTGACATATCTAGTGCAGTCAATTCTCTTTTGATTTATTGAATACTTTATTAATATGCTTATTAACAGTACAGGTAGTACAGTCAAAGGTTATGCTAAAATGATAACACAAAAAGCCCCAGGGGCTTGTTCCCATTGTGGTCCTTTGTTTTCAATTCATCGGTAACAGGCTACATATAGGATAATACAGACAATGCAATCCAAAAACACTACAAAACATCATGGATCATAGGGTATATTGACAGAGAAATTGGGAGGGTGCGGTGGTCAGGGGATTCTACTAACAAGGTGTTCCGGGAGTTAAACTGTGTTCACTTGTATTTTTCTTCTTAATGTAAGGGTTGTATAAATTGTATTTTACATTATGACTATTATGTAAAATAAATCAAATACAAAAAAATACAAAATGTATCTAAATTTAAATAATTTGATTTAACTTTTGTCCTTTCACGACAGAAAAACATTCGTGAAAGGGTTAGTGTTTCCTGTCTGCCCTAGTTATTTTTACCTGTCTTGTCTCATTTCCCTGTAATTGATAGAAGGTAGAAACATAGAAACAGTCTACGGGCCAGGCAGGCGCCATTGATGCGTATGGGAGGCAAAACTTGATCAGTAAATTCGGTGAAATACATTGGAGTCAATGAGAGCCAGTTGGACCAGCTTGTGAACAAACACAATTTCTTAACAATTGGGACTTTGTGCTCTTCTATACCTCAATATAATTACAAGGTTTACACATCGAAAAGCAACACAGAAGAAATCAATGTGTCATATGTCTTCTTTTATTTTCCTGCATGGGCCGAGTATTTCACAAAGGTCTCAATTGTGAAATAGTGTGTGTTCAGAACCTGGTCCACTTGGCTCTCATTGACTCCAATGCATACCAGGCCTGCAGTTTGCCTCCCAGTGCGACGAATCTGCCGGCTGGAATTGCTGGATAGCGAAAATGACGTCGATGGCCGTATCTTCTTTTTATTCAACTTGTCTCCATCCTCAGTTGTCCTGCTAGACCCTATTAGCCAATTGTGTCTTAGCTGTCTGTTGAGTTCACCTGTGTCTTGTTAATTGATAGATTGCTTGAATATTTTTAGGCAAAAAAATGTAAAACAGCACAATTACATTTATAATACTTTGTAAAAGGTCCGTCCAAAAAAGTCCTTGCGGTCTTGTTTCCATTGGGGTCCTTGGTATTCAATTCATAGACATATATAGTAGCAACCAAACAGTTCAAATATCAACACAAAAATACAGAATTACAAATTATGTACAAACAAAACAAAAATGCAGAAAAGAAAATAACATGTACAAAAAATGGGGCGGGGGGGGGTGGGTCTGTCTAACAGGAAAATGATACCTCCTCTTTTGGCCTTCAGAAAGGTGAGTTTTTAAGGCTGTTTTAAATGAGCCCAGCGAACTGATTTTTTTGAGGGAGGGGGCAAACCTGGGTGGCAGTGCTGTAGAAGGAGAATTTGCCCATGTTTGTTTTATGGGTGGGTGGTACCAGATTGTTGTTAACGCTCCCTCTAGGGTATATTTAAACCCTGTGTTTCAGTTGGCTCCTTTTTTGTATCATGTTATCCTGTGTCATCCTCATGAGTTATTCATCCGTGTACTTGCCTGCCTGGACTGAGGTTTGTGTGTTTGATCTGCAGGGTTGAACAGTTTTTGTAAATCAAAACCCTTATCAAACCATTTTTTGTCTCACTCCACATTTTTCATCTCACATGTCACGCATTCCTGACATTCTTCAGCTGTAAGGCTGTTAATAGCAATCGCTTTTGTGTTGTCCATAATATCCATAGTAAGAAGATGTGCACGCTAACCAGAGCACAATAGGTGACATTAACAAACGAAAGTGTAGGTAAGTGCAAATGTGTGTGGTTTCAGGATCCCTGAGGTGTGGCACTTTTTTCTGGCCAAGTCACATTTGTGTTCCTCCTCTTTTGTCCATCTTTCTCCATTTCCTCCTTTTCCACTTCCACTTCCAATTGCCCGGCCCTGACCATTGCTGTAGCTACAGCAGCTATAATTGATAAGACTACGGCAATTCAACTGTGATGATTACACCAACACACAATGACAGCAACAGCAGCACATAGCCAGTAACCTGTGAGGATCGAACAGATGATAAATAGTCATATTGCATGTAATGAAAACACTGAGGATAAATGGCACATCGATGAACAAGAACTTACTGCAACCACTCTGATCTGCTTCACATTTCTCCAACACATCTGGGAAAAGAAAGTATCACAGTAATAGGCTCCATGCACAGCAGCCATATTGGGAATTAATTGGGCCCCTTCCTTACTTCCTTCACAGGTGTTACCAATAATACTAATTAAAGGGGAAATCCACCCATTTTCAATATTTAACTATGTCATTAATATAGCATAAAGGAGTTGTGTGGAAATAAGAAAAAAGTTCCCCCCTTTCTGTGTTGCCTTGAACTGGAGGATTGATTGTGGGTTTAACATTGCAAATTACAACATGATGAGTCATCACGTTGTAATTTGCAATGTTAAACTCACAATCAATCCTCCAGTTCAAGGCAAAAAGAAAAGGGGGGAACTTTTTTCTTATTTCCACACAACTCCTTTATGCTATATTAATGACATAGTTAAATATTGAAAATGGGTGGATTTCCCCTTTAAGGCTCCTTTCCATTTAGTGTAGCACAGTGGTTGTCTAATTTTCAAGGACCCCCATAACTCTGAGAGTTACACACCCACCATAAGGGGCCATTTGGGAACCAAAATGAAGTGTTTCTAGTGACCCAACATGCACAATATCAGCACCCTGACCAGAATGGAACAGAGCCTTCATTAGTATCATTGGTAACACCTGTGAAGGAAGTAAGAAGAGGCCCAATTTCTTTCCAATATGGCTGCTGTGCACAGAGCCTATTAGTAAGAAACATCATTTATCTTTCCATCTAACAATCTCTATGCTTTTGATCATGAACCTTAAATGAAATTATGGAAATTACACCATTTCTCACCATGTTTGTCCTTATAAATGACCCTGGACGCCTCCTTGACAACCCCGGAAGGCAGACGCACCAAACAGCGGACCTGTGTAGCGTTGCTACGGAACCTTTCCAGAGAGACAGTGCTGGTCACTGAGAAGGTACCGTTAGAATTGGCTGTATGGACGGTGGTGTAGTTTGAAGATCCTACGTGTGCGGGGACCTCCAGAGTTACTGTCGGAGCAGAAAGGGCCACAGCTGAGCAGGACACAACCATAGGCTCTGTGCTGTTGGGTTTTGTGACGTGTAATCTGGGCTAAGGTTGCTCTGAAAAAACAAACACTAATTTAATCACAATTGCAGTGGTGGTGGAAGTGATATTTCACTCAAGTAAAAGTATCAATACCACAATATAAAAATACAAGTAAAAGGCATGTGTTCAAAATGTTACTTGAGTAAAAGTACAAAAGTATTGGCATAAATATATACTTAAAGTACCAAAAGTAAAAGCACTAAAATGTTTGAAAATAGCAGATCTACAAGCTCACAGCGCGTCGCATCGCGACGCGTTGTGAGCTTGTAGATCGGCTATTTTCAAATAGCCTATGTATAGAATAGGGCTGAAGTGGTCAATGTATGTTTTATAATATAAAAATGTACCGTATATCTGCAAAGTAACTAGTAACTTAGGTTTTCAAATAATTGTAGTGGAGAAAATGTATAATATTTGCCTCTGAGATATAGTGGAGTAGGAGCAAAAGTACTGCAAACTGGAAATACCCCAGTAAAGTAAAAGTACCTCAAAATTGTACTTAAGTACAGTACTTGAGTAAATGCACTTAGTTACTTTCCGCCACAGTACAATTGATGTTTTTAGTTCTTGCTATGGGGTTCAAGTCAAGAGACTGTGATGGCCACTCTAGAATCTTCCAGGGCTTCCTCTTGCACAAATGCACAGACTCATGCATGCACACACGCACACACGTCTTACCATAAACTGTCAGGCAGGTTTTCCTAAAAATGGCTCCTTCAGGATAGGCGTTAAATAAACATCTGTAACAGCATTCATCTGCTTTGGTTACATTTCTGATCACTATGGTACTATTCTGCAGTCCTCTGTCTTCAAACTGCACTTTCTCCTGAAAGGGAGGATTGATCTTGGTGCCAAATCGCTTGTTACACGTGGCAACATTATCTGTTCCTCCTGGTAACATTTTCTGCCATGTAACTTGAAGGACGTTCTTAGATTGTGTGAGTTGGCAGGTGAAACGGGCGTCCTCTCCCACCATGGTCCTTACAGTGTCCTGTGTTTTTATCATCTCTGATAGACCTGTAGAGAGAGGAGGTGACAGTTATAAAAACATACCATTGACTTTATAAACAGGTAGTGCAAAGCTGATCTACAAGCTTGTAGATCAGCCATTTTCAAATGGCGGAAATGTATATAGGGCTGAAGTGGTTAATGTATGTTTTGTAATATTAAACAAAATCCACAAAGTAACTAGTAACTAAAGTTTTCAAATATGTAGTGGAGTATACAATTTGGATCCGAGACGTAGTGGAGTAAAAGTAAAAGTATTGGAAATACTAAAGTAAAGTACAAATACCTCAAAATTGTACTTAAGTAGAGTACTTAAGTAAATGTACTTAGTTGCTTTCCAGCACTGGAAAACATACGCACGAAAGAGATATCACTGGAGACAATGTGATATTCTCTGGGATCTGAGAGGCGTACATGCACAGACCCTGACAAAGCAACCGCAAACTAACCCCTGAGGCTGAGGGAAAAACCCAACCAATAATAGCAGCCTCTGGCTTACATTTGAGTATAGGTTGTTGTGTAGGCCTCACTAGCTGCAGATGCCAGCTAGCCCACCAGCTAAACATTTCCCAACAAACTCCACAGAGAAGGCGTTGTCTTTATGGAGTTTACTGGTTCATTTTGTGAAACTGTAACAACAATACAGACATTTCCAAATTACTGTTACAATACAGAAAGCATGAGACAAACAGAGCTAATCTACAGACAGAAATAACTTTTGCTGCTGTAAAATATATTTGGATGAATGCAAACATAACATAACCTGTTATCACATAATCAAACATTCAAGTTACACATAACCTCCTATCACATAATCAAACATCCAAGTTACTCACAGACATTGCTTTTAGCAAGAGGGGAGACAAACAGCATGTTCACTGGAGCTGGAGACATGACTACTGACTGCAGGCAGCAAGGGTGTAGTGTATTGTACCTTGATTGAGCAGCACAGGTGTAATATATTGCGCCTTAATTAGTCACAAGAAAATCAAGAACATAAGAAACCCTGCACATAAACCACAGGGTGGTCCTGTTTCACACAATTATCAATTAAACATGACCACTACAATGTAGGGGGCAGAACACTCCCCGCTGGGGTCTTCAAAGATCCCACACTAATTAACAGAATCAGTCTTTGGACACAGAAGCAGGACTACTTCTGTAACAGGACGAGAGAAAGTCTTTTTAGTTCCGTCGTTGATGACTTATGCTTCGACCCTTCGTACCAGGCTATCTCCTCCTGGAGAGGTCTTTGTGATGATGGCCATGGGCCATCCATTTCTCTTCGCTTGCTTGTCTCTCAGGGCGAAAGTGTGTGCTATGTGGATCAGGTGTGCCACTGCTGTGATGAGCGTGCTGTACTTGGAGAAGCATTCAAAGTGTTGAGGGACTACCACATCTCTGGTAACGTGTGTGAGACTCATCACCTGGGGATGTACCTCAGAGTCCGAGGCAGGGGCGATGAGGTTGTAAGCCTCGTCAGGCTCAAATGGGTGCATGGATGATTTCTGGGGAAAGGCTGGGCCTGTGAGTAGGACCTCATTTAGTGACACTCCTCCACATTGCATGCTGGAGTCGAAGATCACACAGATCTTATCTGGCTTCCTGGGGTGGTACACGTCGAACAGGGGCAGGTACCAGCACTCCAGTCCTTGCTGTAAGGGTGGTGCAAGCGGTGTTTTTTCCTGTGAGACAAGGAGGTCGTGTGCTTGTTTCCGGTTGTTAGGCAGCCATTGTCTAGGCGACCGGAAAGGTAAAGGTCCGAACCAGCTTTTGGAGCTGTCCCGCTGGAACTCGGTCTGCAAGATCTGAAGAAACCATTTGTCCTCCATCGAGGGTGCAAGTTTGTGATCGTCAGCAGCACGAGTGAAGATCGATTGGCCCAGGCTGGCTCCTACAAGCGCCATTGAGCTGTATGTGGAGGTTAATGCTGGATGGTGTTGATGCTTAGGTGCTTGACTGAACATCTCCTTCTCTTTAATTTGGCTGCTGCACGGCTGTAGATGACCTGTACGCCCGTTCTCTAGGATGCAGGTCTTGTAGCTGCTCACCTGTAGTGTTCTGTGGGCACCTCCAAGGCATAGATCGCCGATGACGACCCATCCTAGGTCGAGCCTTTGGGCGAACGGTGCATTGTCCGGACCACTAATCTGCTCGCGGACCTTGTGTACCCTCAGGATATCTCTGCCCAGTAGGAGGAGTATGTTGGCGTCCGGATCGAGCTGTGGTATTTCGTCGGCGATGCGCTCCAGGTGAGTAAGATGACGGGCTGCATTCGGGGTAGGTATCTCGGAGCGTTTGTTAGGGACTTGGTTGCACTCGAGGAGTGTAGGTAGAGGAAAGCTTAGCTTTTGGTCGGCTGACTCCACAGTGTAACCACAGGCTCTTCTCCCCGCAGTCTCTTTAAGTCCAGCGTATGTCTTCAGCGTGTATGGGTAAGAGCACCCTGAGATCTTGAAGACATTGAAGAAATCGGACCTTACAAGAGAGCGGTTGCTCTGCTCGTCCAATATAGCGTACATTTTCTTGGACTCCTCTCTGCGACCGGTTGGATACACACTAACGAGGCATATCTTGGAACATGCTCTCGCACTGAGTCCTCCACCACCCACTTGTGTGCAACTTGAAGTGACCTCCTCGGAATCTGCTTTGTCCTCCTCCCCGCCATACTCTGAAGAGGGAGGGGACGACTTAGACTCCCAGGTGGCTGGTCCTGGGTGGAGCGCAGCTACATGGCCGGTGCTCCCACATTCCACACATTTCACCTCAGTTGAGCAGTTCCTGGCAAGATGCTCAGTAGAGGAGCAGCATCGGAAACAGATAGAGTGTTCTTTCAAGAGCTGTTTGCGTTCTTCTAAACTCTTTTCCCGAAAGCCTCTGCATCTCTTTAGTGGATGCGTTTTTTTATGTATGGGGCAATGTTTGTTTGGTTCTATAAGTTTTTTAGCTTCTCCAGATTCAGGTTTTGCTGTTGAGGACACTTGAGTCTTGTGAACATTCACAGATGTCTTCACAGGCCTCTCCCACTTGTTCTTCCCCTCAGTTGAAGCTTGAGTGAAGAAGTTGAAGCTGGGATCTGTGCGAGCTTTAGCTTCTGTGCGAATAAAATCTACAAAGAACGGGGGGTAACTGACACGATGTTCCCGATTGAATCTTGACCCGACACTGATCCACTTTTCTTGAATATTGTGCGGTAGTTTCTCAATGATTGGATTAACCCCTCTGGAGGTGTCAAGGTATGTCAGGCCTGGCAGGTAGCCATCCAGCTTGGCGGCTTCCAGCTCTGACAGCAGGTCTGCTAGATCCCGAAGTTTCAGTGGATCTTTCATTGTAACATTGGGGAAGCTCTCAAGCTTGCTGAAGAGAGCCTGCTCGACGGCCTCAGGTGCACCGCATGTTTCGTCGAGTCGCTCCCATGCCATCCTCAGTCCAATATGCGGATGTCTGATGTTGACTGCTTTGATTCTTTTTACCTGTTCTTTAGAGTCTTTCCCTAGATACTTGGCCAGCAGGTCAAGTTCTTCTTCGGCAGACAGGTCTAAACCAGCGATGGCACTGTGGAACGATGTCTTCCACGCCCAGTAGTTCATCGGCTGGTCGTCGTATGCAGTGAGTCCTGAGGTCACCAGGTTGCTGCGGGCGAGATACCTTGCAAGGCCACTGGTTTGAAAGTGGTCATAACTTGGTCCATTGGGCGTTCCATGAACAGGCTGATATGTGGGAGATGGGGACTGCTGATTGAAGCTCTGTTGTTGCGGTACCCAACTTTGCTGAGGAGCCTGATGTGCATAACGAGGTGTAGTGGTGACAGGAGCAGCAGCTTGCACATGGCTATGTTGAGGAGCATGTTGTATATGCTGAGGTGTAGTGTAAACAGAGGCAGCACCTTGCATTTGGCTGTGCTGGGGAACATGTTGTACATGCCGAAGTGCAGTGTACACAGGGGCAGCACCTTGCATTTGGCTCTGCTGAATAGCATGCGGTGCGTGATGAGTTGTAGCGTTGTCGGGAGCAGCGACTTGCATCTGGCTTTGTTGTGGAGCGTGAGGTGTAACATGGACAGAGGCAGCGTTTTGCATTTGGATAGCATTGTGTGACTGGTAATGTTTGCGTCACACCATCTCTCTTAGCTTGGATTGACACCTCGCTCGGAGGAGGGCCCTTTGGAATAACATTGTCAATTTGTTCTGTGTCAGACATATCACCTGTAGTCATCCTGCTGGCCTGGTCTTCCACATAGGCAGCGGTGCGATGGTGTTGGCTATTTTTCAGCGACCTGGATACCTGACTGCGTACCTCAAAATCCATTTCAAATAAACCAGCCTGCAATGACTTTGCCTCTGCTATGGCAGCATCCCTTTCTTTTTCCTCATCTAATGCTTCAAGAATGGCTTGAATGCGTGCCGACTCGACCTTTAGTGCAACTGTCCTTTCTGAATGAGCTGCCCTGGCTTGTGCTGCTTCAGCTCTTGCATTTGCCATGGCAATTGCTAGATTAGCCTTTGCACTGGACGTTGTGCGACCTGATTGTGAGCCCACAGAGCGAACATCTTCTTTTCTTTTGCTTGTGTTGGTTAATTCGTCCATTATGAAGATGTGTTATGAATGACAGAAGGAGAGTTAAAGCTGGCGTGAAGGGTATCGACTGTCCTTTTGTTAGCCACTTAGCTCTTTGGATTGTGTAGCTCCGATTGACGGCTGTCCGCTTCTCCACCACAGGCTGTGATGCTGTCTTTTCACTGTGTAGGCCTCACTAGCTGCAGATGCCAGCTAGCCCACCAGCTAAACATTTCCCAACAAACTCCACAGAGAAGGCGTTGTCTTTATGAAGTTTACTGGTTCATTTTGTGAAACTGTAACAACAATACAGACATTTCCAAATTACTGTTACAATACAGAAAGCATGAGACAAACAAAGCTAATCTACAGACAGAAATAACTTTTGCTGCTGTAAAATATATTTGGATGAATGCAAACACAACATAACCTGTTATCACATAATCAAACATTCAAGTTACACATAACCTCCTATCACATAATCAAACATCCAAGTTACTCACAGACATTGCTTTTAGCAAGAGGGGAGACAAACAGCATGTTCACTGGAGCTGGAGACATGACTACTGACTGCAGGCAGCAAGGGTGTAGTGTATTGTACCTTGATTGAGCAGCACAGGTGTAATATATTGCGCCTTAATTAGTCACAAGAAAATCAAGAACATAAGAAACCCTGCACATAAACCACAGGGTGGTGCTGTTTCACACAATTATCAATTAAACATGACCACTACAATGTAGGGGGCAGAACAGTTGTCATCTAAGTGTGACAGGGTCAAAGCAGGGGGGTGAAACCAAATTGTAACATTTTTTATTGATGATGAAAAACCTGTATTACGCACTTAAAAACATCATTATCTTAACTATATTTCTGCACTGCATGTTTTATGGTTGACAATGTATTTCCCCCCGGTCCCCGAGCCACTTGACATTGGACTCCCCTATAGGCTGTGTGACATTGGCCTTGTGACAGCGGACGGCCAATGTCCCCAGGTCACGCTGGTGGCAGAGCGAATGAGGGCGGAGTAGGGTGTGGCCCACCTTATTCAAAAGTGAGCGCGAGCCACTTGGACAGCAGAGAGACAGGCATACAGGGCAGTGTGGAAGTGACAGCCAGAAGGGACGGTTGTGCACAGGAGGAGCAGACATACCACGGAGCAGAGGTGGGGAATACAGTGATCGCGGCACGTACCAAGCCACCAGCAGCGGACGGTGAGCAGACGGCGCAGTAGCAGCAGAGACGGGGAGGACAGACAGACGAACCAAGGAACGGAGGAGAGGTCCAGTGGCGATAACGTTGCGCGCTTCACACCCTCAAAGCCAGACGTACAGTCTGGCGGGCGAGTAAGTGTCCTTCTATGCAACGTTACCTTTATAAACCCACGGTCCTAAACCTCATATGTGAAATATACCTGAACAGATGAACTGGTTCTAGTTTCTATGATTGCAGGCAATACGCACGAAGACAAGAAGAGACAGTGATTCCTGGCCTAAACCCCCGCTCCAGTTAAACCCCATATAAGGACATTCCCACCTTTTGCATTGAACCGTGATGAGTATATGACATATAGCAATTGAATTGGCACTTGGCACTTTACTGCTTCAGTAATAGTTGGCACTTTAACGCTAAATTCATTATTTATTTGCTATAGTTTGCACAAGCCCTGTCTGTTTTTAGTGTTTGGTGATTGTCTGTATTCCTGTATTTTAGTTAGTTAGTGGGCGCATTAGGAGGTTGAGGTTTTAGAATTAGTGTTATATTTTGTTTATGCTTTTCAATATTTTATGGCTTATAGACGCCACTGTATTAGCTTAATAAAATAGATTACCTTTTTATACAAACCTGTTTCCGTCCAGCTTTCTCCAAGGGATATGTGTTGAAGTGTTGTTCTCATTTAAAAGTATTGTACTTACCTGGGTAAACTCGAACCTGTGAATAGCCTAAGAAAGAGTGTTACAGAGGACCCTACCTCTTAAATAAAAAGGTGGCGTAGTCTTGCAGTACCTAACAAACAGTATTATTCTCACAGTAATTACGCACCCCGCACTTTACCGTGCAACTGATATTTTATTGTTGTGAGTTTAATGTGTATTGTTATTTATTTATTATTGAGACAAAGTAAAGAGTGTCAGCATTCTAAAAAGAAGTGGCAAGTTACATGTGACAACCTGGCCACCGTCACATAAGGGCGGATTCAGACTATGGTCCCGGGTGCGCACCCCAGACCACAAGGCAGATGTTGTGGTAGTGTGAATGTAGCGTACCGTTCCCCGTAACGCATCACCGTACCGTACCCGAAACCACCTGGGGAGGTAGTCTCGGGTCTGATTGCTGCGGACTGGGGAGCGGAACGCTGCAATGTGAATCCATCCGTACCGACAGGAGGAAGTGGACTGCTAATCATATATCATTTATATATTTTTATAATGACACATTATTTTAGCTGGGTTATACCTTCTCATAGTTCTACTTGAATGTTGACAAGAAATAATAATCCCGCTAGTGTTTGAGTAGCGCGAGCCGTGGAAAAACATAAACAAAAAACACATGTGTGGCGAACGTGTATATAAGGATAAATACCGGTATACCAAGGATTAGTCCTTGACGTCACTGCTAAAATACCAAGGATGCATCAGTGACGTCACGATCATCATCATCATCATTCGTGACTACTAATTGAAGCCGAGGCCGAATTGGGCCAAATCGCATGGATGAGCCCTGACAGCACATGGTTGGTGCTACAGACTCCAAATTTCGCACACAGATAGCTCAGACCTTTGCCTACGATCTTAGCTAGGCCTCGACCCGACCCGATATGCGGTTTTCCGGAACCAACGCGAAAGGTTCGGAATCTCCATATGCGGAGTCCTGACTACTAATTGAAGCCAATGGACGCCGAATCCAAATTGGCCCGAATCGCATGGATGAGCCCTGAAAGCACATGGTTGGTGCTACAGACTCCAAATTTCGCACACAGATAGCTCAGACCTTTGCCTACGATCTTAGCTAGGCCTCGACCCGACCCGATACACAGTTTTTCGGATCCGGCACGAAAGGTTTGGAATCTCCGTATGCGGAGATGACTGACATCGGGCTGTTCCGGAGCAAGCGCTGACTCATTGTGACATCACTTCATAAAAGGCATCACATGCACTAGATGAGTCAACAAAAAATCTCTGAGTGTGGCATAAACTATAGTCTTTCTTCCTCTCACTCCGAGGTGACAGATGAAAGTATATAAGCCGGCTTCTAAGCTAAGTCCAGCACTCTTGACAGACCTCTGCATATAGTCTATAAGCAGCTCTCAAAAAAATGAGTACTCCAGAAAAGCTACCAAAGCTAAACAGAGATGTCCATATATCACAGACACAGATAGCTCCATATATGGGCATAAATGCACACACAGATGGGCATAAATGGACACAGGCAAACAGATGGCCAGAACGGGTCCTATGACAACAGGTATAATGGGGTTTGATTTAAAGGGTGGAGCATTCATTCCCTATTTACATCGTTCCTGTGTAGGCCGGTCCCCGACTAGACCCTCGGCCACCCGAAGGGCTAGACCCTCGCCCGACCGAAGGGCGGCCGAGCTTCTAGTATTGATAATAATAACAGAGACGCGAGAGACAACGTTACATTTTGAGGTTTCAAAGACCAACGTACACACTGCTTTGGTTGTGTATTGTTGTTCTGTTATTATTATTATTATAACTCAAGACAACGTCAGGAACACAGTCAAACTTTATTATTCACTCTTAACTCTGACAAGTGACTCTTCTTCTGTGAATGACATTCTCTAGCTCCCAAAGCCCCATAGTCAACAGCGCCCCCATGAGGCACATATTTACCATTACTGTTAAATTAAATGGTCTCGGGTGCGCAAGAATCTTGGCCAATGTGAATGCTGCCCAGCTGGGAGAGGCCAACCATACTCGGGAACGATTCGAATCGAATCAATCGGGCCCAGTCTGAATCCGCCCTTAGTTGCTTTCCACCACTGGAAAACATACGCACGAAAGAGATATCACTGGAGACAATGTGATATTCTCTGGGATCTGAGAGGCGTACATGCACAGACCCTGACAAAGCAACCGCAAACTAACCCCTGAGGCTAAGGGAAAAACCCATCCAATAATAGCAGCCTCTGGCTTACATTTGAGAATAGGTTGTCATCTAATACCCTCATATCAAACCGTCCCCCCATAAGTACTCTGATAATGAGTACTACACTATGTGTCATGCTATAGAACAGGGGTCGGCCAACTTTGATGATGGAGAGGGCCACTATATTTCCACACTCACTCCAGAGGGCCACATTGCATATACTGTCTCTCCGTATTCAAACGCTTTTCACACAAAAGTAGCAAAAAGTAGCAAAAATTGCCGTTCTACAAGCTCAAAACTGAGCTTGTAGATCTGCTATTTTTGCTACTTTTGAATTGGAATCCAGAATTTTGTTTTTGCTATTTTTTAATTGGAATCCTGATTTCTTTTTAATTTAATTTCAAATGCATTTAGTTATACTCATGTTAACTTTCTGAACTTAAATACAAATACATTGGATGTCAAAAAGACAATAGAATTTTAATACTAGTCATAAGCTTGATTTCTGTTTCTTACAATCTATCCTATGAGGGGCCGTTCAGGCCATAAATAATGAAACACTTTCACACACGCTAACGAGACAGTCTTATACTTACTACTGAAATGCTTGTACATTCAATTTTGAGACACTTTCACACACGCTGATGAGACACTCTTACATATACTACTGAAATGATATACGTTCAATATTGAAACACTTGCACACTCACTACTGAAACACTCTCACATACATACATACTTTGTAAATCGATGCACGTTCATATATGAAACTTTATACATACTCATCTGAACACTTACGCATACATATGAGAAACACATACACATACATATATACTTCTGTGTCATATACACATGCATACGAAATGCTTGCACGCATACAAGTTAAACATTTATACATTTATATCTGAAACACTCACACATACACATATGAAAAGGCTGCATGTATATTGCTGAACACTTGTACATTTACAACTGAATTTCTTGTATATTATAACAAACTAAAATGAAAACTTTAGATGCATGTGCAAGCCTTTCACATGTATTCATACAAGTAATTTCAGTAGTATGTATAAATACATTCAATAATATATATACACATAATTTCAGTGATATGTATAAGTGAGTTCAGTATAATGTATAAAAGAGTTTCACATGTGTTCATACAAGTGATTTCAGTAGTATGTATAAATGATTTCAATAACATACATACACATAATTTCATTATAATGTATACAAGAGTTTTACATGTATTCATACAAGTGATTTCAGTAGTATGTATAAATGATTTCAATAACATACATACACATAATTTCATTATAATGTATACAAGAGTTTTACATGTATTCATACAAGTGATTTCAGTAGTATGTATAAATGATTTCAATAGTATATATACATTCTTTCAATAGCATGTATAGATCATTTCACTATTATGTATACAATAATTTCACATGTATGCATACAAGAAATCTCAGTAGCATACGGAAGTGATTTCAGTAACACCGGAAGGCACAGGCAGGTAAAGACGCGCGCGCACACCAGGAAGTCCCAGAGAGAAGAAGAAGCACAAAGGCAACATGGCGGCGAACGGACTTGGAGACAGAGGACTGACTGATAGTACAATGGCCCTTATCAGGGCTATTATACAATCACCCACTTTGATCAATTCGATATCGAATAGTAATACTAATATATCACCCGCGCAGCAGTGTAACAGTGAGGCAGTGAACCGCGAAATAACCTCTCTGTTAACACCAGGTAGCACTAGCAGTATGATGCTAGGTAGCAATAGCAACATGCTACCGGCGTTTGGATCAACAAACCGCAGTATGCAACAGCCTGCGTCCGACATGAGGACCTACGTTCCCCGCTATGAAACGAGGGCAACCTTTAGCTCTTGGAAGTCTAAGCCAAGACAACGGTAAGAATAGTCGTTTTATTTGCCATTTTTTTTAAACCGAAGTACAGTACTTAAGCTGTTTACTTTTCCAGTTTTTCCTTCGTGGATATAGTCTACATGATTCTCTGGTTTAATGAAACAGGCTCGACTTCTGACGCATTCAAGATCATACTTGAATATTAATGATAAACGATTGATAAACCACGCCTGAACATGTTTAATGCATTCCTCATTTGTATGAAGAGCTTCCGTGAGTTTTCTCGAACGCTCTGCCAGCCGCTCTGCTAGCCCCATAGACCGAAATTCCACTACCATGCGAGGTCTCCAACTTTAGTCAAAATAAACAAAACTATTTCACCATTCAATGAAACAAAGGCAGTTTTGTGTTGTTAAAAGTCTATTCTCCAGGGTGGCAAGGTTCTTCTATTTATTTAATTTTTTTTCGTTAACTAAATTAAATAAAAACTATAATAAAAGAAAAACGATAACTAACTGAGACTGTATTGTGTTTTAACAAAACTAACTTAAACGAACTGAAATTATAGCCATAATGCCCCCTTTGTTTTCCTTTTTCTCTATATTTATAAGATTGGATTGAAATTATTCGATTCATTCACCAGTTTAAGGGTGACGGAGTGGGTTCGCCCCAAAACACAGTCACCCCGGGGCAAATCCGTCGGTATTTACATGGTATGGTACGGGGGGAAATGTGGTTGAACGTGTTTAGGGGCGAGTGTTCCGGTCATTTGTTGTTTGCAGCATCACCGTGTTACCCTGGGGATATGGCGACGGTGGAAAAAGTTGGGAGAAAGTATCAGAGTCGATATATCATAACTCTATGATCAGAGTCCTATATGGGATTTATTTGATTTAAACTGCAAGAAAAACAATAACAATATGTGGAGCAATTATCAAGGGGAAAACCCCCACGACGAATCTGAAGCGAGTAGTGGTGTAGAGTAACTGAGTACATTTACTCAAGTACTGTACTTAAGTACAATTTTTAGGTACTTTTACTTTACTGGAGTATTTACACTTTTCAGTACAAATGTACTTATACTCACTACATCGCAGAGCCGCTAAATATTGTACTTTTACTCCACTACAATTATTTGAAAACTTTAGTTACTAGTTTCTTTGTAGGTTTTGATTATTATTATAAAACATTATACCCAATTCAGCCCTATATACATTTCGGCCATTTGAAAATAGCAGATATACAGGCTCACAATGCGTTGCATCCTGAGCTTGTAGATCTGCTTTTTTCAAAAGATTTTTATACATTTTGAAAACTTTTAAAAACTATAATGAAAAATCCAAAACTATTATAACCTTGCAGAGCCTCTCAGCACCCCACCTTCTCTGTATAATACACTTTATGGGCAGAACATTTATTTTATTTACTCCACTGCGCCCTCTACAGATCTGGTCAATATTAATTACCATTGTCCAGATCTGGAGAGCGCAGTGGAGTAAATAAAACTGCTTTTGTTTCGGTGAGTATCTAAATAGTTTTGTTAATAGTTAATGTTATTTAATAGTCCCCCTAGGTAAAAGTATTTACACCAGTGGGATTATTGCTGGATGGTAGATAATGTCGAGCTGGTCATTTTAAAAGTTACATTTAGGGTCTGACACTGATCCTAGATCAGCAATTAATGCAACTTTTGCCTACCTCTGTTGACATGAAGTGCCACGTTTTTTTTTTGTGATAGTTGGTGTGCCTGCTGTCCCATATCAACATTAAGTTTAATTATTACACCACATCAAAATGTAATATTTCCATCAGATTTTTATTGTCCATAGGCTATAACAACTTTTCATGTTATTTTCTTTCACATCAGGATGTAATAATCATTAGTCTCAGAGCAATAACCCCACTCTCTCCCCTGTCAATTAGCATATCAGACTGTATAGGATCTGTCTCTCACAAACTCAATGCTGATATGTGTTTACTTTGCACCTAAGACAATGGCATACTCAACCTCTATGCTTGTCTCAAACAATGCCTTAAGGCAGACAGCTTCTCGTGTCATACTGCACCTTTGGATCCTAACAAAGTCACTTACAAATGCATCACATTGCAAATAAATATTAAACTACAGTGCAATATCAATAGTCTTGTGTTGGCAGTGTAGCCAAATGTAACTTACTCATCTGTGCTGTGAACAAAACGAAAACTTTTTTTCACGTGCATTGGCCTTGGCTTGTCACAATTATTACATTTTTGCCTTATCGTGATTACTTGAGAGATAATCATTTATCTTGTGTGATCGCCATTCTTGAGCTTGAAGATCAGCTATATCCACTATTTTAACACATTTAGGCTCGGCCTAGTAGAAACTACTGAAATATCCTACTTAGATAATGATAATGTATGTGTTTGACTATTGTTTGACTATTGTATACATGCCTGTCATGATTCCTCATGTTTTTCAGAAAGACACCAAAAACGCCTTTTCACCGCACATTCAACAAAGATATAATTCTGCTTCATGGTCCGACAGACGACGTAGTCGTCAAGCAGGCGACCAAGGAGAAATTATATGAAAGAGGACACATCCTGAACGCCTTTGAGTTCGATAAAAGCTGGGACCATGTGGACGTTCTGTGTCAGATAAGGGATGGCTTTAAGGGGAAGATTCCCGACCTTGTGAGGTAGGTAATGATGTGATGATACAGGGCTCCTACACAAGTATGGAAAAGTATGGAATTTGAATACTTGCCAGGTGTGGATGAGTATTGAAAAAAACTGTACCATTACCTACCCTCAGTAATCAGTGATGTATTCTGTGCACAGCTGTGAAATATTGATGGCTTGTGGCAACAAGCTCATAGCACCAGCGTTGAGGGACGGCCAGGAGTTGGATGCGAGTTTGATCCATAAGGTCTTCAAATTCAAGACTCTATATGTGAGGCCCTCCCAGGCACTTTGGGTATGTATAAAGGTGCTATCTGAAACTTAAGAGCTTTAACATTTTCCACTTGGTCATATACAGTTATTATTATTGACAAGTTGCATTTAGGCTATAAGTTTTTTACCAAAACCAATTCTGGGGGGTAGGGGGGTGTTTTAACATCTATTTTACATCCTGATTAGACTGAACATGGATAGATACTTCATTTGTCCTTGCAGAAATTCATTTTGTACCAAGCAGCCATCAGGATACATAAAAACACAATACATAGACAGATCACACAATATTACACAGCTTCTCCCTTAAAGAGAGGACAATAGAATATTTACATTACACATTTTATGCACAGAACTGAGATGGCCTGTTTGTTCAGAAGTCCTATACATCGGTACATCGTACCGTCGTCCTGATGGTAGAAAACGGTATGACGGTGCGCTCTATCCCTAGCAATAGCTTTCCCCTTCCCAGGTTTCCAAGTACCCAGGTCTCATACATTGCTGTCATACTCCAGCTATCTTGCTGAATACATAATGATTTTATGGAGTTTGTTCTTTTGCCCTCTTTTAAATGAGTTCTCTTTTAGTGAACCCAGTAGAAATGACCAACATGGAACACAAAACAAACAATTCAATCTTAAATATATAATTTTTGCAAGTTAGCACAATATTTCATGATGTAAAACACCACAGCACGTTTGTTTATTAACTGCTGTGACTTCTATCCATTTGTCATCCATTTGTCAGCCTGAAGATTCAGACAGAAGTTCCTCCGAAGAGGATGAGGAGGTTACGATGGCGGTGCCATCAGTCACCACCAGAGCAGGTCACAAGCGTACCCACCCTGTCGGCGACCACCCAGATCCCTACAGCCTTGCACCAGCAATGGCCAGCAGCCTGGCATCGTTCAGCACCACACCCCCTAGCCCTAGACTGATGAGCAATATGGCCGGCAGCCTGGCATGGTTCAGCACCACACCCCATAGCCTTGGACCGATGAGCAACATGCCATCGACCAGCACCGCGCCCCCCAGCCCTGTAACGATCAAGACCCCAAGCCCACCATCGACCACCAACCTCTTTGCAGAGAGTAGCGATTACAGGGCTTACTTATCAGTTCTCAACGTGTCCAGTGATGATGATGAAGAGGACGAGGGACTCTATGCTGCCTGTGTCGCCAGCTTGGAGGACCAGATGTAAGTAATATAGAATATTGCCTTTTAACCCATTAAGACCTGAGGCCGATTCTAAAAAATCTTAGTTTTCGGACATGTCAAGGATCCCCAAAATGATATGTATTTGGGGGTGCAGTACGTTAGTCCGACAGCGCATTCCTCCGACAGCGCAGCGCTCCGACGTTTCAATACTAAACCCGAACCAAACCCGCACCCTAACCCTAACCGCACGCGGATGCCACATAGTCGGAGAAAAGGTCTGTCGGATTATCGCATGCCTCCCTGTATTTGGCCGCGGGCCCCCATGTCAAAATATTTAGTTCCAGGGAGCCCCAGAAGCAAAGATTTGAGTTACAAATGTTTGCTTGAAAAATATACATATGCAAAGATTTGCACGCATTTTCATGATTTTTCAAAGATAGCAGATTTACGTGCTCGTAGTGCCAGGCTATGAACTTTTATATCTGCTATTTTTTAATAGCCAAAGTATAAAATACTGGTTAAAGTGGTTAAAATGTGATGTTACACAGATGCTTTCTAGGTCTTAATGGGTTAATAAAGACTTATTGCTGCACTGATTAAGCAAAAATAAATCTTTTTAGAGTTACTTGGGATCTTGATGATATCTCTAACTTAATTTTGTAGGAATATAATTGTATCTATATCAAAGGTAGTGATAGGTAGTAAATTATATTTAATATGTCTATATTTACTAGATCGGATTAAGATATGCCAATATTTTACTGTATGTTTTTATTGTATGTTTGCTTTCAGACAAGGAAGTTCCCCTGGAAGTGTCCCTATTAAACAGATCTTATCTGAGCTCGGTTTAAAGATCAACAACAAATTAATCAGCCGTTTCAACATCAACCGTGCCAGTGTGTTGGATGGTGCCATTCGGGGGTTCAAGAGAATATCCTATGACCCAACACACAGGATGAGTGTTCGATTTTCTGACGACAAAGGTAGAAACGAGGAAGCTGTTGATCTGGGAGGTCCTAGAAGAGAGTTTCTAAGACTAATGACAGAATCGCTTATCCGGTCACCAATGTTTGAGGGGAACTTAACAGAGGGGAACTTGAACCTGGCTCTTGATGCATCAGGTATATCTTTTTGGAAATCAATGACCACTAAATGCTGTCTTATATAGGCTCATTTTGTAAGCTATTTCAAATGGCATCATTTGAAAAGGTAAGCCCACTAACTTAACTTTTTATTTTTATATATAGCTGACAAAGAAGACCGTTATTACATCGCAGGAAGGGCTATTGCAGTCAGTTTGGTGCATGGAGGACCTTCGCCAAATTGCTTTTCCAAAACCTTGTTTAACTGCTTAGTCCGTGGGCCCGGGAATTGCAGACCAATCTTGGAGGATGTTACCAATTCTCGAATCCATGACATCATTGAAAAGGTTTACATTTTCTTTTCATTAGTAAAATTGTTGTTACTGAGTGTCTCACATTGCATCAGTGGAAGGGGACAGTAAGCAAGGATTATGGGGATAACATTTGTCAAAAATAGAGCATCTCCAAGCTCACAACGTGTTGCATACGTGACACGCTGTGAGCATCTATGTGGATGCGCTATTTTCTTATAGATATTTAGTGTAGATTAAAAGGAGGGAACTAAAACAACTGATGAACTAAAACAAGCATTTTTAGATTTCAGAATCGACTACTCAGGACGAACTCACCCAATCAACTGAGCCACACCACGACTTCCTTGAGAATGCAGGCTGTTTGAACAACCGGCTCAAGATTGATGACAAGGACAGACTTGTAGAGGACATACTGAGGTTTCAAGTAATCAATCGAGTGCGCGCTCCGTTTGAAAGGTATTTTAAATTGAAATAATGTTTCATGTCCAAGACACAGAAGAGTGTACTCTTCATTGAGTCGTCTTTGCTCTTATGCTGTGTCATTTAGGTTCAGAGAAGGGTTGAAAACACTTGGAGTCCTTGAAATGATGCAGAATCATCCCGATTCGTTCAGACCAGTGATGTGCTTCAGTCCAAAGCCCCTCACCGCTGACGACGTTGATGCGTTGTTCCAGATCCGTTATTCAGAGGTGGGGAGCAACAAGAGACCAGCAGAGGAAAGAGTGGTTGCTTGGTGGAGGGACTACTTACAAGATGTTGAAGGTATGTGCGTGTGTCATATGTGCAGTTCTAAGAAAAGGTCTAAAATGATCTAACACGTTTGGTCTGTCTCATTATTTCCGCAGAAGAAGATGGGGCGAAGAAGTTGGGGGACATCTTGGCGTTTGCTACCGGATCTGATGCAGTACCACCGATTGGCTTTTCTCCTCAACCATCATTGGACTTTCACCCCAGTGGTGGAGTACAAAGGTTCCCTGTTGCCAACACCTGCATCAACTGTCTCAAGCTGCCTATCTACAGCACTTATAATGATTTTAAGAGCAACTTCGACTATGCACTAAGAAACACTCAGGGCTTTGGCATGGCATAGAATTTCATTAGTCTTTCATTGCCAGATGATCAGAGATCTCCAGCTACTTATAATTGGTACATTAATATACCTCTAACAAACCAACGCCCACTGCTTTAATAGAGGTTTCTGATTTATGATGAACAGTAGAGGTTTGAATAGACTTGGATTGTGATTCAGTTGTCTTCAAATTTCCAAATTATTTTCCACACAATTTTGGTCCCCAAGTTTTCGATGTCGCCAGACGTATCACTAGGCAGAGATTTCTGATCATCCCGCTACTCAATACTATTGTATGAGACTAGCTGAGTTGTTGTTGTTTTGGAATTGTTATGTCTTGTTTTAATCAGTTTGATGTATTAAGAAGAGATCAAGAAAACTTGTCGCCTTCCACTTCCACCTACAGCCAGCAACGGCCTTCCAGGTCAAGGCTGTCCAAGATATGATCTAACAATTGATCAATTTAGTCAGTGCATGAGACTTCAGACATAGGCAACGTCTTGATGTCGGGCCATTGGAATACACGTTAACCAATGAAGAACTAATATCAACAATAAGGGAGATATCCACGAGCACCCCGAATGCTGGTGAGAGATGTTATAGGAAGTCTACGTGCACGTGGAATTCGTATCTGAATGCTGGTGAGAGATCTGAAAAGATATTAAAAACATCAGGACTCAAACTCTTATCAGGTCCTTCCTTAGAGCAAACCAAAGACAAAATGTAATTTTGGCTAATGGTGTGGTCACCAAGCTCTCTAAAATATCCTGGGTTTTGCTGTATGTGTTGAATACTGTGAAGCACCTTAATTTTACTTTATCTTTTACTTACTGTTTACAGCCACAGTTTGATAACGGCAAAGCACAGCCGTTGCCATTGTCTATGTTTTCCATTGTTGAATGAGCAGTTGTTCAAATCAAATTTGTTCAATGAGTTGAAGGGTGGGTATTGTTGCATACTGTATTGTAGTGCACCCTTGTGTCAAGGGCTCCTCCTTTTGCACTTAACTGCACTAAACCTTAAGTATTGGAAGAGAAGTGTTGTCATATTGTTGGTTGAAATAAGTGTTCCATAGCTCTAGATTCAAATGATAACCATTAGTCCTGCAGTGTTTGTTCAGTAACATGGGTCTCACCAGCTCTTTGGTAAACAATAAAAATACATTTTCAGATTAGGATACAAGTGAAATTGGAAGTGGTAACAACATTAGCAGACAAAAGTTGGAACTGGGACACTAAATTTGAAGCTGATGAATATTTTTTGTGCTGTGAGACCGCAGTTACTGAACAAACACTATTGCAATGATGAATGTTGGAATGAAGAGTTTAACATTGAAAGTGTTTTGCACAAAAAAGTTTATTTTATTTTTATTTTTTTTACTTACAGATGATGCTCAAAGCGTTATTTTTCTAACTTTGTTTGAAGACTGTTTTATAACGCCACTGCACAGCAGCTGCCATGTTCTTTGTCTGCCATTTTTGAATAAGCACTTTTGTAAAATCAGTTTTGTTCATTGAGCTGAAGGTGGTATGTTACATACTATACTGTATTGTACTGTAGTGCACCGTTGTGTCAAGGGCTTTTGCACTTAACTCTTAAACAACCTTAAGTATTTGAGAATGTTGTTGCACTTTAACTCTTAACGAGCTTAAGAATTTGAGAATGTTGATAGAAAAAGACAAGTGGTGTGATATTTGTTGAAATAAATGTTCAATAACTCTAGATTCAAATAATGAATAACATAGTTATAACATAGTGTTTTATTTCAGTAACATGGGTCTCACCAGCTCTTTAGTAAACGCAATCAAAAATAAGTGTTCATGTCGGGATACAAGATAAAGAAGTGAAACTGAAAAAAAAAATTGTAATTGGGACATTTGAAGCTGTTAAATTATCTTTGTGCTCTGAGACCCCAGTTACTGAACAAACACTATTGCAGTGATTACTGTTGTAAAATAGTTTGAACGTTAAGTGTTTTGTTAAAAAAAGAAGAAAAATCAATTGCACTTATTGAATGTTTATATTTTATTTTTCACTTGCAGGTAATACTCAGTGTTTGCAGTCACTCAATTTATTTGTTGAATGAGCTCTTTAGTCAGTTGATCAGCTAGTGCCGGGATATGAAGTAGAAAAGCACCTTGTGTTACTTTATACAGACTCATATCCACACATTACATGTTTATTAAATAATAAGATCTGCCCAATCTCTTCATTCACTCTGTCCTCTTGGATGTCTTGCATGCAAAAATTGTAAAACAGACAGGAATAATTGAATTCCATGGTTTCCATCATCCAATAAGGGGTCAAATAATTGTAGCATTTCGTGCATAGTAGTGTTGCTTACATGAATGCTGTTTTCAGGAACCTCAACATTGTTCCTGCTCTCCACTGCAGGTAGTGGTTCATCATTAATTCCTAAATATTCATCTTCATGAAACACACCACCTATAGCTGTGTTGTTCCTTCCAACGTGCCTGACAACACCTCTATGCCACAATTGCAAAGGAGTTTGACCTCCTTGGGTAGAAAGTCCATGACTATTCCACTGGCTCCTGAATTCTCTGACTGCCCTTTGAACCCGAGGTAAATAAATGTAATGCAAACAAAATAAATGAATATCACAGAGAGAGTGAAGTATGCCTTCGTTTTCCATAAAGGTAAACAAGTCAGAGAAGGTATATGATGGCGCGACTGTACAGTGGTCCATCTTTATGGGACAGTAATATTGTGAGATCATGAACCCTAAGTATAGTAAATGTTATACTTTTATTATTTGTAAATTAGCTTCAGTGTAACTGGCTATTAGCAGTGGTTGAAAGTAACTAAGTACATTTACTTAAGTACGGGTTTGAGGTACTTTTACTTTACTGGAGTATTTCAAAAGTTTACTTTTACTGCACTACATCTCAGAGGAAAATATTGTACTTGTACTCCACTACTTTAACATGAAAACCTAAATTACTACCGGTAGTTACTTTGTAGATTATTATTACAAACCCCCCCCCACCCCCACCCACATTAATAAAAACAGAACGTGTTATTAAATAAGTTTGAAGAGGCTTAATGGTGATTATTTAGTGAATTATGGTTCATTTGTTTGTTTTGTTTTGTTATTGTTGTGTTATAACATTGTATAATTTAATCTCGCAGTAATATATTTGTTTTAAGTTAAATAGAGAGAAAAACTAAAATCCACTCTATATTAATTATATTCATATTTATACATTTCAGAACAAAAGCTCAGGTCTATCATAATAGACCATTGTTCCATTGTAAAACAAGTAAAATAAAATATTCATATAAAAAAAAAAAAAGTCCATTAGCCTATGCATGTTTGTGGATCTTTGGTAATGCCTCATGAATCATTTCAACTGAAAGCGGATAACACTCTCTGATTTAAATAAAGCAAACCTTTATTTTATTTTACTTTGACTTTAGCTGTCAAGATATGTGTTCTTATAAATATTATCAGTGACCTAGGTTTCAATTTATGGAAATGGAACAATATACAATTTAATATATATGTTTAATATATGAATGTATATTTATTGCATAATATTTAATATACCATTTTATGTCATGTTATATAGTATTAGTAAATGCTACACTAGATGCATAAGAATATATAATATACAATGGATATATCGTATTTATATAATATATTCTACTCTAGTTTGGGTTCCCAAACTTTTCAGCCCACGACCACAAAATAATGCGGCCATTGACCCCACTTAACCCTGGAGGTAGTTTATGCACATAATGACCCAGAATAATTTCGCGACCCCACAGTCATAAAGTCAGTGTCCCGCGACCCCAAGTGGGGTCGCGACCCCAGCTTTGGGAACCCCATTGCGGGAGGTCTGACCTAACCCGGAAGTGTGGCATTTCCTAACTAAACAAAAACGTCTGCTGAACAAATTAGAAGTCATAAGGTTGCTACAGAAATTAAATATGAAACTGCAACTTTTGTATATTTTGATCAGTCTGCAGGCCTTGTTAGTAATTGGCGATCGCGATGATGTTATTGCTTTTTTCAATAGGGTGCTGAACTGTATTCAATGCCTACAGCAAGACCCAGGAGAGCAGAGATATTTTAGAGAGCTTGGTGACCACAGCATTACCCTAAATTATTATTTGTCTATGGTTCACTCTAGGGAAGGACCTGGTGGAGAGACTGTTGTTGTTTTGGAATTGTTATCTCGTCGTTTTAATCAGATTATTAATCAGTTTGATGTCTTAAGAAGTAGAAGAGATCAAGAAAATTGTCTTCTTCCACTTCCACCTACAGCCAGCAACGGCCTTCCAAGTCGAGGCCGTCCAAGATATGATCTGACAACTGAACAATTTAGTCAGTGCATGAGACTTGGTTTCAACTGGCAGGGAATTGCTTCTCTTTTTGGAATTAGTCGCAGGACTGTCTTCAGACATAGGCAACGTCTGGGTGTCGGGCCATTGGAATACACGTCGTTGACCAATGAAGAACTAATATCAACTATAAGGGAGATATCCACGAGCACCCCGAATGCTGGTGAGAGATATGTTATAGGAAGTCTACGTGCACGCGGAATCCGTATCCAGCGCTGGAGGATTCGTCTAATTCTGCAGGAGATTGATCCCATCGGACGGGCATTGAGACGTGGTCAAGCCATTCGCCGAAGGGTTTACAGTGTGCAAACTCCAAACGAGTTATGGTATGTGTCTATGACGGGTCAGGGGTGTTGAATTAACTAATAATAATAATAATAAGCCTGTAGGTAACCCATAGAAGACATCATAGACTCTATGATGTCTTCTATGGGCTACCGACAGGTTTATTATTATGTTATGACTCGCCTATACCTGCGGGCGTCCACTCGTGTCCACTACAGAGCGAGTGTGTGGTGGGCATTAGTCAGTTCAACCCTAAACTGGCGTTGACCAGACCAGTGCACTGTTGACAGTATTCTTATGGGCTCACACTAAATATCTTTTCCAACAATAGAAGATCTACAAGCTTACAGAGCTACTAGATCGGCTATTTTCAGGGAATGTTACCCCCGCCCAGAATAGGGATAGAGTGTGACCCCATATTAAGTCAGACGCCTGTTGATCTATTAATGTTTTTTTTGTGTGAAAAGCAGTCTGCTGCAAGCCAAATAACAAATTCATATAACCAAATGATGAAGCCACTATTGTCATGGAAACGATCTTAAACTAAACAAATCTGACCTCTGAAGCTTGGTGCTGAGGGTGCAAGATGGAATTAACTCTTAATTAATAATAGCACTAATAGCCAGTGGTGGAAAAATTACTAACGTGTTTTAATCAAGTAAAAGTATCAATACTGAAATGTAGAAATACACCGTTAAAAGTCCTGTATTCAAAAATGTACTTGAGTAAAAGTACAAAAATAATCGGCATCAAAATATTCTTTAAAGTATCAAAAGTAAAAGTACTCATTGTGCAGAATGTCCCATTTCACAACTTCAAAGTGTATAAAAAATATTTTGAAAAATGCAAATCTACAAGCTCACAATGTGTAGTGATGCATTGTGAGCTTGTAGATCTGCTATTTTAAAATGGCCGAAATCTATATAGGCTATATATATACTATATATTGGCTGAAGTGGTTATTGTATGTTTTGTAATAATAATATACAAAGTAACTACCGGTAGTAACTTAAGTTTTCATGTAAAGTAGTGGAGTACAAGTACAATATTTTCCTCTGAGATGTAGTGCAGTAAAAGTAAACTTTTGAAATACTCCAGTAAAGTAAAAGTATCTCAAACCTGTACTTAAGTGCAGTACTTAAGTAAATGTACTTAGTTACTTTCCACCAGTGCTAATAGCCAGCTACACTGAAGCTAATTTATAAATAACAAAAGTATAACATTTACTATACTTAGGGTTCATGATCTCAAAATATTACTGTCCCATAAAGATGGACCACTTGTATCATTTGCCATGAAGATGGACCACTGGTATCATTTGACCCTACAGAGCCTGCTTCTCCAGGATTGTAAAAGCTGTCTCTCCTTTCTTTTATACAGGCATATGGATGGGAACCATAAGTTGGTGAGGTGGAGAATGGTGTTCCATGGCTGTGTTGATGGGTACAGTCGCGCCATCATATACCTTCAGTGCCTGGACAATAACAGGGCATCAAGTGTTTTGCACCTGTTTCAGCAGGGCGTATCTGATTTTGGTCTACCTTCGAGGGTGCGTAGTGACCATGGTAGAGAAAATATAGAGGTAGCCCGATTTATGTTGAACAGTAGAGGTTTGAATAGAGGAAGCATGATCATGGGGCGCAGTGTACACAACCAAAGAATCGAGAGGCTCTGGGCAGAACTAAATAGAGTCTGTTCATACTACTTCTCTGACTTGTTTACCTTTATGGAAAACGAAGGCATACTTGACTCTCTCTGTGATATTCATTTATTTTGTTTGCATTACATTTATTTACCTCGGGTTCAAAGGGCAGTCAGAGAATTCAGGAGCCAGTGGAATAGTCATGGACTTTCTACCCAAGGAGGTCAAACTCCTTTGCAATTGTGGCATAGAGGTGTTGTCAGGCACGTTGGAAGTAACAACACAGCTATAGGTGGTGTGTTTCATGAAGATGAATATTTAGGAATTAATGATGAACCACTACCTGCAGTGGAGAGCAGGAACAATGTTGAGGTTCCTGAAAACAGCATTCATGTAAGCAACACTACTATGCACGAAATGCAACAATTATTTGACCCCTTATTGGATGATGGAAACCATGGAATTCAATTATTTCTGTCTGTTTTACAATTTGTGCATGCAAGACATCCAAGAGGACAGAGTGAATGAAGAGATTGGGCAGATCTGATTTAATAAACATGTGTGGATATGAGTCTGTACAAAATAAGACACGGTGCTTTTCTACTTCATATCCCGGCACTAGCTTATCAACCGACCAAAGAGCTCATTCAACAAATAAATTGAGTGACTGTAAACACTGAGTATCATTTGCAAGTGAAAAATAAAATATAAACATTCAAGTGCAATTTTTTTTCTTTACTTACAAAACACTTAATTTTCTTTTTCACCACTTCGAATTTCACTTGTTCATCTTGTATCCGGACATGAACACTATTTTTGATGTGTTTACGAAAGAGCTGGTGAGACCCATGTTACAGAACAAACACTGCATAGCTATTATTTGAATCTAGAGCTATTTAACATTTCAACAAATATCACACCAGTTGTCTTTTTCTTACTCTTTGTTACGAGTTAAAGTGCAAAAGGAGCCCTTGACACAACTGTGCACTACAGTATAGTATGTAACAATACCACCCTTCAGCTCATTGAACAAAACTGATTGTACAAAACTGCTCATTCAAAAATCGCAGACAAAGAACATGGCAGCTGCTGTGCAGTGCCGTTATAAAACAGTCTTTAAACAAAGTTTAAAAAAAACAAACACTTTGAGCATCATCTGCAAGTAAAAGGAAAAATAAAATATAAACGTTGTACTTTTTTGTGCAAAACACTTTCAATGTTAAACTCTTCATTCCAACATTAATCATTGCAATAGTGTTTGTTGAGTAACTGCGGTCTCACAGCACAAAGATTATTTATCAGCTACAAATGTAGTGTCCCAGTTCCAACTTCTGTCTGCTAATTGTGTTACCACTTCCAATTTCACTTGTTTATCTTGTATCCTAATCTGAAAATGTATTTTTATTGTGTTTACCAAAGAGCTGGTGAGACCCATGTTACTGAACAAACACTGCAGGACTATGGTTATTATTTGAATCTAGAGCTATGGAACACTTATTTTAACAAACAATATGACAACACTTCTCTTCCAATACTTAAGGTCGTTAAGAGTTGAAGTCCAAAAGAAGGAGCCCTTGACACAAGGGTGCACTACAATACAGTATGCAACAATACCCACCCTTCAACTCATTGAACAAAAATGATTTGAAATGGCAACGGCTGTGCTTTTCCGTTATAAAACTGTGGCTGTAAACAGTAAGTAAGAAATAAAGTAAAATTAAGGTGATTCAACACCTACAGCAAAACCCAGGATATTTTAGAGAGCTTGGTGACCACACCATTAGCCAAAATTACATTTTGTCTTTGGTTTGCTCTAAGGAAGGACCTGATAGGAGTTTGAGTCCTGATGATGTTTTTAATATATTTTCAGATCTCTCACCAGCATTCAGATACAGATTCCGCGTGCACGTAGACTTCCTATAACATATCTCTCACCAGCATTCGGGGTGCTTGTGGATATCTCCCTTATTGTTGATATTAGTTCTTCGTTGGTCAACGACGTGTATTCCAATGGCCCGACATCAAGACGTTGCCTATGTCTGAAGACAGTCGAAGTCTCATGCACTGACTAAATTGTTCAATTGTTAGATCATATCTTGGACAGCCTTGACCTGGAAGGCCGTTGCTGGCTGTAGGTGGAAGTGGAAGACGACAAGTTTTCTTGATCTTTTCTACTTCTTAAGACATCAAACTGATTAAAACAAGACATAACAATTCCAAATCAACAACTCAGCTACACTAGTCTCATCCTATAGTATTGAGTAGCGGGATGATCAGAAATCTCTGCCTAGTGATACGCCTGGTGACATCAAAATTGTGTGGAAAATAATTTGGAAATTTAAAGACAACTGAAACGCAATCCTAGTCTATTCAAACCTCTACTATTCATCATAAATCAGAAACCTCTATTAAAGCAGTGGGCATTGGTTTGTTAGAGGTATATTAATGTACACATTATAAGTAGCTGGAGATCTCTGATCATCTGGCAATGAAAAACTATCTATGCCATGCCAAAGCCCTGAGTGTTTCTTAGTGCATAGTCGAAGTTGCTCTTAAAATCATTATAAGTGCTGTAGATAGGCAGCTTGAGACAGTTGATGCAGGTGTTGGCAACAGGGAACCTTTGTGCTCCACCACTGGGGTGAAAGTCCAATGATGGTTGAGGAGAAAAGCCAATCGGTGGTACTGCATCAGATCCGGTAGCAAACGCCAAGATGTCCCCCAACTTCTTCGCCCCATCTTCTTCTGCGGAAATAATGAGACAGACCAAACGTGTTAGATCATTTTAGACCTTTTCTTAGAACTGCACATATGACACACGCACATACCTTCAACATCTTGTAAGTAGTCCCTCCACCAAGCAACCACTCTTTCCTCTGCTGTTCTCTTGTTGCTCCCCACCTCTGAATAACCGATCTGGAACAACGCATCAACGTCGTCAGCGGTGAGGGGCTTTGGACTGAAGCACATCACTGGTCTGAACGAATCGGGATGATTCTGCATCATTTCAAGGACTCCAAGTGTTTTCAACCCTTCTCTGAACCTAAATGACACAGCATAAGAGCAAAGACGACTCAATGAAGAGTACACTCTTCTGTGTCTTGGACATGAAACATTATTTCAATTTAAAATACCTTTCAAACGGAGCGCGCACTCGATTGATTACTTGAAACCTCAGTATGTCCTCTACAAGTCTGTCCTTGTCATCAATCTTGAGCCGGTTGTTCAAACAGCCTGCATTCTCAAGGAAGTCGTGGTGTGGCTCAGTTGATTGGGTGAGTTCGTCCTGAGTAGTTGATTCTGAAATCTAAAAATGCTTTTTTTAGTTCCCTCCTTTTAATCTACACTAAATATCTATAAAAAGAAAATAGCACATCCACATAGATGCTCACAACGTGTCACGTATGCAACGCGTTGTGAGCTTGGAGATCCTCTATTTTTGACAAATGTTATCCCCATAATCCTTGCTTACTGTCCCCTTCCACTGATGCAATGTGAGACACTCAGTAACAACAGTTTTACTAATGAAAAGAAAATGTAAACCTTTTCAATGATGTCATGGATTCGAGAATTGGTAACATCCTCCAAGATTGGTCTGCAATTCCCGGGCCCACGGACTAAGCAGTTAAACAAGGTTTTGGAAAAGCAATTTGGCGAAGGTCCTCCATGCACCAAACTGACTGCAATAGCCCTTCCTGCGATGTAATAACGGTCTTCTTTGTCAGCTATATATAAAAATAAAAAGTTAAGTTAGTGGGCTTACCTTTTCAAATGATGCCATTTGAAATCTCTTACAAAATGAGCCTATATAAGACAGCATTTAGTGGTCATTGATTTCCAAAAAGATATACCTGATGCATCAAGAGCCAGGTTCAAGTTCCCCTCTGTTAAGTTCCCCTCAAACATTGGTGACCGGATAAGCGATTCTGTCATTAGTCTTAGAAACTCTCTTCTAGGACCTCCCAGATCAACAGCTTCCTCGTTTCTACCTTTGTCGTCAGAAAATCGAACACTCATCCTGTGTGTTGGGTCATAGGATATTCTCTTGAACCCCCGAATGGCACCATCCAACACACTGGCACGGTTGATGTTGAAACGGCTGATTAATTTGTTGTTGATCTTTAAACCGAGCTCAGATAAGATCTGTTTAATAGGGACACTTCCAGGGGAACTTCCTTGTCTGAAAGCAAACATACAATAAAAACATACAATAAAATATTGGCATATCTTAATCTGGTCTAGTAAATATCATATTAAATATAATTTACTACCTATAACTACCTTTGTTATAGATACAATTATATTCCTACAAAATTAAGTTAGAGATATCATCAAGATCCCAAGTAACTCTAAAAAGATTTATTTTTGCTTAATCAGTGCAGCAATAAGTCTTTATTAACCCATTAAGACCTAGAAAGCATCTGTGTAACATCACAATTTAACCACTTTAACCAGTATTTTATACTTTGGCTATTAAAAAATAGCAGATATAAAAGCTCATAGCCTGGCACTACGAGCACGTAAATCTGCTATTTTTGAAAAATCATGAAAATGTGCAAATCTTTGCATATGTACATTTTTCAAGCAAACATTTGTAACTCAAATCTTTGCTTCTGGGGCTCCCTGGAACTAAATATTTTGACATGGGGGCCCGCGGCCAAATACATATCATTTTGGGGATCCTTGACATGTCCGAAAACTGAGATTTTTTAGAATCGGCCTCAGGTCTTAATGGGTTAAAAAGCAATATTCTATAATATAATAACTTACATCTGGTCCTCCAAGCT
Organism: Gymnoscopelus microlampas; assembly: GCF_963454915.1. Taxonomy (NCBI): domain Eukaryota; kingdom Metazoa; phylum Chordata; class Actinopteri; order Myctophiformes; family Myctophidae; genus Gymnoscopelus; species Gymnoscopelus microlampas. The sequence goes on from NC_139948.1 coordinate 3,820,825, forward strand.
GGCGACACAGGCAGCATAGAGTCCCTCGTCCTCTTCATCATCATCACTGGACACGTTGAGAACTGACAAGTAAGCCCTGTAATCGCTACTCTCTGCAAAGAGGTTGGTGGTCGATGGTGGGCTTGGGGTCTTGATCGTTACAGGGCTGGGGGGCGCGGTGCTGGTCGATGGCATGTTGCTCATCGGTCTATGGGGTGCGGTGCCGGTTGATGCCGGGCTGCCAGCCATATTGCTCATCAGTCCAAGGCTAGGAGGTGTGGTGCTGGTTGATGCCATATTGCTCATCAGTCCAAGGCTGGGGGGTGCGGTGCTGAACGGTGCTTGGCTGTAGGGATCTGGGTGGTCGCCGACAGGGTGGGTACGCTTGTGACCTGCTCTGGTGGTGACTGATGGCACCGCCATCGTAACCTCCTCATCCTCTTCGGAGGAACTTCTGTCTGAATCTTCAGGCTGACAAATGGATGACAAATGGATAGAAGTCACAGCAGTTAATAAACAAACGTGCTGTGGTGTTTTACATCATGAAATATTGTGCTAACTTGCAAAAATTATATATTTAAGATTGAATTGTTTGTTTTGTGTTCCATGTTGGTCATTTCTACTGGGTTCACTAAAAGAGAACTCATTTAAAAGAGGGCAAAAGAACAAACTCCATAAAATCATTATGTATTCAGCAAGATAGCTGGTGTATGACAGCAATGTATGAGACCTGGGTACTTGGAAACCTGGGAAGGGGAAAGCTATTGCTAGGGATAGAGCGCACCGTCATACCGTTTTCTACCATCAGGACGACGGTACGATGTACCGATGTATAGGACTTCTGAACAAACAGGCCATCTCAGTTCTGTGCATAAAATGTGTAATGTAAATATTCTATTGTCCTCTCTTTAAGGGAGAAGCTGTGTAGTATTGTGTGATCTGTCTATGTATTGTGTTTTTATTGTATCCTGATGGCTGCTTGGTACAAAATGAATTTCTGCAAGGACAAATGAAGCATCCATGTTCAGTCTAATCAGGATGTAAAATAGATGTTAAAACACCCCCCTAACCCAGATTTGGTTTTGGCAAAAACTTATAGCCTAAATGCAACTTGTCAATAATAATAACTGTATATGACCAAGTGGAAAATGTTAAAGCTCTTAAGTTTCAGATAGCACCTTTATACATACCCCAAGTGCCTGGGAGGGCCTCACATACACAGCCTTTAATTTGAAGACCTTTTGGATCAAACTCGCATCCAACTCCTGGCCGTCCCTCAACGCTGGTGCTATGAGCTTGTTGCCACAAGCCATCAATATTTCACAGCTGTGCATAGAATACATCACTGATTACTGAGGGTAGGTAATGGTACAGTCAAATTATTAATTGATCAATGATGATGAAGCCGATCAATACGATTGTTTATTGTGCCTGTTAAGAGTCAAACATGTGCGATGTATACAGTAGGACCATGCACACATTCCAGTTGAAACATACCTCTGTGCTAATTGGAATAAATTGATAGCATAACCCCAAAGTAGTGAACGTAAATTCATTGTGATCTGACAGGCTTCTATCAACTTAAGTTCTCTCCATACTCATCAAATTCCATACTTGTGTAGGAACCCTGATTTAATAACTTTATACATGTCTTACCCCTTTCAATACTTATCCACACCTGGCAATTATTCAAATTCCATACTTTTCCATACTTGTGTAGGAGCCCTGTATCATCACATCATTACCTACCTCACAAGGTCGGGAATCTTCCCCTTAAAGGCATTCCGTATCTGACACAGAACGTCCACATGGTCCCAGCTTTTATCGAACTCAAAGGCGTTCAGGATGTGTCCTCTTTTATATAATATCTCCTTGGTCGCCTGCTTGACGACTACGTCGTCTGTCGGACCATGAAGCAGAATTACATCCTTGTTGAATGTGCCGTGAAAAGGCGTTTTTGGTGTCTTCTTTCTGAAAAACATGAGGAATCATGACTGGTATGTATACAATAGTCAAACATACATTATCTATGAAGTAGGATATTTCAGTAGTTTCTCCTAGGCCGAGCCAAATGACTACTTACTGCAATTCAAAATTGCAAAAAGAAATAGGCTAGATCTTACTGGTTCGCACAATGTTGATTTAACCACTTGAACACCAGCATCCATACAATTAAATTAACCTCAATTCCACAGGGCAAATACGACAAATAACTCTGACTGAAAATGGCTGACAATGACCAATAGCAATAATCAATATAAATGTACTATGGCCAGCTAGGCCATATTTAATCATTTTATACTCTAAATGTGTTTAAGTAGTGGATATAGCTGATCTTGAAGCTCAAGCATGGCGATCACACAAGATAAATGATTATCTCAAGTAATCGCAATATGGCGAAAATTTAATAATTGTGACAAGCCTAGGCCATGTACGTGAAAAAAGTTTTCGTTTTGTTCACAGCACAGATGAGTAAGTTACATTTGGCTACACTGCCAACACAAGACTATTGATATTGCACTGTAGTTTAATATTTATTTGCAATGTGATGCATTTGTATGTGACTTTGTTAGGATCCAAAGGTGCAGTATGACACGAGAAGCAGTCTGCCTTAAGGCATTGTTTGAGACAAGCACAGAGGTTGAGTATGCCATTGTCTTAGGTGCAAAGTAAACACATATCAGCATTGACTTTGTGAGAGACAGATCCTATACAGTCTGATATGCTAATTGTAGGGGAGAGAGTGGGGTTATTGCTCTGAGACTAATGAGTATTACATCCTGATGTGAAAGAAAATATGTCTAAAGAAGAAGAAAAACATGAAAAGTTGTTATAGCCTATGGACAATAAAAATCAGATGGGAATATTACATTTTGATGTGGTGTAATAATTAAACTTAATGTTGATATGGCACAGCAGGCACACCAACTACCAAAAATAAAAACGTGGCACTTCATGTCAACAGAGGTAGGCAAAAGTTGCATTAATTGCTGATCTAGGATCAGTGTCAGACCCTAAATGTAACTTTTAAAATGACCAGCTCGACATTATCTACCATCCAGCAATAATCCCACTGGTGTAAATACTTTTACCTAGGGGGGCTATTAAATAACATTAACTATTAACAAAACTATTTAGATACTCACCGAAACAAAAGCAGTTTTATTTACTCCACTGCGCTCTCCAGATCCGGACAATTAATATTGACCAGATCTGTAGAGGGCGCAGTGGAGTAAATAAAATAAATGTTCTGCCCATAAAGTGTATTATACAGAGAAGGTGGGGTGCTGAGAGGCTCTGCAAGGTTATAATAGTTTTGGATTTTTCCTTATAGTTTTTGAAAAGTTTTCAAAATGTATAAAAATCTTTTGAAAAAAGCAGATCTACAAGCTCAGGATGCAACGCATTGTGAGCCTGTATATCTGCTATTTTCAAGTGGCCGAAATGTATATAGGGCTGAATTGGGTATAATGTTTTGTAATAATAATCAAAACCTACAAAGTAACTAGTAACTAAAGTTTTCAAATAATTGTAGTACAGTAAAAGTACAATATTTAGCGGCTCTGCGATGTAGTGAGCAGAAGTAAAAGTACTGAAAATTGGAAATACTCCAGTAAAGTAAAAGTACCTAAAAATTGTACTTAAGTACAGTACTTGAGTAAATGTACTCAGTTACTTTGCACCACTAATCGTTTCAGATTCGTCGTGGGGGTTTTCCCCTTGATAATTACTCCACATATTGTTATTGTCTTTCTTGCAGTTTAATTCAAATAAATCCCATATAGGACTCTGATCATAGAGTTATGATATATCGACTCTTCTCCCGACTTTTTCCACCGTCGCCATATCCCCAGGGTAACACGGTGATGCAAACAACAAATGACCGGAACACTCGCCCCTAAACACGTTCAACCACATTTCCCCCCGTACCATACCATGTAAATACCGACGGATTTGCCCCGGGGTGACTGTGTTTTGGGGCGAACCCACTCCGTCACCCTTAAACTGGTGAATGAATCGAATAATTTCAATCCAATCTTATAAATATAGAGAAAAAGGAAAACAAAGGGGCATTATGGCTATAATTTCAGTTCGTTTAAGTTAGTTTTGTTAAAACACAATACAGTCTCAGTTAGTTATCGTTTTTCTTTTATTATAGTTTTTATTTAATTTAGTTAACGAAAAAAAATTAAATAAATAGAAGAACCTTGCCACCCTGGAGAATAGACTTTTAACAACACAAAACTGCCTTTGTTTCATTGAATGGTGAAATAGTTTTGTTTATTTTGACTAAAGTTGGAGACCTCGCATGGTAGTGGAATTTCGGTCTATGGGGCTAGCAGAGCGGCTGGCAGAGCGTTCGAGAAAACTCACGGAAGCTCTTCATACAAATGAGGAATGCATTAAACATGTTCAGGCGTGGTTTATCATTCGTTTATCATTAATATTCAAGTATGATCTTGAATGCGTCAGAAGTCGAGCCTGTTTCATTAAACCAGAGAATCATGTAGACTATATCCACGAAGGAAAAACTGGAAAAGTAAACAGCTTAAGTACTGTACTTCGGTTTAAAAAATGGCAAATAAAACAACTATTCTTACCGTTGTCTTGGCTTAGACTTCCAAGAGCTAAAGGTTGCCCTCGTTTCATAGCGGGGAACGTAGGTCCTCATGTCGGACGCAGGCTGTTGCATACTGCGGTTTGTTGATCCAAACGCCGGTAGCATGTTGCTATTGCTACCTAGCATCATACTGCTAGTGCTACCTGGTGTTAACAGAGAGGTTATTTCGCGGTTCACTGCCTCACTGTTACACTGCTGCGCGGGTGATATATTAGTATTACTATTCGATATAGAATTGATCAAAGTGGGTGATTGTACAATAGCCCTGATAAGGGCCATTGTATCAGTCAGTCCTCTGTCTCCAAGTCCGTTCGCCGCCATGCTGCCTTTGTCCTTCTTCTTCTCTCTGGGACTTCCTGGTGTGCGCGCGCATCTTTACCTGCCTGTGCCTTCCGGTGTTACTGAAATCACTTCCGTATGCTACTGAGATTTCTTGTATGCATACATGTGAAATTATTGTATACATAATAGTGAAATGATCTATACATGCTATTGAAAGAATGTATATATACTATTGAAATCATTTATACATACTACTGAAATCACTTGTATGAATACATGTAAAACTCTTGTATACATTATAATGAAATTATGTGTATGTATGTTATTGAAATCATTTATACATACTACTGAAATCACTTGTATGAATACATGTAAAACTCTTGTATACATTATAATGAAATTATGTGTATGTATGTTATTGAAATCATTTATACATACTACTGAAATCACTTGTATGAACACATGTGAAACTCTTTTATACATTATACTGAACTCACTTATACATATCACTGAAATTATGTGTATATATATTATTGAATGTATTTATACATACTACTGAAATTACTTGTATGAATACATGTGAAAGGCTTGCACATGCATCTAAAGTTTTCATTTTAGTTTGTTATAATATACAAGAAATTCAGTTGTAAATGTACAAGTGTTCAGCAATATACATGCAGCCTTTTCATATGTGTATGTGTGAGTGTTTCAGATATAAATGTATAAATGTTTAACTTGTATGCGTGCAAGCATTTCGTATGCATGTGTATATGACACAGAAGTATATATGTATGTGTATGTGTTTCTCATATGTATGCGTAAGTGTTCAGATGAGTATGTATAAAGTTTCATATATGAACGTGCATCGATTTACAAAGTATGTATGTATGTGAGAGTGTTTCAGTAGTGAGTGTGCAAGTGTTTCAATATTGAACGTATATCATTTCAGTAGTATATGTAAGAGTGTCTCATCAGCGTGTGTGAAAGTGTCTCAAAATTGAATGTACAAGCATTTCAGTAGTAAGTATAAGACTGTCTCGTTAGCGTGTGTGAAAGTGTTTCATTATTTATGGCCTGAACGGCCCCTCATACTATCCTGTGAATAATGAGTTATATACCGCATGTGCATGACTGAATTACGTGTATCTGCCTGGGCATGTCATTGCATGTTTACCGCATGTGCATGTATATAATGTCTGTAGCTCCTACTCCTGTTTTTGTTCTCTAAGCCTTACATGTCTACATTATTAATGCATGAAGTCTGTTAACTTGTTAGTACTCAGGCGGGGTGGGAGCGGCCAGTTTCAGGAGAGCATATGTCTTGTGTTTTGTTTTGTCACGTTTGTTTTGTCCTGTTTATGTACAGCTTGCATGGATGTATCTGTTGTATTGTATCGTCCATTGTATTTCTTTGTATTTCTGTAAAGAGGACCCTCTCTAAAATGAGATGAAACATCTCAAGGGGCTATCCTTTCAATAAAAGGTACTATATATACTATGACTAGTAGATAAAAGAATTCAGGATTACAAAAAAAAGCAAAAATAACAGATCTACTAGCTCAACATGTGTGGCACTGCGACGTGTTTTGAGCTTGTAGATATGCTATTTTTGCTACTTTTGTGTGATATGGAATGACGAAGTAGGGCATTAATTACGGAAAAAGTTAAAATACAGAGATAAGAGGTTTCTGCCCGACAGTATATGCAATGTGATCTCCATCATCAAAGTTGCATCACCCCTGCTATAGAACATGCATACATAAGGACTGCTGAACCACACACTATTGGCCAGTATCCTCCATTGTCCCAGCATCCAACTGTATACAAAACTGCAACTACTAGATGCATGCCATGATTGGGCCTCAAGGAGTAGGGCATCAATGTTTTTGCTTTAAAAAATAATATGTCTTTAACAATTTAGTATATACAAAACAAATATTTAGATTATGTTTTCTAAGAAATCTGGGCATTAAAGATGTGTTAATCTTTAAACAAAATCATGTTTATAAAATAAAGTACATGGCTTAACATAGAGCTCACCGATTGTAATCATTCATATATTTATCATCTATCATGTGGTGATGCTGCTTAGTACGTCTCATAAGTCACTATATTATGGATAATTATATTGAGACAAATTTGGAGGCTATCAATATAAATAGAGCATCATCTACCACTGTTATGAACTAAATCAATTTAGCTACAGTGGGTGACCATTGACTTTGTCGCTTTTCATAAGAGAATCACTTCACTCATTTGCCTCACCCGCTTTGCAGTAAATTTAAGTTCCAAATACTACCACAAGGTGCCGCTTTGGAGTCACTTTTTTTGTGACAGAGAGACAGACAGACAGACATACATACAGACAGACAGACAGACAGACAGACAGACAGACAGACAGACAGACAGACAGACAGACAGACAGACAGACAGACAGACAGATAGATGTCTTATATTAATAATAATAATAATAATAATAATAATAACTAGCAATAATTACGTGTGCTTAGAGCGTTTAAATTGGGTTTTCTGTTCAGCGTCGGGCAGTCAGGAACGCATCTCTGTCATTTTAGAAATGTTCAGACACACATTGGTTTCTGTCTGTCTGTCTGTCTGTCTGTCTGTCTGTCTGTCTGTCTGTCTGTCTGTCTCAAAAGTCCGTGGAGAGAGAGAGAGAGAGAGACAGACAGACAGACGTCTTATATGTTTTTTTTTCTCGCATCAATTTCTGTATAGTATCATTGTACCTCTTTCCTCTATAAATGAAATAGTCTAGTTAGTGTAGCGGTTAAAACTGATGTCGCGTGATTTTACGACCCGGGTACGAATCCCACGCTATAAGCATGCTGATCTGCTATTTTTACTTTTACTTCTACTCCACTACATCTCAGAGGAAAATATTGTACTTTTACTCCACTACCATTATTTGAACGCTTTAGTTACTAGTTACTTTGCAGATATAAATCATTACATTATAAAACATACATTATTTGCCCTATTTCACATAGTCTATTTGAAAATGGCCGATCTACAAGCTCACAACGCATTGCGACGCATTGTGAGCTTGTAGATCAGCTATTTTCAAATATTTCAGTACTTTAAGTATATTTGCCAATACTTTTGTACTTTTACTTTGATTGAACTCAAGTAACATTTTGAGTTCATCCATGACCGTAACAGACGACCGTCACGAGGCGTTTGTTTTCATTCTTATAAAACCGCGTGGCTCATTTATATGCACGTGAAAGTAACTAAGCGGAAAGTAACTAAGTACATTTACTCCATGTCCACTTGTTGCTGACGGTGCGTGGTAGTGTAGGAGCAGCGCTGTAAAAGCCCCAAGCGTCATCGGTGCAGGAAAGATGCGTATTTGGTTGTACACACGGAGACGCAAGGGTGGCGTTTTCAGTCGGAATTCAAATCATGATGCAACACTTTGTGAGCTTTTATGGGACACTGTTGTACAACAAAGTAGAATTCATTTGTGAAGAAAGAAAAACCCATTAACAGTTGAAAATAGCCTACACCCTACACCATTTCTGCCCATCCCTCTAACTTCATGTAGGCGCATTAAAAATATCAAAATTGGCCGCTCTGAATTTGTATCTGAACAAATACTTTGATAGAAGAGATAGGCCTACAGAGGTACTGTAGGGGGAGGGGGAACCTGATAGCAGAGTTCCTCACTTGGCTTATTTGGAATAGGCTGCATACATTAACATAACCGGTTTGGCAAGAGACTGGGCCAGTGTTGTAGGCTAGTGCTAATTTTGGAAGTGGGGGAGCGCGGTTCTTGAGCGGATTGGAGTTTTTTTTGTTACTTTATTTCGGTTTTAGGGTTAAGCTCTGATCCACCCGTCCCCCCCTCCCACGAAAGCCCCCCGACCCCCCGCACGCAACCACTCCGCCGCGCTGCGCCAGGCCGCGCTGCGCTAAAACGCACTGTCTGTGCCTGTGGTGGCCAACTGAAAGCTATAATAACATAGTAGTATGACAAGGGTGCCATTATATTCAATGATATTCAATTGTTTTGTGGAAAACACATGGCTCATCATGCTTAATTAAAGAGAGACTAACTTGCCTTTTCTAAGTGCTTTTCATTGTTTGGACAGAAGAAATTGTAAACATTTAGCCAATATTCGATCATCATTAAATAACAGACAGTGAACTGGTAAACTGGTGACAGCATGGATAGCACATTAATTCTTAAACAATATTGAGGAGGAAATAATTATAAACGAGGAAATAAAATAAAACAAACCAAAAAGACGCCAATAACCCCTGTCTTATAAAAACTGCCAAAGTGGCTCGGGGTTATCTGACATGACAGGCTGTGCCACTTTGGTTTTTGTGCTTTCTGCCGTGCGATGTGCTCGCAGCCAAGTCTTGACATAAGGCTCTGGATTCCAGGACCTGAGCGGAGGTCCATGCTGTCTAATAAACATCAGAGCCGACACACGTTCTGTATGCAGTCGCGAACGGAGTGATGTTATTATGAGGTTCAATGTTCATCAAACTAAAGAGAGAGAGAGAGAGAGAGAGAGAGCAGTGTCCCATAAAGTAGTAGTGGAAATAGCCGATCTACAAGCTCACAAAGTGTTGCACCATGATGCTTTGCGAGCTTGTAGATCTGCTATGTTTTAAAATAAAAGTCTGTCTGTTGGTTTTATGAATATTAATCCATTATACATACATTATATATATATAACGCACTGGCCAATACAAACTAATAGACGAGAATGAATAATTTGTATGCTCATCGCGTGGGATTCGAACACGGGTCGAAAAATCACCGGACATCAGTTTTAACCGCTACACTAGCTGGGCTGTTTCATTTATAGAGGAAAATGTTGGAATATTACTACACAACAATTGATGCGAGAAAAAAAAAACATATAAGACGTCTGTCTGTCTGTCTCTCTCTCTCTCTCCACAGACTTTTGAGACAGACAGACAGAAACCAATGTGTGTCTGAACATTTCTAAAATGACAGAGATGCGTTCCTGACTGCCCGACGCTGAACAGAAAACCCAATCTATTGGCAAGAGAAAAAAATACGTTTATTTTCCCGTCTCGTTTTATCAATTAAGACGTTAAAATTAAACTAATGTTAAGCGCAGCATCATGCTATCTAACTTTATTTGCTTAATATTTTGCTTAATATAAATGTCACATCTTGTACTGTAAGCAACATACAGGATCTTTCTCTGTCTTTCTAGGAAAAACAGTGCCTAAAAACCCCAAAACAAACAATTTTGCTATTCAAATGAGCTATTGGCATGATAAAACATACGTTTACATTTTCCAAAGCAAGTGTCAAAACATAATACAAAAGTGTAAAGTAATGTATGTACAGTTTGGAGAGGATATACAGTAACTAGTAACAAATATATTCTTGCTGTCTGCTGTGGGCTGTAGGCAGTAGACCGCTGCTGCCCCTAGTGGCACAGAGTGGAAATCATACATGCCCTGCATGAAACGCATGAGAAGAATGAAAAAAAACGACAAAGTCAATGGTCACCCACTGTATAAGTCAATGAAATGTAATTCACTTAACTCACCTTCTGAGAAGAACACCAGTAGAAAAACACCACGTGTGTGAGCGAGTTGAGAAATATTAAACATTTTACTACCCGGGAGTTGTGACTTGAGGCTACGTATCCTTCTGTGATGTAGCTACACAGACCTGAGAGTTTATGACACAGATCTTTCAGTGTGTGACCAATTCATTCATGTCTTTGACACACCTACACGTCCCCCTCGAGGTTCAGACTCCATTGAAGCATTCAAATGTGCTGTTTGTATTACTTTAACAAATAAATATGCGTGATAACAAACAAACAAATCTAAACTAACACATTTCATGTCTTATTTTTAATCAAGATAGCCAGTTATGACAATTTGAGTTACATCGTTGTGTTAGAGGGTTACAGGGGGGTTTACTTGTTCGTGCAAATATCAATGACCCAGCAGCAGCTGAGTCATACACACTGTATTTGAGCAAATTACATCTCTTGGCTGATTAAGTAGATAGCCTACAATAGCCGCGGAAGAGCCATAACTATATATTGTGCAAAGATTGTATAAATATTCTCTCTCTCTCTCTCTCTCTCTCTCTCTCTCTCTCTCTCTCTCTCTCTCTCTCTCTCTCTCTCTCTCTCTCTCTCTCTCGTGTGTGTGTGTGTGTGTGTGTGTGTGTGTGTGTGTGTGTGTGTGTGTGTGTGTGTGTGTGTGTGTGTGTGTGTGTGTGTGTGTGTCTCTGTCTGTCTGTCTGTCTGTCTGTCTGTCTGTACATCTGTCTGTATGTAGGCTACTTCTCATCTGTGGCTCTGTCTGTCTGTCTGTCTGTACGTCTGTCTGCACGTCTGTCTGTCTGTCTGTATGTCTCATCTGTGGCTCTGTCTGTCTGTGGCATTGTCTGTACATAATGTAAGCAGACTGGCCGCCCAACCAGAGTAACCAGAGACCTGTTCTCAAGCGTGAACTGCTACGTCCTGCTAAACCGCGCCCCTCCGGGTGAAACACCTGGTTTCTGTGAGTCCCATCCCCCTACCCTGACGAAGAGTACTTTTTCCACCACTGATTCTCACTGACATCATCACATGTGTTTGTGAAACAAATGGGTAAATAGATAAGATTGCGTGTATCATCAGATCACGGGAACCACCTGGATACATCATGCTGCACAATATCCAATCTGAAGCCTACTCTGTCCACAATAACAAGGTTATCAAATACCACATCTGGGTGATCTAATGTCTGTCTGTGAGTCATTTGTTTTCTATCCTGAAGTTAGGGCATGAGATCAGAGCACTGGCCTTTTACATTGCTTTGTTTAGCCATGACACGCACGTCATATTTCATTAGATAATTGAAGGCGAGAGAGAGAGAGAGAGAGAGAGAGAGAGAGAGAGAGAGAGAGACGCACGCACGCACGCACGCACGCACGCACGCACGCACGCACGCACGCACGCACACACGCACACACACACACACACACACACACACACACACAAACACAGAGAGAGAGAGAGCATGTTTATACAATCTTTGCACTATATATAGTTATGGGTCTTTTGGCTATTGTAGCCTACTTAATCAGCCAAGAGAGGTAATTTGCAATTTAATTGCTCAAAAACAGTGCGTATGGTGCTGGGTCATTGATATTTGCACGAACAAGTAAACCCCCTTGTAACCCTCTTACACAATGATGTAACTCAAATTGTCATAACTGGCCAAACCTTTTGTTCAAATTATTTTGGGGTCAAACCATATTTACACCATACATTATATTATTATATTGTATTTATTTTTTTAAACTGTGCACTGTAGCCTATATTCTCCATTCACATTAAATAAGTAAATTACAACTTTTATGAATATGATTAATATGGGTCTGCCTCCTCCTTGTCATACAGTACCTTGCTTCGTGACATGAAGTCAGCACTCCATGATACGTTGCATGAAATACAAATAAGCCCAGACAACTGGAACCACAAGGAAGCCATTGCATTTGCTGCTCATCCCACTGGCTTTCTAGCACACAGACATCAGCAACATCGTTTCACAGGTTGAATTATTTTGATTCGAAATGTTTGAAAAGTTGTTGTGTGGCCATCAGATGTCACCCCTATACCATGAAGGGGTGGGGGTGAAATCCAATGGTGTAAAGTAACTAAGTACATGTACTTAAGTAAAAGTTTGAGGTATTTTTACTTTCTTCGGTATCATTTACAAATTTCAATACTTTTACTTCCACCCCACTTCACCTCAGAGGAAAGTATTGTACTTCCACTCCAATACAATTATATGAAAGCTTCAATTACTAGTTATTACTTCGTAGATTTTGATTATTGTTACAAAACACACTAACCACTTCAACCGAATATATCGTCGCTGTCTGGCGGGAACCAGCCAACTCCATTTCTTTTTTTTCATAAATCAACGCTATTGAACACCCTTTACGTCTGTGTAAAAAAAAGAAGAAAAAAAAAGAAAAGTATTAAAAAGCGCTTCTGACAAAACCTCCCAGCTCCATTGGATCCTCAAACCAACCAACCAACTCCACCCCCGGCCTCTCCTCTCCGTGCTGCTGCCGTCGTGCCGTGCCACAGCGCACACAGAGAGGACAGAGGCAGAGCTGGTGCTGCGCAGCAGATAAACAAAGTAATGAGGCAGGTTTTTTTCCCCGTAGTCTGTTAAAACTATGCATGCAGTGTACCTGTCAAGCTTAGCACTGACGCTAATGTTATGAAAACAAGTCATTCTATTTCTAAAATCTAGGAAGAGTTTTCTGAGGAGATCAATGTGACAAGAAATTTGTTCATGGCATTTCTCTCGCTTGTTCTACTGAAACTCCAACTCTGTGAAACCCTCTTTGCAGAAGTTATTGTAATATTTAAAGTGCTGTTTATTACTGTAGGCCTATAAAATAAGTGTCATGAAGCATCAGGGCATTAATTCACACCAGGGGTGCAATGCTCAGTGGACGGGGTTGCACGCCGAGCAACCACTTATTTGGCCAGGGGGACGCGCAGGCACACGCATAGATTTAAAACTACTTTAAATTCACACTTCATCAAAGTTTACAAAGGCTCCCGACTCACGCCAGACATTAACATAGGAATTAGCCTATCTGCATATCAATTATCCATTGTGTGACCACCTGTACTGTAGGTGTTAAGCGACGTGCGCGTCACGTCATTAAAATAGAGAGCAACCACTTCTCAAATGAGCATAGCATCACTGATTCACACGTTGTGATGCATTGTGAGCTTGGAGATCCATTTTCAGCTTAGCCCCATTTGGAACCTCTCCCTCCGCAGCGATTGGAGTTATTGTCAGCTGTTCTTATCAATGACCGACAAAACTCCTAACTCCACTTGAGCTGGATTTGGGTAAAGCGGTGATAATATAATGACACATGCAAATATCTGACAATGTATTAAGTCATTATACCAACTTTGATGATTCAGTATGCTTTGTTTTAAAAATATAAGGTTTTCTTGATTCTGAAAATTCCTGAAAAGTTCATGAAGTTAACATAAGTTTGAAATTAAATAAAAATGTTACTTTTCAGGATTCCAATTCAAAAATAGCAAAAATAGCCGATCTACAAGCTCAAAATGTGTCGCACTGCGACGCGTTTTGAGTTTGTAGATCTGCTACTTTTGCTACTTTTGTGTGACAAAGAATGGCGAAGTATGGCATTAATTTACAGAAAGAAAGTTAAAATACGGAGATAAGAGGTTTCTGCCCAACACCTCCCTGAGTATAAGCAATGTGGCCCTCTGGAGTGAGAGTGGAAATATAGTGGCCCTCTCCATCAACAAAGTTGCCCACCCCTAGATTAGATCCTTCTGTACAGTTTTAGAAACGTTTTAAAATTCTGCAATCGTTTATCTCTGAAGAATTGATTAATATGAAGAAATTGAATAGTTTAAAAAAAACTATGATCCAGTAATTTTCTGGCGAAAATTTACTATTACTTTACTTTACTTGTTTATTTGGTCGGGACAATGTGTGTTAATGTACAAGATGAAAATTATCTCATGTAACCATGCCGGATTTAGCTGGAAGCTCATTTCCATCCACAGTCCCCGTTTTGTTTGTTTATGTAAAATACCTTTGCTTTGGTTATAAATGAATCTGTGATCTGCAGCCATTTGGAAGCTGCAGAAACCATTACCCTCTGACAGCTTTGAAATCACAGTGTGGTTGATGGCTGACAAGAATTCTAAACTGAAGGTAAATGATGTTTTCATGGTGCATACTGTAGTCTCATGTGTAGGTTAAACTGGATTGAGCTCTGATTGGGATCAACACTTTTAGTTCTGTCATGTTTAACTGTTGATTATATTACTTAATCTTGCGAATGTCAATTTTAGCTTCTCCAGCCATCAGTCCAGCCCTTTGGGATTTGGTGCATCATTACCATCAGTGTCATGAAGGGTAAGGAGTGGTCTTTTAATATTGATGCTTCATTTTTGTTATCTTGCTCCAACCACCACCCCAGCCAGGGGCGCAGCCATGGGTGGGCCTGGGTGGGGCCGTGGCCCACCCACATAGAAAGCTGGCCCACCCAATCGATTTAGCAAAAAAATAATGTTTTGGGATTTTTTTTTTTTTTATAATATTTTTTAAAAGGTAAAATCAGGCAAAAATATGAATTAAATAACATAACCCTAACCTAACCCTAACCCTAAAACCGAAATAGAGTAACAAAAAAACACCCCCAAATCTGCCCAATAACCATAAACTTTCGCATGGGTCGGGGACAGGTCGGTGACACATGCACGCGCATGCATGCGTGCCCACCCGCTCCTGCCTAGGCCCAGCCTATACTAGCGTTCCCAGCATCCACCTGTGGGCTCTAATTCTGTATGAAAATGTTCAGAAATAATAGCATTATCTACAAGAATCAATGTGGTTTTATTTGTAACTAACTTATAGTTAGTATAGTAGTAGCAGTGGAATGTTGTTGGGACCTGTTCCGCAAATTGTGCTACAATCACACAGGGGTCGGCAACCTTTTGACATGCAAGTGCCATGTTTTTATTTTCTTGACAGTCAGTGTGTCATGTCAACATTAACCCATTAAGACCTGAGGTGATTCTTAAAAATGTTTTCTAAATCCTAACAGTTTTTTGAAAAAAATCTAAAAGAAAGATTGTTCAAGATTTTTCAAAAATAGCAGATCTACAAGCTCTGAGTGCCGCGCTATGAGCTTGTATATCTGCTATTTTTGAATAGCCAAAGAAAAAGTGACACAGATGCGTTCCGGGTCTTAAGAATGATGACACCACATCAAAATCAAATATTTCAGATGTTGATTGTCCATGTACATGCTGTAGGAACCTTTATTTATTTGTCTTCTTTTGAAATATTTTCAGAATTAGACTCCAACCCGATGCACCCAATCTCCCAGACTCCCTCCCCAGTCAGAGTTCGGAGTTTGAATGAATGTAAAATTACGTGCAGGATGTAATTTGCATACAGATGTATGAGGGGACTTGATTTAATTGACAACATTGTTTTTTTTTTAAATATTTAACTTTAAGAAAAATCCTCTTTCACACTTGTGGCAGTGTGCCAGTGTCCAGTGACCACCCTGCCCTGTGCCAATGTTGGCACCCGTGCCTATAAGATTGCCCACCCCTGAAATAATAACATGATATATTAAAGCCAGCTCACAATGTGTCCCAATTCACCATGTTGTGAGCTTGTATATTGGCTATATTCAGCGTTCATTGTACAACCAGGTATACAGGGTTTAAGTGGTTAATCAGTTCACTTAAAGCAGGGGTCTTCAACGTTTTCAGGCCAAGGACCCCTTGGCTGAGAGCGAGGTAAAGCAGGGACCCCCATTATATATTGTATAGATTTTTTTTCTCTTGCAGCTTCATAGACTTGTTTCACAGCACTATCATGTTGAATTCATGTTAATGTGTATTTCCAGTACTGAGTATACCTGACCTTTCACTCTGTACTTAGCCTGCTCTTTTCCCCCCTATACTAAACCACTTTGCCGAAAATAGCAGATCTACAAGCGCGCTGCGAGGCGTTGTGCGCTTGTAGATCTGCTATTTTTGTCTAAAGTTCTCCTCAGAATAGGGATGCTTGGTTGAAGTGGTTAATGTAAAAATCACACAAGGATTTGGCAGACCCCCTGTAGTAACTCTGAGGACCCCCTAGGGGTCCCAGACCCCCTGTTGAAGACCTCTGACTTAAAGTCAGTATGAGAACACATAACCATAGCATGCTCATGACCAGAGTCGTCCCACAGTCCCATGTGACGGTGCCATCGTATTGAACTGTACGCGTCCGGATCCCCCTGCTCTCCTGGAGGCTCTGGGACCTGTCTTCAAGCTGAGCGCCATACGACCCGTCATGAACGTGTCGACGCCCACCTATGTCAACACATCCTTCGCCATGTTCGGTATTCTCGGCGTGGTATGTCCTCTTGCAGTGGTGGGAAAAGTACTCGTAAATGTTTTACTTAAATCTATACTAGGTCACTTTTTCAAAAAAAACTCAAGTTAAATTGTATGTCTTTTGTGAGTGGCACATGTTTCACAACACCCACTCCATGAATTCCATGAAAGCTCCACTGGCTAAGAGAAACGATCCGCAGATAATATAAGACAATTAAAAGAACGTTTTTTGAAACGCTTCCGTCTTCCGGTGAAAACAAATGGAATTCTGGGTAATGCAGGATGCTTTCACTGTATTGTGATACATATGCCGTCTAAAAGTGGCACAATTATGTTTAATTTCTGCAAAATGTAATTATTATGTAAAGAATCATATTTCTTAATTATTATTATTTTCTTTTTTTATAAAAACAAAAAACAGGATGAAAAAGCTCAGCTTCTGACTACATACATCTACATAACTTTAGTGAGTATTTTATCTTAAACAATGCAAAACAATTACTTGTGGCCGACCACTATTTGGACGTTACTTAATTTCTTTCACTGTGTTCTACTCTCTGACAACAATGCAACATTCCAAAACTCAGTGATTACAATACAAATGCAATACTGCATTGTCTATGACTTCATTATTAAAGGAGTAGTTCACCCCAAAAAATACTTATTTTATATCAATTACACACCCCATGAAGCATTTTAATTCATGGACATTTCAAAGTTGTTGTCGCGTTCCTGAGCCAATGATTTGATTACCGGGTCATCGGTCAGTAGGTGGTCATCAAATGATTGGCTTGGAATGCGACAAAAACTTCATCTCCATGAATTCAAGGCTTCATGGGGTGTGAAATTGATAGAAAGTAAGTACTTTTTTAGGTGGACTACTCTTTTAACCCTTTAAGGCCGGGAAGGGAACGCATGTGTGTCATTTTAAGATTTCTTTGGCTATTCAAAAACAGCAGATCTACAAGCTCATAGCGCGGCACCGAGTGAGCTTGTAGATCTGCTATTTTTAATCTTTGCATCTGGGGGTCCCTGGAACAAAATATTTAGGAAAATATATTTAAGAAAACTTTAGGATTTAAGACATTTGTAAAATTCCCAGAAGCAAAGATTTTAGTTAAATGCAGGCCTGCTTTGTGTACAGCACTGTAACACTGGTTTGTTGTTTTAGTCGTGGATGAATGAGTTCTTCAGCTGGGACCCGGTCCAGTGTGGCGCCGACAGCATTACTCTACCCAGAACAAGGTTTTGGGTTCCAGACGTGGTGATCAACGAATTGTGAGTCCTGTTACATGTACTACATGATTGTGTCTTAACAAGTAGAGTCGTTCCAATACCAATACCAGTATCGGAGAAGCTTCCGCCTGCCGAAACTGCCCAAAAATGCTGGTATCAGTATCAACGAGTATGCCAGTCTATGCCAATCCGATACCATGTCATTTATAACATGATATTTTCATTTTGCACTGAACAATTATTTTCAGTTGATGTTGCAGTACTGTTTTATACTCTTACTGCACTATTTACATTAGTATTCTACTAACTTGTGGCTGCACTTTAACTATTATTATGGAATTGTTATGTATTCCTAGTTTGTTCTTTTATTACACGTTGGTACCGTATCGGATCAGTACTACTCGGTAATGATAGCCTGGCATTGGCCAGTGAGCCATTGGCATCCAGGGTGTGTTTGTGCACAGTTTCGCAGCGACCGGGCCAACGGTGCCAGAGATTAGCTGCTAACACACAGACAGGACACACACACACACACACACACGGACACACACACACACACACACACACACACACACACACACACACACACACACACACACACACACACACACTCACACGGACACACGGACACACACACGGACGGACGGAGGGTAAAACATACTCTCTCGCCATGCCTTCGGCCTGGCGGAGACAACTAAGCACTAAGACAAAATATATTGACAATTTTGTCCACACTTTTCGGGATTCAAATTCAAACGCATCAAAAGTAGCAGATCTACAAGCTCAAAACACTTCGTGCCGTGCTTAGAATGAGCTTGCGGATACGCTACTTTTGAGTGACGCTGTGGTATGATCACGTAGGGCGTTAATTTGCAAAAAAAAAAAAAAGTTAAAACGTGGAGATGAGAGGTTTCTGCCCGACAGGAACACATCATAACCTTACCCTTTTCCTCTTTATTGTCTCCGCCAGGCCGAAAGGCATGGCGAGAGAGTATGTTTTGCACCCCGTCTGTCTGTCCGTCCGTCCGTCCGTGTGTGTCCGTGTGTGTCTGTCTGTGAACAGCTAATATCCGACACCGTTGGCTTGATCGCAGCGAAACTGTGCACACACACTCCCTGGATGCCAATTCAGAACCTCTGCCCCAAACTTTTCACATGGGCCTGTTATAGCCCAGCAGGAGGCCGCTTTTTCCAAAACACAGATTATTTTTTTTGACAGTACTCCTACAGATTTTGTCCAAACATCACGCAAATCAGTACACAGTATCTCTAGTCATTAAACAAAACCGTTATTTCCGATTTCATTCATATTCCATCCTGATTGGCTAAAAATAGCTTCCAAAGTTTGCAGGAGTGCTCAGTAATTTCCCTGAAATTCTGCACGCACATTCCCACTATGCCGAGGAAGAAATTTCTATAACCCAACCTATAACCTATAACCCAATTATTACCCCATCTGCATAAAACTTTTTCACATCTGCCTTTTATAGCGCCACAAAGAGGCCGACTTTTGTAAAACACATTTTTTTATATTAGGGGAGAGTGGGGTAATGCGAGACATTTTTTACATTTTCTCCCCTCTAGGTGAGCTAAAATGATATATCAGTAAAATGTTCACATTTCCCATACATTTGGGATGTTTCCTAACAATGGAAATTATCAGAATGTATTCAAGACAAAGGGCAGTGAAAATATGATTGTTTAAAAAAAAGTTTTTTGGTGTCTCACTTTACCCCAGGTCTGGGGTAAACCGAGACAAACCAGAAACATCAGTGGGGTAAACTGATCCACTTACTTTTTTCAGTTTAAAACTACCATAAAAACACATGTTCTAACAGTTAGAATACCGACAGCTAGCTTGACAACCACACATTCCAGAACTAATGTCAGATAGTAACAGAATCATGGCAATTGGTCATTAAGCACATTTTGCTCTACACAATTGGAAGGTGTCTCACTTTACCCCAACCGAGACAAACCAGTTTTAACCAATCAAACCAATATTAGATTATCAAACCAATTGGATTATCAAACCAATATTAGATTAAACTATGTTTAAGTACTAAACTTAACTTTGAGACAGTTTCCCACTGTACCCCAAGCCATTTGTCTCACTTTACCCCACAGCCACATTTTGGTGAAAAGGACCACTTTTAGCAATTCTGGCTAATCTTCAATTAGCATTAATCACATGGATGTATAGGTTTGTAGTTCATCAACATGCATGACATACGTTTTTCTACCTGAATCAATTTTCTTTGACACAACAGCTGATTATGTTGACAGCCCAAAAAATTACTTTTACATGCAAAAAACATATTTTAGTGAAAAAAACATGCTTACTACAGCACAATGAGGTCCTCTCCTCCATGGTAAGTGGGAAATGGGAGGGGCTTCAAAATCTAATGGTCATATGACCACACAGGTGTTGTGGTCAGGTGATAAGGGGGGTGTCTCACTTTACCCTGTGTCTCACATTACCTCACTCTCCTACTCCTTCCCATTTTATCCAAATTTCACGCAAATCGGTCCACATGATCTCTATAGTCATGCAATCAAGACGGATCTGTTTGATTTTTCATATTCCATCCTGATTGGCTAAGATTAACATCTAAAGTTTGCAGTAGTGGCTTGTTTTGAACAAAATGCCGCAAATCATGAACGCAGCGTCTGATTGGGGTGAAACCTTCCACGCACATTCAAACTATGTTGAGGAACAAATGCCACCCTTTTAACATTGGCCTGTTGTAGCGCCACCAGCAGGTCAAATTTAGCAAAACACATTTTTAGAACAAAATGCCTCATATCATGAATGCAGTGTCCGATTGCCGTGCACGGCCTAGGAAGAAATGGCACCCTTTTCACATTGACCTACATTATTATAGTGCCACCAGGAGGCCAAAATAACCTACCTGACCTGGCGGAGACCTGTGCTCCGAGGAGCACTTTTTCTAGTTTCCTTGTATAATCTCTCCTTTGGTCCCTCTTCTCCTCTCAGAGAATGAGGTGAGATTGACACTTGGGAAACCACTGGAGGGAATTCTGAAGCTTTCCAAGGAGGTGATGACAACCATGGGAGAATGGGAGCTGATGGACATCACATGCACTAAATATGTAATGCATGGCTACGATAAGCTTGCATTCCATGTACGTTTAAATCTTATATCTTTTTTTGTTGTTGCTTTTTTCCCCTCCAGTTTAGTCGTTATGCCAATTAATTCCTCCCCACGGACATTTGTGTGTTGTCACTGCTCTTGTATACCACTAAGTAATCTCTCAAGAACAGATTCTGCTCTCCGCTTGAATCTGTCAGGGGGTTCGTCATATCGCGTACGCACTGGCCTACAAGTGGGCGTGCCTTCAGTTCAGGAAGCAGGCCGCGCTTTACCCAATAAAATGTAGTGGGCGGGATTTATGTGTGTGCCGATCCTTCCCCACTAGAAACAAACCGAAACTCATTTAACAATAGCGTCCTCGGAGCAGACAAAACCACGGAAAGATATTCACATTTTAACTTGCTCTTTCATCATAGAAACAAGTGGGCTTATAACCAAAACGATCCATGTTCTCTGGGAGAAGTGGTGTTAGTGTTCCGTGTAGAAATATTGTTAGTGGGAATGAAAACATAGTCGCACCACCGGAAGTGAAAGGCTGAAGGCAGACCAAAACCCTGGTTTCCTTGCGCACGGGTGCTCCATTTAGCTCCCCCCAGAGCTAAGAGTAAAAAACAGCAGGGAGCGCTGTTTTTCCTTTTTTATTTGGCGAAGGGTTCCCAGATTGGTATACCACTGACTCAACTGCCAGCGGGGAGTCCCCACCGGGAGGACGTAGGTCCCGCCCCAACACTCCCTCCCGACAGGTGCCGCCCCCCAGCCCGTAGGAATACGTGCAGTGATCGCCTTCCCCGCCCCGGCTTCCCTCCCCTGAAAACGGGCCAATTGTGTTCGTGTAGAGACACTCGCGGTGGTGGGCAGGCATTTTACCACTGCGTCACCGGAGCACTTTAAATCTAAAACCTTAAACATAGTCTATGCCTGGAATATACTGATTGCAGAAATTATGATTTGCAGTAATAATATCCTGAACCCGGAAGCAGTGAACCTAGAGGATTGGTTTGTTCTTTTCCCTTGTAGTTCAGACTGAGACGCAGGGCTACTCTCTACGTGGTGAACCTCCTCCTTCCCAGCTGTCTCCTCATCACGGTGGACCTCTTCAGCTTCCTGCTGCCTCCCCAGAGCATCGACCGCTCCTCCTTCAAGATGACCCTCATCCTCGGCTACACCGTCTTCCTCCTCATGATGAACGACCTGCTGCCGGTCACTGGAAGCAGCGTACCTCTCATAAGTCAGTATAGTGCAAGCTGTCCAGGCTGTAAAGGCCAGAGGACTGCTGTAGCTATAGCCTTCTGTACGGCTTAACTGGAATGTCATGTTTCTGAAAGATCATGGATTGTGTGTGCGTGCATACGTGGAAAAAGTACTCAAATTCTTTACTTAAATAGGTGGTGCCATGGTTTTGCACCTTTTCTGTTTTTTATGTGTCTATGAAGTTGATAGAAGTTTATTAAGCCCCCTGGTGGTGTTTTTATGGTGTTTTACATTACGTTACATTACGGTCATTTAGCAGACGCTTTTATCCAAAGCGACTTACAATAAGTGTATTCAACATAGGTAGGGAACGAAAACTACTAATCACCAGAAGTTTTAAGTACATTTCCTGCAAAAACAAGCAACCAAGAGTATACCTAGCGCTAAGGTAAAAGTGCAATATATCAGCTACCTACTTTCTTAAACAGATGAGACAAAAAATGGCAAAATCAAATGAGCACGAGCTAAAACAAATAAGTGTATCGACTAAACAAGATCCAATAAAACAATACAAAAATAAAACAAGAGTTCGTACAACTCGTTTTATGTCTTCTCTGACTACTTTGAGTTTCTTCCTGGAGGCTGAAACCTTGAGGGTCAAACGTGCCAATAGAAAAACAGCGCTTTAGTGACATAGTAAAAGCGTTTTTATTCTCAAATAGCCTAGGTATGAAATAGGGCTAAAGTGGTTAATGTATGTTTTATAATCTAATAATTTATATCTGAAAAGTAACTAGTAACAAAAGTTTTCAAATAATTGTAGTGGAGTAAAAGTACAATATTTGCCTCTGAGATGTAGTGGAGTAGAAGTAAAAGTATAGACAATTACTCCAGAGATACTCCAGTAAAGTAAAAAGTTCCTCAAAATTGTACGTAAGTACAGTACTTGAGTAAATGTACTTAGTTACTTTACACCACTGCAGACTAGACAGCATTGTTAACAAAACAATGCTTGTCTGTAAAACACTAGAAATACTCTGTTAGGGCGCGCTCCCACCGCACTTTTATTTTACCTCTGGGGTGGAATCTGCCAATGCTTTGTCAATGCAAATGCGTGGATTCTTGGGAAAAATCCGCAAGCCCAGGAGTCCACGCATTTGTATTGACAAAGCATGGGGCGGAATCTGCCAATGCTTTGTCAATGTAAATGCGTGGATTCACGCAACAGCGGATCTTTCCGCATGTCGCTCAGACCGTGCGTTTAGCCGCTCTACACGACTTGTCCATTTGAAGCATAAAACTGCTGGAGGCAGGAGCTGATTTTCCCCCTCTGTCCAATCGGGTGAGTCGAAGGCGGACCATCCCAAGACTCAGGAAGCACCATGGTGCTCAAGGCAGAAGGCGGTGGGGCTGGGGGGCATACGTTAGTCCGACAGACCATTACTCCGACTATGTGGCATCCGCGTGCGGTTAGGGTTAGGGTTCGGGTTTGGTATAGGGTTAGTATAGTAAACGTCGGAGGCATGCGCTGTCCTACGGGGAGGGTCTTGAAAGTGTGTGACAGGCGCGTCACTCCCGTTTTTTAGAATCCGCTGGCTGCGCACAACCTGCGTTTAACGCTAGCCGACCATGTTTTGGTGGGAGCGTGCCCTTACAAGTAAAAGGCCCATGTTCAAAATGTTATTTGAGTAAAAGTACAAAAGTATTGGCATGAAAATATACTTAAAGTACCAAAAGTAAAATTACTAAAATGTTTGAAAACAGCTCACAATGTGTCGTGGTGCAACACGTTGTGAGCTTGTAGATCTGCTATTTTCAAATAGCCTATATATAAAACAGGGCTTACATGGTTAATGTATGTTTTATAATATAATAATTTATATCTAAAAAGTAACTAGTAACTAAAGGTTTCAAATACATGTAAATGCACCATTTACCATTTTGTATTTATTTTACAAGACAGTAACTATGAACAGTTAGAATAGCATTCACCTAAACTCTCATTAGTATTGATGACAATAATATTTGTACCAGCATATATTCCCTGCTCCATAAACAACCCCATACAGAAATATACATTAAAAATATATATTACACATATATATAATACATTTCAACTTAAATTAAAAATAAGGTTTTACAGAGATTGAAGATAGTTTTATAATTACATGATGTTATCATGGTTATATGCTTGAAGCGAACCTGTGAATCTAGTTACGCATTCCATTGTCCTTCTACAGATTTGTAGTTATCTTCTTACAGTATTTGAAAAAAATAAAACATCCTCTCACAGTAAAACATTAAGAGTGGACACAAAACTGACCATGTAGTCGATCATTCTAAGGCACATTAAGATATGAAAAAAACAATCATAGTACAACATCATTTTAAATTGCTCCGTGAGCAACCATTCTTATTTCACTTAAACCCTATATACTTCATTGACCAGAGTCCACCGGGAACTACTTTTTTCCCATGTCCATCAAATATCTTTGGAAAATATCTGATCTACAAGCTCACAATGTGTCGCAACGCAATGTTGTGAGCTTATAGATCTGTATTCTTGACACACACACACACGCACGCACGCACGCACGCACGCACGCACGCACGCACGCACGCACACACACACACACACACACACACACACACACACACACACACACACACACACACACACACACACACACACACACACACACACACACACAGCTCATGGTTCAAGGATAACAATAAGTGCCATCCAGCAGTACCATTCATTCACTACAGCAGTGATTCTCCAAATTATTAATTGACTAATTGACAAGACAGGTTTGACACACCCTTTGCCCAACCCTTAACCTCACGAAACACTATGCCTAACCTTACAGTAACCAAATGTTTGTTGTGACTCGTGACATGCTTTGGAGTAAAAAAAAATAAAGGAAAAGGACATCCACGATTCCACGGTAGGATTTGAACCTGTGATATTGGGAACCAGGAGCTAATGTCTTCACACTCTGAGCCACACAGCTCACTGTTCAACCCACTGTTTTGGATGTTATTTGAAGCGCTATCC
This sequence comes from Gymnoscopelus microlampas, assembly GCF_963454915.1. Lineage (NCBI taxonomy): Eukaryota > Metazoa > Chordata > Actinopteri > Myctophiformes > Myctophidae > Gymnoscopelus > Gymnoscopelus microlampas. Next base: position 3,846,241 of record NC_139948.1, read on the forward strand.
ATTGATAGTGCTACAAATAATTTGAAGCACTATCCAATGATAGTGCTACAAATAGTACTCTATGGTGATGATTTGGGGAGGAAACATTACAGGGCTGCAATATGTGACGAGTTGCGAGTGAAAAAACTTTACCCAGGCCACGGAGGCTCATAGCAAGGGACCCCCTAAAGGACCCCTGGGAGTCCCCAGACCCGACTTTGAGAACGACAGCACTTCATCATCGTTTACATTTAAGGAACAACTAGTCTCGCAGTAGACAGATTATGGGCACAACTATGAAAGAGTGGTGAAGTACCAAAAAGAAGAGGAGGGGCGAGATCCCAAAGTGGCGGTGGCGGGCGCCGCGGCGGTTGTGGCGGACGCCGCGAGCGCCGCGCCGGTTGTGGCGGACGCCGCGAGCGCCGCGGCGGTTGTGGCGGACGCCGCGAGCGCCGCGCCAGTTGTGGCGGACGCCACAACCGCCGTGACAACCGCCCAAAGCGCCGCGAGCGCCACGTAGGGTCCGCCATCCGGGCGCCGCGGCGGTTGTGGCGGACGCCGCGAGCGCCGCGCCGGTTGTGGCGGACGGCACAACCGCCGCAACCGCCGTGACAACCGCCCCCCCCCCCCCCACCTGTCCCCCCCCCCCCCCCCCCCCCACCTGCGTGCCCCCCCCCCCCGCCCCGGGACCCCCCCCCCGGGACGCCCCCCCGCCCAAGGGGTGGATAGTAATAATTGTATATTTTGCGCATTTGATCCAGAGCAGTTGAGATTTGATTCGGCCATATCTTTCTGAATTTAACTTGTATTTTTATAATTGTATTTTTTATATGATCTGTAAAGTTTATATTTTCATTTGCTACCAGGCATGAATTTATTATAATTTATTATGTTTTTCCTTATTTTCTTTCTTTATTTACACGTGCGTAATAAACGAAAATGTTGAGATTTCATCCGCCCAGATCTTTCTGAATTTTTCTTGAATTATTATAATTTTAATGTTTATATGATCCGTAAATTTTATATTTTCATGTGGTATCAGGCATGAATTTATTTTAATTTATTTTATTATTTTATTTCATTTATTTACATGTGCCCGTCCGTCCGTCCGTCCGTCCGTCCGACAGACAGACAGACAGACAGACAGACAGACAGACAGACAGACAGACAGACAGACAGACAGACAGACAGACAGACAGACAGACAGACAGACAGACAGACAGACAGATATATAGATCTGTCTGTCTTCTTATTGACGTAACCATGGTAAATATAATTAGCTTGCATAATGTTAATAGCCTAATATAATAATATAGCCTATCATAATTATGTTTGGTTATAACCGTGTAGCCTACAGTATAATATATTTATATTATCTATCTATCTATCTATCTATCTATCTATCTATCTATCTATCTATCTATCTATCTATCTATCTATCTATCTATCTATCTATCTATCTATCTATCTATCGCGCTGCAGAGCTTGTTGATCGGCTGGCTGTCTGTCTGTTGCATTTAACCAGTGAAATGAATGAGGATGCGATGAGTTGTGAGTTTATAGATCAGTTATTTTCTGACCGACACACCAGGTTCATTGACCAATGACCCAAGCTTAATTTATGCACGTAACATAATATACAGACAGACAGACAGACAGACAGACAGACAGACAGACAGACAGACAGACTGTTTCTGTCTGTCTGCCTGGAGAATAAGTGTGCTTATATTATTAAGTTCTGCAAGCACTTAAGTTGCTCTAACATATATGTTGCAAGGTCTATTAACAATAATAATAATAATAATAATAATAATACTGCCACCGGTGATAAAAACACAATGTATTGACACAAGGAATTAACAGTCAGTCACACTTTTGTGGATTAGGCTACAGTAAAATTGTAATGACACATTTCAAGGTGAACTCTGCAGCCGCACCGAGACCCTCCAAGCCATCGGAGAGAACCCCTGCTCGTAAAGCAAATATATAAGAGATTAATTTACACTTTGCATTTGTATATATCGCTTTCTATGAGGACATTATCTGAATATGACTTATGACCGATAAGAGCTATAGAGCTAGCTTATAAGAGCAAAGAGCTGAGTCCAATAGTTAGATGCGTGTGTAATTGCGCGCATGTAAATAAATGAAATAAAATAATAAAATAAATTAAAATAAATTCATGCCTGATACCACATGAAAATATAAAATTTACGGATCATATAAACATTAAAATTATAATAATTCAAGTAAAATTCAGAAAGATCTGGGCGGATGAAATCTGAAATGCTTCGTTTATTACGCACGTGTAAATAAAGAAAGAAAATAAGGAAAAACATATCTAATAAATTATAATAAATTCATGCCTGGTAGCAAATGAAAATATAAACTTTACAGATCATATAAAAAATACAATTATAAAAATACAAGTTAAATTCAGAAAGATATGGCCGAATCAAATCTCAACTGCTCTGGATCAAATGCGCAAAATATACAATTATTACTATCCACCCCTTGGGCGGGGGGGCGTCCCGGGGGGGGGTCCCGGGGTGGGGGGGGGGGGCACGCAGGTGGGGGGGGGGGGGGGGGGGGGCTGCGCCAGAAGAGCGCAGATATGGTCGATGGATCGGATGGCGGACCCTACGTGGCGCTCGTGGCGCTTTGGGCAGTTGTCACGGCGGTTGTGGCGTCCGCAACCGCCGTGGCGCTCGCGGCGTCCGCCACAACCGCCGCGGCGCTCGCGGCGTCCGCCACAACCGCCGCGGCGCTCGCGGCGTCCGCCACAACCGCCGCGGCGCACGCGGCGTCCGCCACAACCGCCGCGGCGCACGCCACCGCCACATTAGGATCTCGCTGTCTCTCAAAAAGAAAGTGATAAAAATATGAATTGACCAACCACAGACCTCTTTAGACAAATCATGGACCAACAACAGACTTCCATTAAAGCCCAGCCAATCAGAGGCTTACCTGAGTTTTTCACTGGTAAAACCTGGACTGACCATGTGGGACTAAGGAAAACCTAATAGGTGAAATCCAACCCACATTTTATGTTAGGGTCACGTGCTTCGTCCCACATGACATATATCTGAGGTGGCATGAACCTGTGTACCAGTAGAGTCTCCCTGTAAAAGCAGGGGTGATATGGATCTAGACTTCGTGCAGGGATGCGTAGTCCTGCAGTCTTAACACCCATATGGGAAGCAGGTTTGAGCCCTGCTTTGGCCAAACACATTCCAAAGTACACATCGTCAATGGGGAGAAAGGTAATGGTCTTGGACATGTTGTATATGACCGAGGCTGTGTATCCTGACAGGAGGAACCCACCACCACCACAGTACGGAGGGTACGATTCTGACTTCTGCACCTGAATGGGGATGTAATATTTGCTCGCTGGCGTCCGGATGGGACCCGCGATCGGGATTAGGTGCCCAACAAAGAGGTGCTTGCTGTTGTCTTCCTTGTTGTCATCCATGGTGCCCAGGAGGTACTGCACCATGTTGTCTGTGTTGGCAAAGATGTCATCATCCCCGTTGAGGATGAATTGGACATGTGGACAGTTCCTGTACATCCACTCCATGAAGAGGAACTGCTTCAGAGTGAGGTTGAAGAAGGAGTCGTTGAAGTCCCACTGCACAATGTCTCTGTGCTCGTGTTGTTCCAATTCTAGCATCCGATTCAGCCTCTTATGCTCGTACCCCCTGCCTGTTGTTCCCAAGAGGAACACCCTACGGATCTTCTTGCCCCTCACTGACCTCTCCTCTCCCCAGGTCTTACGTAGGACTTCTCGTCGGTCGTAGTTTCCGGGAGAGCTCTTAATGGCGAGCAAGAAGAAGACATCCTCGGATCGTTTGCCGCCCCCGCATTTGTCAGGGACATCCAGCAGCAGTGGGAAGTGACGGCAGTGTCGGTAGTACAGGAAGTCTTGGATGTGACCGGGAAGAGAGGAGAAGCCTGTCACGTTGTCGGCCATGGATTTGTTCCTCTCGCAGGTTGGCCAGGAAGGTTGAGAAGAGGTCCTATGGCCGGCTGTCGTTCTGCTGTCAGCTTCCATCCTTGTCGGAGCGGCTGTCAGCTGTTCTTCCATTTCCACCTGGACATACTTGGCAAGATGGTGGACGCCCTGGACGGTGTCTTCTTTCTTGAAAAGGATGATCAAGCATAACGTCCAAAGCAGCACTAAGGCTATCCGCTCCACCCTGCAACACAGCTTCCTTCTCATCCTCGACACTCTACAATGGGACAGACAAAACAATGTCACACCACACTCACCACAGAAAAGGCTGTTCTGCTAAAAACTATAAAAATAGCAGATATACAAGCTCATAGCGCTACGTGCTTGTAGATCTGATATTTTTTGAAAAATAGTGAACATTTTGGCAAATCTTTGAATATTAAAGATTTCTCTTTTACAAGTTCTGGGGGTCCCTGGAACAAAATATTTTGAGATGAGGTCCACGGTCGAATACATTTAAAAAAAAACAAAAACGGTTAGGATTTAGAAGACATTTGGAGAATCCCCAGAAGCAAAGATTTGAGTTACAAATGTTCGCTTTAAATATATATATATTCAAAGATTTGCACAAAATGTTCACAATTTTTACAAATAATAGCAGATCTACAAGCTCATAGCGCGGCACTCGGTGCCCCGCTATGAGCTTGTAGATCTGCTATTTTTGAATAGCTCAAAGACATCTTAAAATGACACGGTGATGCGTTCCCGGTGTTAATGGGTTGGCCGGTGAAACTGGCATTTTACCCAAACATCCGTGAACCTGTGTGCATGTGCATTCACTTTTAAAAGAAAAAGAGCTTGTACATCTACTATAAAGCAGGTAATCTACTATAAAGGGCACAATAAAGTGACCAAAGCAGGTAAAAATACACATGATGTAAAAGTAACTTAATCCCGGTCAATATAGTTTGTTCATGCTTTGACAGACAGGTCTTCTTCTGAAGTAGACCTGTTGGTCGAAACAGACTGCAAGGAAGTTATTTTACAATGCGCGCGGACTTGTTTAACAGCATGGCTTTCACAGACTATTAGATTACCGGACATTTACTTCAGTGGCGTCAGTTCAGCAAAAGCTAGGGTATGGCAGCATGCACGCGACCTATGGCAGCATGCACGCGCGCCGGGGTGACCTCATGCACGCGCGCTGAAATTTTTGTGCGGTTCTGGGCGGGTTGGGTTCGTTTTTTTCCAGTTTTTGGTTACTTTATTTCGGTTTTAGGGTTAGGATTCGGGTTAGGTTAGGGTTATGTTATTTAATTCTTATTTTTGCCTGATTTTCCCGATTTATTATCAAAAAAGTACTTTTTTTTTCTCCCCTGGAGCCAGGGTATGGCAGCTGCAATAGCCTGCCATACCCAATTGACGCCCCTGATTTACTTGTAACAGAGTATTTCTACATTGCAGTATTGATGCTTTTACTTAAGTAAGATATTTGAGTACTTTTTCCACCACTGCCTACATGGCTGGACTGGAGGCTCAAGTTGAACTTTCTTAGAGCTGTCATTTCTGTAGAAAACAGGAACTAGGCTACATGGCCATATCTAGTGTAATTTGACATCATACACTGACAACAACTTAATTTATGCTTCTATTTTCCATAAATGTCATGAAGTTTTACGTACTGTCCTGTCCTTAATATTTGTAATTGCGAAATGATATATTTTTTTAAATATTAGACGGTATAGGCTATATAGGTATATTTTGAAGAAGTCAATTCCGGCTGTATACAATTAATAATAAGTCTTAAGAAATACACTGACATTATGTTGTTTTGACATTGTGTGATTGTAGTGATCATTATAGGCTACAGTCAGAATAGCCTCATTAATTGTCGTCATCTCACCATCACCCTTCTAAATTAATTGGAACATAATCTGCCTCTTCTCCTGACAGATTAAACTAGATTATAGCCTGTTAAATAGTTGTAAAGAAACTCGTCCTTACCGTTAACAATGTTTAGTGGTCCCGAAGGTGTTGTTCCTCTGTAGGAAGTATAATGATCTATCTCAGCATAATGATTGTGTGCATGTGGAGCCAGAGCCAGCCCAGCTCGCCTATGTGCGTTGTGCGTTTACTCCTGCCGTCCTGTCGCTGCCGGCCCGTCGACCCCAGTAATCATATCGTTTTAAAGATTACCAGGTGGAATGCAACCATACAAGAATCGCAGTATGCAAGGCATGCAGTGCTAGAATCGCCAATGGAATTGCAACTACTTTGAACGTCAATCGACATTTGAAGAAGGTGCACACAAACAAGTCGATCCAGATATAAGTGACATGTAGCTAATGCTACAAGAAAACTACTCTTCTATGGCCATGCATGCAGTATCTCATAATAAATGAGTTTCATCTGTAATTCATGTAGGTCTACAAGGCATTTTATGACATCTGTTAAACCCATTAAACCGCTGAGTGCAAAGTCACCCAGGCTAACTGAACGCGCAAAGAAACAGTACAAGGTGAAAGACTTAGAGGTCAAGAGGAGTGCCCGAAGGGATAAGAGAACCTTTGTGGAGAATCTGGCAAGTGAAGCAGAGACGGCTGCAGCTAAAGGACAACTCAGTATAGTGTATAGGATCACCAAACAGCTAAGCGGTCCAAGGAACATCTACACTAAACTAGTTAAGGATAAGCAAGGTAAACTGATAACAACTGAAAGGGAACAAGCTGAAAGATGCGCTCAACACTTTGAAGAAGTGCTCAACGGACCAGAACCTGAAGAGCCTGCAGATCCAGAACCCCTGGATGACATCGCTATTAACACCGATCCTCCCTCCCAAGCTGAAGTACAAACGGCAATCAAGGTCATGAAGCGGGGAAAAGCCCCTGGAATCGACATGCTACATGCAGAAATGTTGATGGCAGATATCACCACAGCCTCCAGGGTGCTGACCGATCTCTTCGCCAAGATATGGGAGCAAAATGCCATACCAAGGGAATGGAGCAAGGGCCTCATATGCAAGCTCCCTAAGAAAGGTGACCTGAAAAACTGTGACAACTGGCGAGGCATAACACTTCTGTCCGTCCCTAGTAAAGTTCTTTTGCAGGATCCTTCTTAAGAGATTTGATAGTGCCATAGATGTCAAGCTTAGAGAGGAACAGGCAGGATTTCGCAAAGGTCAAGGTTGTATCGATCAGATCTTTACCTTACGCAACATCATCGAACAGTGTATTGAGTGGAACGCACCCTTGTATATTAACTTTATAGATTTTAAGAAGGCATTTGACAGTATTCATCGCGAGAGCCTATGGAAGATCCTACGGGCATATGGAATACCTTCCAAAATGGTCAACATCATTGGAAAATTCTATGAACACTTTGAATGCAGTGTCATCCTTGATAATACCTTGACAGAGTCATTTCCCATTAAATCTGGAGTAAGACAAGGCTGCATCCTCTCCCCTATTCTGTTCCTGATTACCATCGACTGGGTTATGCGTCAAACTACATCAGACCGTCCCCGTGGAATCCAATGGACCCTGTTCTCCTTTATGGAAGACCTTTGCAGACGATCTGGCAGTCATGTCATCCACTCGTAACCACCTCCAGGAGAAGTCTGACCGGCTAAGCAATTATGCAAAGCGAACTGGTCTGTACATCAACCAGAAAAAGACCCAGGTGATGTGCATCAATGCCCCAACAGCACCTCCAATCACCATCGATGGAGAGCCGTTGGAATGTGTAGAAGACTTTACATACCTCGGAAGCCTCATAAGCAGTGAAAGTGGAACGCAAAAAGACATCAAGACGCGTCTCAACAAAGCAAGAGGTGCTTTCAGCCAACTTCGCAACATCTGGAAGTCTAAACAATATAGCCTTAAAACCAAACTCAGGCTCTATAATAGCAATGTTAAGTCTGTCCTGCTATATGGCTCTGAGTGCTGGAGAGTAACAAAACAGGATATGAGAAAGGTTGACGTCTTCCACAATAGCTGCTTACGTAGGATCTGCAACATCTTTTGGCCAAATAGAATCTCAAATGAAGAACTTTATAAGAAGACAGGCAGCGTGCATATGTCCCTTGAGATAAGGAGACGGAGGTTAAGATGGCTCGGTCATGTATTGAGGATGCCCAATGAAAGGCTACCCAAAGTTGCCTTGAGATGGACCCCAGTTGGGAAGAGAAACAGGGGTAGACCAAAGATCACCTGGCGAAGGACAGTGATGACGGAGCTGAAGGAGATGGGTCTTTCCTGGGACGAAGCACAGGCCAAAGCACGAGACAGGATTCAGTGGCAGTGTATGATTGCGGCCTTATGCCCCAACCGGGACGAAGAGGATAAGTAAGTAAGTAAGTTAAACCCATTAAGACATGAGGCCGATTCTAGAAATGTCAGACACACACAAACAGTTTTCTAAAAACTATATCAGTGGTGCTCAAACGTTTTTCATGTCAAGGACCCCCGAAATTATATGTATTTGGCCACCGACCCCCATCTCAAAACATTTTGTTCCAGGGACCCCCAGAAGCAAAGATTTGAGTAAAAAAAAAAAAAAGCTATAGCTATGAGCTTGTATATATGCTATTTTTTAATAGCCAAAGAATAAAATAATGGTTAAAGTGGTTAAAAGTATTGTGATGCTATATTAACTCAAATGACACGGATGCTGTCCTGGTTTTAATGGGTTAATATGCTATTTTACAGATGAGGCCCAGCACAAGCAACACTTCACAACAGCCTCCAATCTCCCAGTTCATGGACACCGGTGTACATCAGTACAGCTCCACTCATCCAAAGCAAAAAGCTATCACCAATGCCATACTGTCCCATTTAGTAATAGGCTCGATGCACAGCAGCCATATTGGAAAGAAATTGGGCCTCTTCTTACTTCCTTCACAGGTTTTACCAATGATACTAATGAAGGCTCTGTTCCATTCTGGTCAGGGTGCTGATATTGTGCATGTTGGCTCCCTAGAAACACTCCATTTTGGTTCCCAAATGACCCCTTATGGTGGGTGTGTACACTCTCAGAGTTATGGGGGTCCTTGAAAATAAGACAACCACTATGCCACACTAAATGGAACAGAGCCTTAATTAGTATCATTGGTAACACCTGTGAAGGAAGTAAGGAAGGGGCCCAATTCATTCCCAATATGGCTGCTGTGCATAGAGCCTATTGACTGCAACTTGCCCTTATAGACAAATTGTTTGGTTAAAACTGCTACTATGTGACTTTCCTCTTCTACCCCGGATTTGAACGCGGCTTCCTGTGCAAGTGCCGACATTTTTACCATTGTGATAAATTCTGATAATAGAGACTGCCTGCTTGCTCAGGGGATAACATGAATGTGTGTCAGATCCTGTGTCTAGGTTGAGACATGGCCTTTTTACATGATCTAAATGGCTCAATAGAAGAGCAGGGAGACTAACTACAACCACTCCGATATATGGTATTAACATACTCTACCATACAGATGGAAAAAAATAATTTTATTCATTACAAATGTTACAGAGTACAGTACAGTATCTGCTTTCTGTTGGCCTGGAAGAACCCTTGTTTCAAAATAAACGCAAATTCTGATTGGAAACAAAACGGTTAGGACTTGGACTTGATTTGGGACTTGCCTGTGTTGACTTGGACTTGACTCGTGACTTGAGAGCAAAGACTTGAGACTCTACTTGGACCTGCAACATATCTGATTCAACCTGTTGCTGTTTTGTTGTCATGTTGTGTTCTATTGTTGCATACTAATGTGATTCAAGCTGTCTATTGTGGTCATATTGCGCAGTATGTTGTGTAGGCCTACTAATGTGATTTGTGTTCTATGTTGTCATTAGGACCCAAAGGCTGTTGTGTTGTGACTGCTGTTGAAGGTAGTGAGTTGTGACAGGGTACAGCAGTATACAAATACTAGGCTGTGTATGTTGTGTTGTGCTGTTGTTGAAGTTGTGAAAGGGTGCAGTATACGTATGCTAGGTAGTGAGCTGTGACAGTGTACTACTGTAGGTTGTGAATTGTGACAGGGTGGATGTATTGTTTCATATGATTGGCTTGGCGGCAACATCTCTTGTTTATGTAGGCCTTTTCCTCATGAACGTTATTCCTCTTTCTTTCTTTCTTTCTTTCTATTCAAGCTCTTGTTCTATTGTTGTCAAATTAGGACCTAATGACTGGGTAACTAGGTTGCTTATGTTGTGTTGTTGAAGTTATGTTGTTGTTTTGAATATTGGAAATACTCCATTAAAGTAAAATGACTTAACATTTGACCTAAGTACAGTACTTGAGTAAATGTACTTAGTTACTTTACACCACTGGCTGCATGAGAACAATGCCATGTTGACTTTCATCATTCATTCCGCTCTCCTTCTCTCCCTTGTGTGTCTCTCTCTCTCTCTCTTCCCAGACGTGTTCTTCTGTCTCTGTCTGGCTCTGATGGTGGCCAGCCTACTGGAGACCATCCTCATCACCAATCTCCTGTGTGACTCCAGTTGGAACATCACTCCGGTCCCCGATGGGTCCAGGTGTTCGTCCTACATATCCTGGGTCCTCTGCTAGGCCTTCCTCCAAAGCCCAAAGAAAAAACAAACTCAGGTATGGGAATAGTATGGTCAGTGGTGTAAAGTAACTAAGTACATTTATTGCAATTTGTAGGTCTTTTTTTTACTTTACTGGAGTATTTCCAGTTTTCTGTACTTTTACTTGAAAACTTTAGTTACTAGTTACTTTGTAGATTTTGATTATTCTTACAAAACATGCATTAACCACTTCAGGCCTATATACATTCCGGCCATTTGAAAATAGCCAATCTACTCTAAGCTCACAATGCGTCGCATCGCAACACATTGTGAGCTTGTAGATCGGCTATTTTCAAAATATTTTTTATACATTTCAAAAGTTGTGAAATGGTACATTCTGCATAATGAGTACTTTCTACTTTTGGTACTTTAAGTACAATTTGATACCAATACTTTTGTACTTTTACTCAAATATATTTTTAATTCCGGACTTTTACTTGTAGCAGTATTGATACTTTTACTTAAGTAAAACATGTGAGTACTTTTTCCACCACTGATATGGTAGTAGTTATATGATCATAAAACAGTTTTATTCTACTATAGCACCCTAACCAAGTCCACATTTCTATATACATCTGATTCTGTTCGTCCTCAATGGAACGGCGACGTTTACAAACTCTTCTCATGAAAGCAACACAATGCATAGCATCCAATGAAAGGAAATAGCCACGTACATTTCTCTTTTTCGCTGAGCATACATGCACTGAATAGACACCTTAAGAGACGACGTCACACTGATAAGAACCAGTATGCACGCGCAGGTCGGCAGCAACTGAACCCCACCGCTCATAAGATGCAAAGTGGTCACAGTCTCACGTGTAAAAATGCATCCCATCTAACATTCAGATGCTGTTTTTCTCCCCGTATGGAGGCAGAATGCTTAGGATTTTCACTGTGATCTCTCGCTCTTGAAATATAATCCTTGTTTTCTGTTGTGTGTAAACAATAATAACAATTCAAAGCAGTTTTCCCACAAACCCCACCTCCAGTGGTGGTCATAAGAACGGAGGGAGCACTCTATGATCATGGCACCAGAACCTGCTTGGCTGGCGCAGCTGCAGCCCGTCAAACCTAATTTATGCTCCGTCCCGCTAAGGTGTCGCGCACAGAGAACAGCCGAGAATAGCAGACGACCTCCAAGCTCACAGCGTTTGCATCCGCGACGCGGTTGTGAGCTTGTATCATAGAGGTATAATAAAACTAGAGGGCGGATTGCCCCGCCCCCAGCTATCATTTCAATGAATGTGCTCACTGGCGTTTTGAAGCACCCGGAAGCCTGCCGGAAGTAGAATTATTGGTTCGATTTTGACCACACGTAGAATTATGAGCATGCGCACTAGTGTCCTTTTTGCGTTCTACGGCAGCCCGTGTGTCAAGGATTGAACGCGAGATATTTATTAAATACTCTCGAGATGCCTATGTATATGTAAATGCATATGTATTTATGTATAATATGTTTACATATTTATATCTATATATATAAATATCTCTCAGTATGTTTTGCTCGCGCATGTATTTTCCCGCCTGCAGTTCCAGCTTTGGCCACTGGGGTGGCAGCTTCAATGTTTCTCAGCAACTCTGGGGGCTTGGCTTGTATGTCAGCTGTTCTCGGTGCGCAATACCGTTGCGCGATGAAGTATATATGTCTCGCTAGGGCGCACCTCACTAGCCTACACACAGAGGAGGTTGAATGAAGTGAAACCAGCGCACCCCAAAACAGCAGGTTTGGGGATCTGTTGGGAATTGATTACATGAAACAGTCACCTGTGTGTCCAGTCTCAATGTTTGTAGACAAATAATTGGTCTATTAGGAGTAGGCCTAATGTACCTGCATGTGCCAGAAGGGCCAGATGATGTCAGTTCAGAACTTTGCCGTTTGTATACACCCCGTTCACTCAAAGCTAGTGATATTTACCTCCCATGACCAGCTATTCTACACTAATGTCATGCATGCCTGTTTCCTAGAAGTGAACGCCTGCCCTCTGGTGGCAGTGGAGGACATGGCTGATGGGAAAGCTCCAGAGGAGAGGGGGCCTGAGGTGGGGGATAGGGCCCTGGAGGAGATGAGGAGGCTGGGTAAAGACCTCCGGGCCATCCGCCTCCAGGTGGATCGGCAGCTGACAGGGAACCAGAGGTCTGAGGAGTGGGTCCGGGTGGGTTTCATCGTTGACCGCCTGCTCTTCATCTTCTACATCATCTTCATAGCGGCCAGCTTCATCACCATCATCTGTATCTGGGCCAGCCCACATGCAGCTGATGTGCACTAGATGACCACTGTTTGTTACAAGGCCCATTATAGGCTCTATATGCACAGCAGCCATATTGGGAAGAAATTCACAGGTGTTGCCAATGATACTAATGAAGGCTCTGTTCCATTCTGGTCAAACAGAGTCGGGGGGCTGATGTTGTGCATGTTGGCTCACTGGAAACTCTCTCCTACACCAGTGGGTCTGAAATTGGGGTTCAGGGACCCTCATGGTTCCTTGGGGGTGTTCCAAATGGCCTCTTACGGGTGTATAACACTGAGAGTGTACCAATGGAATTTGGTTCCATTTGTACTTTCTCAGAGTTATGGTAGTTGTTGAAACTAAAAAATCTGAGAACCACTGTGCTACTCTAAATGGAACAGAGCCTTCATTAGTATCATTGGTAAAACCTGTTAAGGAAGTGATACTATGGCTGCTGTGCATAGAGCCTATAGAGTACAGAAGTCCTGATGTCACTCGTTCATCCCCTGGGTCGTAAAGTAATTTCTCTATGGAGAATAACATTGGTAGCCTGGGATCCAGCCTGCTTCGCTACGTTCGGCGGACTTTGTTTTCTCTCTCCGCTTCTCAGTCTGGAATGCCTCCTATCTCCAAGGGAGGCGGGACATGCCAAACGTCTCGAATCGTGCCGTGGCTTCTGATTGGTCTGTGGTGCGGGGCGGGACAAAAAAAACACTGTGATCGTTGTGATTCGTCATTCATTTGAACAACCTCCAATCAGCAACGACGTTGCCTAACGTAACATTATGTAGTTCCAGTGTAGTTCTACAAAAGGAGTCAATAGGAGGCATTCCAGACTGATAAGCGAAGAGAGAAAAAAAAGTCCACCGAACGTAGCGAAGCAGGCTGGATCCCAGGCTATAACATTGGGTCATCTTAGAATTGTCTCATATAAGAATTGTGGTCCAAAAAAAAAATAATGTCTCGTGATATTGTTAGGGAGGAGGCTCTGAATCGTTTATGATAGCCAGTCACTCATATTTGATACAGTCTGTTTCTGGCGAAAATGTAATTAATTCGGCGTAAATAACATTAGTGTTTTCTCACCGTCAGTTGATGCTTCATATCCATAAGAGTAAAATCATTTGTTTATTTTTGGAACACAGTTCTTATATGACGCGATATTAAAGACGTCTATGGGAATTCAGAATGGGGGTGGAAAACCGCAACCCAGGTAGGATGCATAAATTACGTCAGACATCGGTGCATTGTAGACCAGGGGTCTTCAACGTTTTGCAGGCCAAGAGGACCCCTTAGCTGAGAGAGAGAGAGATGAAGCAGGGACCCCCCACTACATATTGGATTCATGTTAAATGGGTTGCTAGACATTTAACGACTTAACCCCTCAATACTTTGTAAACTTGATCTTTGCTCGGTACTTGGTCCTTTTTTTTTTTTTGAGGGGCCGTACATAATTGTAACATCCGTGGCCATGGGGTCAGCACTTTATATTTGAAATATGAACCTTATAGATGTTGTTTGACGTCGACATGCACGCACGCACGCACGCACGCACAGACAGACAGACAGAGAGACTTATAATTTAAATAATGTTATCTGCTATCTAATGTTATCTGATTTGAATAAAGTATTCAATCAATCAATGCGTGCATCAAACATCTGTTCCACATTGTGTGTAATACAAATAAAACAGCTTGATGTTGCTTCTATTGCTCCGGATTCGAACCCAGGATCTCACGCTAGGAGAAAAGCCTTAATTAGCAGTAAACCGCTGGACCACCAAACAGCTGAAAGACAAGATGAGAGATGTGTGTATTACCCCAAAATGTGGCTAAGTATACAAAAGGAATACAATACGCTATGATTTATAGCCTATTAGGCTGTTTCAAGAACTGTAAATGCTTAATTATTCTATTCCCTCAGAGTCAAGGTTTTTGCTGAACCTGAACAGAAAACTCTTGGTTAAAGATGAATGTTAATTCCGCGTAGCGGCCCGCATTTCTAGTTGTATACATTTGAAAACTTGTGAAACGGGACATTCTGCATAATGAGTAGCATACTTTTTACTTTTGGTAAGTAGGCTACGTTTTGATACCAATACTTTGGTACTTTTACTCGACTTTCACATTTTGAATTCCGGACTTTTACTTTTAACAGAGTATTTCTACATTGCAGTATTGATACTTTTACTCTTAAAAATGTGAGTACTTTTCCCACCACTGCCTGTGACCAGGTCAGTCTACACTGATAAACCAGCAGTGCTTCCCAAATGGTGTGTTGAGGCACACTGGTGTTCTGTGAGACAAGTCCAGGTGTGATAACCACACACTATTATTGCATTATACGCAATACAACTATACAAAAATATTTATTTTATACTAAAATAGCAGATCTACAAGCTCACAACACATCGCAGTGCCTAACGTGAACTTGAAGGTCTGCTTTTTTTGCTATATGGACACAGGTGTGCCTTATGATTTGGACTTGGGAAACCACCGTTCTACCACATCATTTCACATGCCAAGCAATTGGTGTCTCATCAGTCAAATGTATCCCAATGAAAACTGCACAGTAAAATCATCTGTGTTCAATTTAGTTTTCCTAAGATTGTACAAATGTAGCCAAATGGACCCGTACGGGTCAGACAACACTGATGTTAGTGGAGTAGAAGATTAGGCTTAACACCTTATGTTGCCCCCAGATGCATCTAATATGGGACTATAGCTTGGAAGAATTCCACTGTTTTTTGAGTTGTCTCCAAGAGTTGCTGTGCAGTTTTGGCTTCATAGATGTGTTTGACAAACACTTGAATCTTTGCCTGCCATGACATTTTATGACAGGGACAGAATGGTTGATTGAAAGTTTTGTGAGATTGCTATTATGGTTCGGGTTCAAGTCGTACTGGCATCACCATTTCCTTTACCTCTACGAACAACCTACAGCAGACAGCCTGTTGACACACTCAAGCTATAGTAAATAATATCTCAGACGTCTTGTATCTCCATATATCTCCGTAATACGACGGTTTGATGCCTCGGCATGCGTTGGCCAATCCCCAGTTCAGTCATGCATGTGTGACCATGCCTTTATACTCTAGGCTAATATACTTAATGCATATGATTAAATGTTCAAATTATGGACATCTACTTTGATTACCAGAAAATCAAAACACAATGTCAGAGCCGGCTATCTCTATGGTGCCAAAATGAGGCCTATTATAAAGAGGCACTTCCTTGGCTAATACTGTCTGCACATGCATAAGACATTTGGTTGATGATCTGTCCAGTGGTTTCCAAGATAAGTCCTAGAAATAAACATACAGAAACACACAGAAGCGGAAACATAATCTCCCTTGCCGAGCACTAGCAGAGATAATGGGCCTCTTCCTTATTTCCTTCATAAGTGTTACCAGTGATACCGAAGGCTCTGTTCCATTCTGGTCAAACAGAGTCAGGGTGCTGACATTGTGCATGTCGGCTCACTGGAAACACTCTTCTACACCAGTGGGTCTCAAAGTGTGGTCCAGGGACCCTCGTGGTTTCCTGAGGGGGTTTCAAATGGACCCTTATGGGTTTGTAACTCTGAGTGTACAAATGGAACCAAATGGACCCGTAGGCTACAACACTGATGATACGTGATGTATGATACGTGTTTTTCTTTATTAGTTATTCTATTTGTAGTGGCTCATAGGAATAGACTATGTGACAACCAGGAATAGTTTGGTGACCACAGGAGAGACTGGTGACAGCCGGAATGTAGACGGCATCCCGGGAGCAGTATGGGTTAGCGCCCCAGGCTGTGTCTTCCGTGAGGAAGAAGCCCAACAAACCCACGGTGAGGCCTTTAGGAGGGCCATTCAATCAATCCGCAAGTGGAGCCTGCAGTACCACCACGGCCCAAGGAACCATCACACCAGAAGGAAATGTTTGGATCGGGGCGGTGCACCTGATCTGGCGCAGCGCTCAGGTCCTGGACCTGGTGAGACGAAGGAGGAGCCCGGCCAGGAGACAACCCACAGAGCCTAGTCCCTCCACGTGCCAGAGCCTCCCCGAGTCTGGACTGAGTGGCCCTGTCTTGCCCTATAGGACTGACCGTGGGTAGCTACTGGGACGTAAGTCGGGGCTTGATCAACCCTGGCTGGGTCACCTGGCGAGGGTGTATGTTCTATGTTGCGAGACCCGAAACACCCGATGACCCCAGGCTACAACACTGATGATACGTCCCAGTTGCATCCATGTGATGTTTTTCTTTATTATAAATCATTACTTAATATAAATGATTGCACTGACTGTGGCGGCCAACCATTGTCTAATTTGGATGGACCTGGGTCCACCCGTCACCACAGACCACCCTAGAAGGTCTAGGTCCACCCATCACCTCAGACCACCCTAGAGGGTCTAGGTCCACCCATCACCTCAGACCACCCTAAAGGGTTTAGGTCCACCCATCACCTCAGACCACCCTAGAGGGTTCAGTTCCACCCATCACCTCAGACCACCCTAGAGGCTTTAGGTCCACCCATCGCCTCAGACCACCCTAGAGGCTCCAGGTCCGATATCACAGGTCCGATATCACAGGGAAACAGTGATATCATAATGATTGTAACACATGAATTATCACACATTATAAATGATTACATAATAAATTACTTATGGTCAATTATAAAATAATAAAACCTCTTTCACAAACATGGCTGACTGACTTCCAGTCAGATGGATATTAATACTAATGTTATGAGGAACTCTGAATGTGTGTGTGATCATTTATTTAATGTTTCAATATAGTATAGAACTGAAAAATTATGTTTGTGTTTTCTGATAACAGAAACTATACAAAGTAATTTGATGAACCGCCCACACTAATTGGGAATCCCTCTTCCTTTGGTGTGTCGCCCAGGTGGCCCTAAACCCTGACCTTTAACCTAAAAAAAACTATGGCTATAAACCTAACCTTAACCCTAACCTCAAAACCATGTCAACCTGGGCAAAACACTGGGAAAAGACAGAGTCTGCACACTAATTATTGTTAGCCTTGGCTATGCAATTAGCATTTTTCATTTGTGAACACATTTGTCAAAAAGGTTAATGATGTCATCATTGTGCTGCTGTTATGAGTATTTAAAACCAAGAGGCAAATTTCTCCTCTAGTGGCTCCAATTGAGATTGTATATCTTCCTATATTAACAATCTTTGTCTAAAAGCTGAATGGACAAACATGTATTTCCTCCTCTCTCCACCAAGGGGCAGCGATGACTCTCTGCTTCTCTGAAAACACTCCCAGGTGTTCTGTGAAAAGACAATAAACCAATAAGAATCAGAATGTATTAACTGTGTGAACATGTTAACACTTAATAACCCTTAATAACCTAAAAAAAACGTAATAACCTTCCCTTATAATAATAAATTAAACATTCCCAAATGATTAGTTAATGTGTTATTCATAACTTGTTAAATGTTTGTTAATGGTTATTGATTTAATGATGAAAACTATGCTATAAATAGTTAATAGATCATGAACAAGCCTCCCAGCACCCTCCCTGCAACTACAGTAAACATCAAAGCAGAAACAACTCAGTCCATTCAAAAAACGTTTGACCAATACTTTGTCAATAGTTTATCTTAGTAGGAAGGGCCGCTCAGTTGGTAGAACACTCTCCTTTGGACCACAAGGTTCTGTCTTTGATCCTGCTGGTGATGGAATGATCAGTGTTTTCAATGAACTGAATCATTGGGTAGGCTACAGTTCATTGAAATGTTTAGTTCAATGAACTTTAATCATTAGGTACAGTTCACTGAAATGTTTTGTTCAATGAACTGAATCATTGGGTACAGTTCACTGAAATGTTTAGTTCAATGCACTGAATCATTGGGTACAGTTCATTGAAATGTTTAGTTCAAAATAAATTATTGGTTCAGAGTTTGGCTGCATTGTGCCGTCTCTTCCCTGAACTGAATCGCAGGCACTTCACTTCCTGACTGGATCACCTTGATGTCCTCTCAGGCTATGGGATCTAAACTGTGTCTGTAAAACATATTTATATTTGATTGATGATGAAAGGCCAAACTACCAGTACCTATCAGTGTTGTCTGACAACAAATCATTTGATTATTAAATATGATTATTAAATTCATTATTACAAGAAATTAAGCAGAAGACAAATGATAATGTGAATTCACACGACCGGGATGGTTTTCTAGTTTTATACATTTTTATACATAAAAAAACAAAGTTTCCTTAAAAGAAAGAGGAAGTGAACCTGGGTGTGTGGGAGGAGTCTAAAGATTATCATTTGTTGTCGACACCAGAATACGACCTGATGGAAGAAGAAGAGACAATTAAAACACACAAATAAATGTAATGTATTGTGTGTATTCCTCCATAAAATGCATAAATGTACACACAATAACACAACAACACAACAACATTATGGTTCAGTCATCAGGGTCACATGAGTTCTGATGTTGCATCAGAACTCATGTGAACATTTGACACTGATGTATGAAAGATAAATGTGACAACATAGAACACAGTTTGACCTCTAGGTCGTCTAAACTGGTCTAAACCGGTTAAGCTTCTAAACCAATATAAACCAGTTTAGGTTGTGGCTTTACATGTTTGTTTGTTTGTTTGTTTGTTTGCATTTATGTGAGGGTTCCACATGGCATGTGATCCTCAGTTGATCTGACTTCATTTCTTCCACTGGTAGTATAATAATTAATAATTAATTACACAAGTCATGTTAATTAAACATGTTAACTAAACATGCTAATCACCTTGTTTCTTCCACTGGTAGTAGATGAATCCAGACAGGAACAAGACCAGACCCAGAACCAGACTTGATGCTCCCATGGCGACCTTGTTCTTCACTGACTCTGGCATGGAGTCATCTGACAATACAAATATTATATTAATTATATTATATTATATTATATTATTACAGTAGATAAAAACACCTTGATCCTCACTGACTGACATGGAGTCATCTGACAATAATATGACAACAACCAAACACTACCTCATCGGCCTACCTCATCTAGACAAGACACTTAAGCTCTAAGTAGGTGAGGCTCCTGTCATGACCTTCTCATTAGAATGGTAACTTTTTTATGATGTTTTAATGTAGGCCTATTTAGGTATTTGTATTGTGTTTTTTTTGGAGTGTTGTTTCTCCTTTCTGCAAAACAAATATCTTACATTTTTTTTTTTTTTTAAATCATTTTTGTCCCACGATTTTGTAACCCACATTTTTTCACCCAGTGCCAATTTCCTATGTAATCCTGGGCACTACCTACCCTCTGCCAGCCTAGGGAGAGCCCAAGCTGAAGCTCATGCCTCCTTCAATGCATGAGGAGCAAGCAGGCCGCTTCTTATCACCGGACAGGGGGGAGTTTCCCTGGTTGGACATAGCGCGTGGAAGGAACACGTTATTCCAACCAGTTCCCTTCTCCTCCATCAGGCGCCCCGGCTGACCAGGGGGAGGCAGTATAGTGACCAGGATTACTACATGTTTTTGTGAGGGTATTAACTACCCTAGGAGACACGGGGAGAACATGCAAACTCCACACAGAGTAGGCCCTTTCAGCAACCCCACCTAGGGTATGGGTGCCGATGACGTGGAGGAAAGAACACGCCCACAGCGTCCCTGGCGGGAATCGAACCCAGGACCTTCTAGCTGTGAGGCGACAGCGCTACCGACTGCGCCACCGTGCCCCCGAACAAACAAATACCTTACAAATAGAGAATAATCCTTGAACCCTTAAAACAGAGTGTAGTTTAACACATTACAGTATATTACAGTAACTGACCCCAGTCCATCATGATAGGTGCAGTCAGGCTGGGATGTTTCACCATGCATGTGATCTTCTCTCCTGATCTGTAACACACACACACACACAGACACAGACACACACACACACACACACACACACACACACACACACACACACACACACACACACACACACACACACACACACACACACACGATCACGCGATTCCTCCCGAGTCCCGACCATGTTTATACGTGTGTTCGTTCATGCGTGCAACCAATTAATGGGCCCTATTTTTTAAAGAATATAATAGGTGTCTATTAGATGTGTATTTCTATGTATTCAGTAGGTGTCTATTAGGTGTGTACCTGGGTGTGTACTCCAGGTAGGAGTGGTACTGGTAGTACCAGTCTCCATCAGACAGCCCATCGGTAGAGGAGAGACCAGAGGTCAAAGGTTCTTCGTCTCTCAGCCAGGTCACCAGGATCACTTTAGGATAGAAGTCGTAGCTGCTGCACCTCAGTATATGAGTGTGTTTACCACGACCAGGGGGAGTCTCTGACTTCAGTCTCACTTTAGGCTCCACTAGATAAATAAGATTATTATTATTATTATGGTTTCGAGGCCTATCAGGCTCGAAGCCTTATTGAAACCCTTGGCGTTCTTCTTCCGCCGTTTTTTCAGTTCTGGCCTAACCGTGTGGTCGCTTTTTAGGAAACTCTGCAATATGGTAGAGGGCTATGCCAAACGGTAAACGAAACCACAACTATCGGCCAAAGGGTGGCGCTATTTCACTCAATTGACTTTGAACAGGTACAACTCATGCCCTGTTTGACCTACAGCCATGAAACTTCGATACTCACATGCGTCTCCTCATGCCTAACAACTTCCATACTCTGACTTTTGACCTCTGACCTTTAGATTTCCCACCATTTTGAATTATATGAAAAACAGTAAAAATCTATCTCCTCCTGGGATCTTTGAGCAATCTGCACGAAACATTTTACACATGAGCTTTGGACCTATGCCGACAAACTGGCAAAGCGGATTTTCCATAAGTGAAAAAATGAAGCTTTTATCACTCATCACCAATCACACCTGTCTTCACTCACAACTCATTAGTGGCCTGGTGTCTTTTTCTTTGAAATAATGTTTAGTTTTTCAAATATTTAACTTTAAGCGCCCAATGCTACACTATTGGCCATGGCCATTTAAAGGGTAGCAACATTAACAAACAAATGAGTCTATACCTGTAACAATGCTCTATACACCAGGGAACCAGATTACTCATATGCAGTGTTGCCTTTGCCAGGATTCGATCCCATGACTTTGCGGTTCAGAGTCAAGAGCTCTTCCAAATGAGCTACCCAGACACAAGACACGAATATACATTGACATTTCATGAACGTGCAACTTTTACACTACAGATTTTTTTTTACATCACTCTCCGATTTAATCAAAAAATCTAAGCTGTGTGATATATACATTTTGAGTTAATACCATTAATATCAACCCATGTCCCTCTGCACTCTAGCAATTAGTGCACCTGGTGATACCTAGCCTGTCAGTCATTGGCTCCTCAATGGTGCTGAAAAGTGTACATGTACATTTATTCAAGTACCAATACAAGTGCTTAAGCACAGTACAATTTTAAGGTACTTTTACTTTACTTTCCATTTGTGTTACTTCTACTCTACTACAATTACAGCATATGACAGCTTTAGTTACTTGTAGATGTAATTATTAATACAACACCTACAGTAACCACATACAGCTGATCTACAATGTGACGCGTTATGAGCTTGTATGTGTATATAATAAGCAACCCATGCTGTATGATAACTTACATGAAATCCAATTCTGTCTATCCAATGGCTCAGTCAGTACACTGTCTACCCGCAAGTCTGTAGGTCCCTGGTTCAAACCCCAATTTAACCAGTCCAAATGTAATTTACTGAACAAAAATCATGACTTTGTTAATTAATGCATGTTCATATATCTCTCTCTGCCTCTGCCTCTGCCTTTTCCCTCGAAACCGCTTATTGCTGCTTGCAGCTATATTTATTATTATATACCAGTCATAGGAAAATGTCATCATCATTAATAATTGTATATCATCCAAATGATCCAGAAAGCCGCAACAAGCTTGGTCTTCAACCAGCCAAAATGTTCACGTTTCCTGGCTCTCCCCCCGTTCTCCACTCCCTACATTGGCTCCCACTTGCTGCCCTCACACTGATGTTGGCCTACAAAGCAACCAAAGGTATGACATCCCCATATCTTCAAGCCTGATCCAACCCTACAACCCCTCCCGCTCACTCAGATCAGCTAACACAGGGAAGCTGTCAGAATCTTCCCTAAAACACCCTGGACAACGCTCCACGCGTCCTAGACTCTGCTCCCTTATCTAAAACACCCTGGACAACGCTCCACACGTCCTAGACTCTTCTCTCTTCTCTAAAACACCCTGAACAGCGCTCCACACGTCCCAGACTCTTCTCCCTTCTGGCTCCCAAACTGTGGAACAAACTCCCCATTGCAATTAGAACTGCAGACTCACTCCCAATCTTCCATCGTAACCTGAAGACTCTCCTCTTCAGACTCCACCTCAGCCTGTAGCACTAGACATAGCCTCAACTACCTTGCAGTCTTATGCAAAGGCTAAAATGTAATTTATATAGCATGTTATGTAGACAGATGCCAGGTTCATTGTAGACCTGGCATCCTATAGTGTGTATAGTTTCAATGTACAGAATATATCTCTGCTGTCCGGCAGGAACCAGCTAACCCCAAAATGTTTTTTTTTTTTAGGAAATTTCAGGAAATGAAAAAAAGGGGAAAAAATGGAGTTAGGAGGTTTTGTTTATCATTGATAAGAACAGCTGAATGGACTTTCAAGCTCACAATGAGGTTCGGGGTCAAAAGGGGGTGGAGCCTGGAGTCAGCAAATCCAGCTAACTCCACCCCCCTTTGCTGGAGTTTTTGTCAGAAGAACTTTTTAATACTTTACATTGGTTTAATATTGGTTTTACCAACACAGACGTAAAGGGTGTTCAATAGCACTGATTTATGGAAAAAAATGCAAAAGCTGAGAAATGGAGTTAGCTGGTTCCTGCCGGACAGCAACGATATATATTATACTGTTTAGACTGATGATAGATTCTTGGTTTACCTACCGTATGATCCTAGATGACTATTTCTATGCATTTGATGTATTGCCTTGTTTTCCTTGCTTACTGTGAATCTCTCTGGATTAAGAGTTTCTGATAAATAAATGCCTACATTGTGAATTGTAACTGTAAATGTCAGTGTTTGGCCACCAGATGGCACCAGAGAACAATGTTTCATAGAATACTGGACATTCTACAATATTCTAGTTTTTCTACAAAGTAGAATGCAGAATAAAGCAAGAAATATCATCTAATGAAAATAGCTTGAATGAACAAGTGTAGAAACAAATAAAACAACACACATAATCCTGTAGAATATTACTAAAGTGATTAAAAACATACAAAACAAACTAGTAAAGACAATAATTAAAATGTAAAATCAGGTGGTGTAATGAAGTGTATAGAGGTGTGTTTTAGCCTGCATGGTCCTTTTTAAAATTCTACGTTCTAAGTAAGTAAAAACATTAATCCTGGTGTCTCTATTTTAGGCAGGTCATTATGTAGGTGAAAACATGTTTCATGTTATAGTTTAAGAGGTGTCGAGTGTTGAGTGCTGCTCTGAGATCAGCTCACCTCTCTTGTTCAGAACATTGGAGTAGTCGATCTCAGCGTTGTGTTTGCAGAATACCTCTGGTTGTGCTCTCATCACAGCCAGTGGACCTTTATTGAGACGCTCTGCCTGCTTCACACCAAGCTCAGTGTATCCAACCCACTGATCTACTCTGCTGTCCCACCTGATGAACTCATCACCATCGAAATTAAATGACTGTATGTACTGTATGTCCTTCAGCTCACTGGAATTAAACACACAGTGGCGAGCCACATAGAACACATATCCATCTGGAAATAGACAATTAAAAATGTCATTAATGTTCACTCTTATTATCATCTTATTAATATTATATAACTGCCCCCTATCGCCCAAATATGTCAATACATAAAGTCTAAAATAGGTTCACGCTTGCGAAATCTGTCAATACATTTTTTTGAATATATTGAATATCTTAAAGGGACTACACCATGAATTTAAAAAATAATAATAATATTTAATATCATATTGTTTATGTCCCTCAAACGTTTTTCAAAAGGTTTGAGCCTAAATCAAGCCTCAGATATACTCATTCCAACTAACTTCTCTCTGGCTTATAAAGTACTTTCACCTGCAATACCACATTGTCCTGTTTGGCTGTTTGGGGCGCTATTGAGACAGTTTGTATGCATGTTATCTCCTGGTTCTGTGTGGAAAGAAAAGAAAAAAAAGATTTTATTTTTATTTTTTTTAATATATATATTATTATTTTTTGGTTGGAACTGAAAAACGGGAGGAATTGTTCCCTGATGTAACGTAGGCACAGGGACCAAATCAGTTTGGCCTGTTTTTAGACCAATTTACAGAAAACCCCAGATTTGCTGTGAAAGCCTGAGTGTTCAAACTGGGGTATTTTTGAGGATAGAAGAGAGGTAGGGGAGACCAAAAACACACACAAAAGAAGAAAAAGTTAAAATTCATGGTGTAGTCCCTTTAAATACAATGCATTTGATTGAGCTACCAGTTAAGTTTTGTTGTCTGTCTGTCTGTCTGTCTGTCTGTCTGTCTGTCTGTCTGTCTGTCTGTCTGTCTGTCTGTCTGTCTGTCTGTCTGTCTCTGTCAGACCCCATCATGTATTCCAGGATAAGAGATACTGTAACATGTTTTATTTTGATGATAACTGTTGTCTAATCGTATATCTGCGCACCTCGAGCACATATTCATGTTTACTAAAAATACATATTATATAGAAAATATTTCACCATAAAAAACACAAATGCTTAATATACATGTTTGAACATTTTCATTCATGTTAAATACATTCAACCGTTTTAGTTAATAACTATTGTGTTAATAGTATTCATGTACCTTTCACTGGTGGTTTCTTCAAGGCAGTGCGAATGTCGTTCAGCTGGGCTATGCAGTATGCTTGATCATTCAAAGCATATTCATAAGCTCCTGGGTAGGTCATTGGATCTACGAACGGAGGCTGAGGCTCCACCATCTTCCTTTTGTTGTAGTCTGCGTACACCAACACTTCACCATCCAGTGCAATCATGCTCTCTTTATACGAGTCTTTAACTGTGTCTGAACAGCCAACGATTTTAATGTCCTCATGGAACACTGGGGAAAAAAACAAAGATGACATTAAATTCAACAACAAACTTTGACATGTTTGCAGTGGTGGAAAAAGTGCTCAAATATTTAACTTAAGTAAAGGTATCAATACTGCAATTTAGAAGTACTCTGTTGTTATGTAAAAGTCCGGAATTCAAAATGTACTTGTGTAAAAGTACAAAAGTATTGCTATAACTAGAAAAAGTGCTCCTCGGAGCATAAGTCTCCGCCAGGTCAGGTAGGTTGTTATGGCCTCCTATAATAGGCCAATGTGAAAAGGGTGCCATTTCTTCTTAGGCCTTGCACGACAATCGGACACTGCATTCATGATTTGAGGCATTTTGTTCCAAAAATGTGGTTTGCTAAATTAGACCTGCTGGTGGCACTATAACAGACCAAGGTGAAAAGGGTGGCATTTCTTCCTCGGCCTAGTGGAATGTGCGTGCAAAATTTCACGGAAATCGCACACTACGTTCATGATTTGAGGAATTTTGTTCTAAAGGGACCTATCGTGCAAACTTTGGAAGGCAATGTTAGTCAAGTCGGATGGAATATGAAATATCGGACACATCCATGTTGATCACATGACTATAGAGATACTGTATACCGATTTTTGGACAGAATCTGAAGGAGTAAGAGCAAAAAATGTGTATTACAAAACTAAAAGGTGTGAAAAATGCAGGGCAAAGGTTTTTCTTTGGCCTCTAGGGAGTGTGGGTGCAAAGTTTCACACAGATTGGTGCAGTTATAGCTAAAAACGTGAATCGGCCTGTTATAGCGCCACCATGGGGCTGATGTGGACGTTTTCAAGTGCCATTTCTTCCTGGGCCAAGTGGGAATCTCTGTGGAAAATTTCACGGAAATCGCATGCTGCGTTCATGATTTGAGGCATTTTGCATAATGTACCACTCCTGTAAACTTTGGAAGCCAATTTTAGCCAATCATGATGGAATATGGAAAATCAGACAGATCCGTGTTGATCACATGACTATAGAGATACTGTGTACCGATTTGCGTGTTTTTTTTGACAAAATCTGTAGGAGTAATAGCAAAAAATATGTTTTGCAAAAGTCTGCCTCATGGTGGCGCTATGACAGGCTGATCTGAAAAATGTAGGGCAGAGGTTCTGTTGTGGCATCCAAGGGGTGTGTGTGCGCAGTTTCACAGCGACCGGGTGGCGGAGATTAGCTGCTCGCAGACAGAAGGACGGACACACACACACACGGACGGACGGACGGACGGACGGACGGGGGGCAAAACATACTCTCTCGCCATGCCTATCGGCCTGGCAGAGACAAAAATGTATTTGAAGTACCGAAAGTACTAAAATGTTTGAACATAGCTGATCTTATAGCCTATGAAGTGAAAGGTTGGATATTAAAAGTAGCTTCCCGTCAAACGTTTTACTCACACTGAAACAGATTCAAATGTTTATTTTATTATTCATTATTATCATTCATGATATCTGTTTTAATGTTTATGTATTTGGACCAACATTCAAGATCCAATACTGTGTGTGTGTGTGTGTGTGTGTGTGTGTGTGTGTGTGTGTGTGTGCGTGCGTGCGTGCGTGCGTGCGTGCGTGCGTGCGTGCGTGCGTGCGTGCGTGCGTGCGTGCGTGCGTGCGTGCGTGCGTGCGTGCGGCGTGCGTGCGTGTGTGGCATTTGTTTGTATTGTGCATTGTTCATATTTGTTTTTATATAACATCTGTAGATATAAATGTATAATACTAGAAGTTCGGGCCGCTACGCGGCCCGAACGTCTAGCGTGACGCGTCGTTCACTTTGCAGTGCCACCTTACAGGCACCTCACAGTGTGAGAGAGAGTTTTGTGCTCTCCTAAATCCACGGCAGGCTTTGAAAGTACCCACTTCAGAAAGAGGTGACGTGCATCACCTCTCCAATGACCAAAACCCACTTTGTGATTACTCAGACCTGGTATGGCAGACCTGTGGGGAGTGTGCAGTGGTGTACAATGTGAAAAGATAGTTGAAATCGCAGGAGATGAAGTTAGCAGTTTATTTGTGTAAAGGGTCGTCGGCGTGGGTTGTGTTGAGGATGGAAGCCGTCGAACTGGTGCATCCTACCTATTTATAGGTAGGATGTGATGTCATGCTGTCGTGACATTACGTCACACTGGCGTGTCTCATCGTGATGTCACGACCGTGATGTCATATGACGTCACACTGGCTACATACAACGTTACAGACAACCGACATGGCGCAGGATTCAAATTGTATATATAGATTATATAATAACATAAATATAATGTACTTACTTCCTGGGATCGCTTTGACATGAAGTACAGAGGAGAGGATGAGGAGGGTGGCTGTAATCTTCATCATCACTGATCAAAACTGAACTGAATTGAATAGATGAGAATAAACAGTCGTTTACTGAAAGTTCTGGAGTCGCATTTGACCTCACAACTCAAGCCAGGAGGAGTCAGGGAGTCCTGAAGCCAGGAGGAGTCAGGGATCAAAACGGGAACCTCTAATGAACTCACAGACGCTTCTCTAATCCAAGCCTCACTACATCTCACTGATGAAACCATCAAATGTCTTTAAAAACACACTGGTCATATGATCAAAGTGTCACATGTGATCTGTGTGTGTGTGTGTGTGTGTGTGTGTGTGTGTGTGTGTGTGTGTGTGTGTGTGTGTGTGTGTGTGTGTGTGTGTGTGTGTGTGTGTGTGTGTGTGTGTGTGTGTGTGTGTGTGTGTGTGTGTGTGTGTGTGTGTGTTTGTGTGTGTGAAGCTTCTCACCGGAAACTTCCCAAACGTTAATTTCACTTCATGATTCACTCAGCAGCCAATCGGGATTAATATGTTATTAAACATCACCACAACCTGACAGACAGACTGTACTTTTTATTGTTAGGGACTGTTTTTTACCCCCCCTGAGTGACTGGAGAAAATGCAATAAACCATATGTTTATATTCACACCAACAGTAGGAGATAAAATGAACTAGAAAATAAAATAAACTAATAATATGACTCTTGTACTAATAAATAAGATACATAATAAACATTCATTCATTTGAATGAATGAATGTTTATTATGTATCTTATTTATTAGTACAAGAGTCATATTATTAGTTTATTTTATTTTATTTGGTTCAACATTGTAGCAGCAATAACAACAACATCAGGTCTGGCAGGTGAGCCAGTAGGGTACAACAGTATATCTTCCCGGTGGGGGCTCCACACTGGCAGGTGAGCCAGTATAAAGTACAACATTATGTCTTCACTGCATAGTATATATGATCCATATGTGTCACAGATACATTCAGTGATAGGTTTCTGTCACACATTCTGAAGAAGTTTCCTTATACTTTTTAAACTTATTGTATTTTATATATAATGATGTACAGTATCTATCTATCTATCTATCTATCTATCTATCTATCTATCTATCTATCTATCTATCTATCTATCTATCTATCTATCTATCTATTTATCTTTCTATCTATCTATCTACCCACCCACCCATCTATCTACCTACCTACCTACCGACCGACCCACCCATCCATCTATCTACCCACCCACCCACCTACCTACCTACCTATCAATCAATCAGGTGCACTGATGCTCCAATCCACACCAAACGTGGCACAAACACTGTTCAGATCTGTCAAGAGATAAAAAAGAATGGAAACCGTTGCTCTGATCAGCGCAAATTAGGACTGGATTTAGTCTATAATTAATTTACTTTTAATCATTTTAAGCTAAGGTGTTCTACATTCTCACATAAATGAGTCACATTTGACCTTACAACTGAACAACTTATTGGTCAAAGGTCAAAGGTGACATCTTGCAGCATCGGAGTGGTTAGAGGTACACACCACACACACACACACACACACACACACACACACACACACACACACACACACACACACACACACACACACACACACACACACACACACACACACACACACACACACACACACACACACAGATCACATGTGACACTTTGGTCACATGACCAGTTTGATGTCTTCCTCCACCGTGTGTGTGTGTGTGTGTGTGTGTGTGTGTGTGTGTGTGTGTGTGTGTGTGTGTGTGTGTGTGTGTGTGTGTGTGTGTGTGTGTGTGTGTGTGTGTGTGTGTGTGTGTGTGTGTGTGTGTGTGTGTGTGTGTGTGTGTGTGTTTGTGTGTGTGAAGCTTCTCACCGGAAACTTCCCAAACGTTAATTTCACTTCATGATTCACTCAGCAGCCAATCGGGATTAATATGTTATTAAACATCACCACAACCTGACAGACAGACTGTACTTTTTATTGTTAGGGACTGTTTTTTACCCCCCCCTGAGTGACTGGAGAAAATGCAATAAACCATATGTTTATATTCACACCAACAGTAGGAGGAGAACATAAAATGAATGAATGTTTATTATGTATCTTATTTATTAGTACAAGAGTCATATTATTAGTTTATTTTATTTTATTTGGTTCAACATTGTAGCAGCAATAACAACAACATCAGGTCTGGCAGGTGAGCCAGTAGGGTACAACAGTATATCTTCCCGGTGGGGGCTCCACACTGGCAGGTGAGCCAGTATAAAGTACAACATTATGTCTTCACTGCATAGTATATATGATCCATATGTGTCACAGATACATTCAGTGATAGGTTTCTGTCACACATTCTGAAGAAGTTTCCTTATACTTTTTAAACTTATTGTATTTTATATATAATGATGTACAGTATCTATCTATCTATCTATCTATCTATCTATCTATCTATCTATCTATCTATCTATCTATCTATCTATCTATCTATCTATCTATCTATCTATCTATCTATTTATCTTTCTATCTATCTATCTACCCACCCACCCATCTATCTACCTACCTACCTACCTACCGACCGACCCACCCATCCATCTATCTACCCACCCACCCACCTACCTACCTACCTATCAATCAATCAGGTGCACTGATGCTCCAATCCACACCAAACGTGGCACAAACACTGTTCAGATCTGTCAAGAGATAAAAAAGAATGGAAACCGTTGCTCTGATCAGCGCAAATTAGGACTGGATTTAGTCTATAATTAATTTACTTTTAATCATTTTAAGCTAAGGTGTTCTACATTCTCACATAAATGAGTCACATTTGACCTTACAACTGAACAACTTATTGGTCAAAGGTCAAAGGTGACATCTTGCAGCATCGGAGTGGTTAGAGGTACACACCACACAGACACACACACACACACACACACACACACACACACACACACACACACACACACACACACACACACACACACACACACACACACACACAGATCACATGTGACACTTTGGTCACATGACCAGTTTGATGTCTTCCTCCACCGCGTGTGTGTGTGTGTGTGTGTGTGTGTGTGTGTGTGTGTGTGTGTGTGTGTGTGTGTGTGTGTGTGTGTGTGCGTGTGCGTGTGCGTGTGTGTGTGTGGTTGAAGCTTCTCACTGGTAACTCCCCAAACGTTAATTTCACTTCCTGATTCACTCTAATCAGGATTATTATTTTATTAAACATCACCACAACCTGAGGAGAACATAAAATGAATGTTGATCTCTTCTGACGTTTATTATAGGTGAATCTATCGCCCTATTTCACGTCATTCATGTCAGGGGTCCATATGTGTCCTCTTGGGGGTACAAAAATACCCTTAACGAAAGAAAGATTCAGCTACTATGTTTTTTTGTGTATTTTTCATATTAACTACTAGCCTACTTGTTTACAATCAAGCTGTCAAAAACACAGAGTCGGGCGTGAGTTGTTTTCTCTCACTCTCTGTCTGTCTCTCCCCTTTACCTCCTTCCTCCGATCAGAGAGTCAGTTTCCATATGCAACGGAAAACACTGTATACAAAGCTTCATATCTGCATGAAAGCATCAAATGACCAATGTAGAAAAAAATAGTTAAAGTGGCTAACTAACCACAGAGTGCAAAGAAAGTGTAGCCTGTCAGACAACCCAAAATGCGACACCTCTGGCAAACAATGATCATACTGGCATGAAATGTGACACAAAAAAACTGTGAACAAGTTGAATTTCTAGTCTGCAGTGCGGGAAAATGTACTCAAATGTTTTACTTAAGTAAAAGTACCAATACTGCAATGTAGAAATACTCCGTTACAAGTAAGAGTCCGGAGTGAGTAAAAGTACAAACGTATTGGTATGAAAATATACCTGAAATACAAAAGTAAAAGTACTCATTATGCAGAATGTCCCCTTTCACAAGTTTTCAAATGTATTAAAATCTTTGGAAAATAGCAGATCTACAAGCTCACAATGCGTTGCATCGCGATGCATTGCGAGCTTGTAGATCGGCTATTTTCAAATGGCTGAAATATATATAGGGCTGAAGTGGTTAATGTATGTTTTGTAATAGTAATCAAAATCTACAAAGTAACTAGTAACTACATTTTTCAAACAATTGTAGTGGAGTAAAAGTACAATATTTTCCTCTGAGATGTAGTGGAGTAGAAGTAAAAGTACTGAAAATTGGAAAGTTAAAGTACCCCAAAATTGTACTTACTGTATAAAGTACAATACTTGAGTAAATGTACTTAGTTACTTTACACCACTGCTTGTCTGGGAGATCATGCTCTCAATGTAGGTGGTAAGAACTGGTGGAAAAGAGCAGGAAACTGGCACCAATAAATAAGTCACACCCAGTGTTCTATCATGGGAACACACACACACACACACACACGCACACGCACACGCACACGCACACGCACACGCACACACACACACACACACACACACACACACACACACACACACACACACACACACACTTAGAATTAATCACTACTGATAAACTTGCCGCGCTTCTCTGATCGGTAGCTCACACTGTGTTCAATATTAGGTTTTTTTACATGATGTAAAGATGAGAAGTGTTCAACACTCTGGTGATGCCATTACAGTTTTCCAACTAAGATCTAATATGAATCTGGCAACTAGGGGATACATTAATTCACGTGAGGTCAGCACGAGATCTCAAACGTTCCTCCGCTCTCCTAAGGAAAGTGTCTGTGACTGTGCGTGCATGTCTCAAACACCAGCAGACGGCATGCGTAATGTGCGTAATAAGCGCATGCATCGATAGACAACAACATCGTTTATTAGACATTATCAAAATGATTAATTAGTGCTTTGTAATTCAATCAATCAATCAATCAAAGTGTATTTATATAGCACGTTTCTTTCTTTTAAAAATGTCGACTGATTCGGTGACCTGCAGAGAGTCCGGCAGGCTGTTCCAGAGGCTAGGACCATAGTAGCAAAAAGCTGCTTCCCCATGCCTTTTTGAGCTATAGCCTCCGGAACATCTAGGAGACCGGTGCCAGAGGACCTAAGGGTTCTGCGGGGAACATACCAGGAAATCATTGCAGACAGGTAGGCCAGAGCACCTCCATGTAATGATTTAAAAAACAATAAAAGGATCTTAAAATCAATTCTAAAACTAACAGGCAGCCAGTACAGGGATTTTAAAATAGGTGTAATGTGTGCTCTCCGTCTGGTCTTTGTCAGCACACGTGCAGCTGTGTTCTGAACGGGCTGCAACTGACTGACTGCTTTTTTGGGCAGACCCAATCTGGGAACCCAGAGCCAAATGAAAAATGAAATGGATCGTTTTGGTTATAAGCCCACTTGTTTCTATGATGAAAGAGCAAGTTAAAATGTGAATATCTTTCTGTGGTTTTGTCTGCTCCGCGGACGCTATTGTTAAATTAGTTTCGGTTCGTTTCGAGGGGGGAAGGATCGACGGACACGTGAATCCCGCCCACTACATTTGATTGGGTAAAGCGCGGCCTGCTTCCTGATCTGAAGGCACGCCCACTTGTAGGCCAGTGTATACACGTTATGACGAACCTTCACGACAGATTCCAACGCAGAGCAGAATCTGTTCTTGAGAGATTAGGGGAGACCAGACAGGAGAGCATTGCAATAGTCAAGCCTGCTAGTAATAAAACAGTGCATTAATTGTTCTGTATCAGCCTGAGAAAGAAATGGTTGAACACTGGCGATGTTTCTCAGGTGATAAAATGATAGTTTTGTGACGTTTCTGATATGGGCCTCCATGTTTAGCTCAGAATCAAATATGACCCCAAGGTTTCTGACGGCAACCCGGGATGGAGAGGGTTGGCAGCCATAACCACTTCTTCTGAGGCCACATTCAAGAGGGTTTAAAAATCCATCAAGGCAGAATGAGAAGCGGCAACGACGACACAACGCATGGAAGTCACTTCTGGTCAGACGCAGGAGGAGCCAGGCCCGGAGGCAACCCACAGTGCCCAGAGCCTCCTAGTGTCACCAACACCTGCTGCCAACAGCTCACCTGCTACCCTAAGCCCCCAAGAGACAGTGGGGGCAGTAGCATGCCACTTGGACACAGGCCGGTGTCTGATCAGCCTTGGTTGGGACTTCTGGAGGAGGGTGCTTGTTTCAAGACCCGAAACACCCAGTGACTCAGGAAACGACACTGATGATGTGTCCAAGTTTGTGCATCAGTAGATGTTTTGTGAACCTATATAACATTTGTTAATATAACAGAACCATACCTGCAGACAGGACTGATGAAATAGGATTGTGGGTGTGTTTTTATACCTTTGTGTGGCCCTAGATCTTGGCACACAATAATATGAAATCTCATGATTAGTTACACCATTTTAGGTCAGCCTGACACAGTCCAATTCATCCATTACAATCAATCTATCTTCCCAGAACATTATGGTACAATAACCATAATGGGAAACTATTTGGAACATACATTGCTTTGAAATAACTTGTGATAATCTTACTGTGTCACAGTCTGAATATACCATACAGTCTGGATTTATCATAGACATATTGATATAGTTACATAGTTTGAAAATTATATGGATATGTTTAATACAAGGTATATGTTGCATCCTATAACATGGTATAATGTTAGTTTATGTTGTATCCTGCATTTCTATGAGAAGTGATCAGACCTGTGCAGCATCAATGTGCACTGATGAAAGCTGTGAGGGCTGCAACTACTATCCATGACTTTTAAGCGATTCATCTGATTACTTTTCTGATTAATCAAATAATTGAGAAGCTGCTTCACCACTTTTCAACATATCTTCATATAATAGGGCCTCACTAATGCTCATGATAAAATTATTAAAAAAAATTCTAATCAGTCTGTGTCTCAGAGGAGGGCTGTAGACAGTTCAGAAACCCGTCTACCAGTGACATCATCGATGGGGAATCCAAGCTAATAGAGACTGCAGGCTTTGTATTCCTGGAAAGTTGCAATGCAATAATAGATTCCATTGTTCTCGCCTTAATAAAAATCTGTAATCTGTAATCTTTTTGGAAAAAAGAATCCTTCCTAACGATGATGTCACTGGTAGACGGGTTTCTGGACTGTCCACAGCCCTCCTATGAGACACAGACCAAGTAGAAAAAAATTGTATCATTTTATCATGAGCATTAGTGAGGACCTATTATATGAAGATATGTTGAAAAGTGGTGAAGTCGTCCTTTAATAATGTTTTTACTTCTCAACAAATTGATTGACAACATCAGCCCTATGTTATACTATGTTGCACAACAGTGTCTGTGAGACATGTGAAAATAGCTGATCTATAAGCTCAAAACGCATCGCACTGTGACGTGTTGTGAGCTTGTAGATCTCCTATTTTTAATATTTTTGGATTTTAAATGTGTGGGAAGATTTTGCCTATAATGACATATCCAAAATAGGGATTGATTATTAATTGGTTAATTTATCAAATTAATGATAACAATTATTTTTCAATAATCACTTAATTTGATTAGTTGGATGAACTGTTGTACTCCTAGGTGGATGTTCTCTTGTCTACAGGTCAGGAAGGTCACATAGTGTTACTGTATATAAACAATGGACAGTACCCATAGAGTTAAAAATGACAGTACCCGAGACCAACAGCAGGGGGCAGCTATACACCAACTGGCGTCTAGACAAAGTGGTCGTCAGAAGAAGAACATACCCACAATGCAGTAGTGAAAACAACATGGTGTGTTGACTGACTGTTGTTGACACTTTAAAATACCATAGATTTATATAAAAGTAAAATACAAAGAAAAGTAAAAACGTGTCGTTTCTAAACAGTGTCGTCGTTAAGCAGCAGATGTTTGTTAGCAGCTCAACCACTGAAACACAGCAGGTAAAGATCAACTCATTCATGTTGGGTTTCATCTATCACCTACTATATTATACCTCTATGCCTCCACCCCAGATTGTTCTGAAATGTCACCAGTAAAGCCCGTACTTCTCCAAACATGTACAAATGCAAAATATAAGGTGATTACCCGCTTGCCCCAAATGTTAACTTGGTGTCCGTCGTGTTTGTGCAATGTATTAGTCCATATTCTTTGACAAAGAAGTGTTTTAATCCCGTTTGTGGCCGATTCTGCCGGAATTATCAATGGGCGTTAGTGAGGGGGCGCACCCGGTGAAAGCCGGAATTACACTCGATGTACGGGATTAAAACACTTCTTTGTTAAATACATTGCACAAACAGGCCGAACACCGAGTTAATATTTGGGGCAACTGGGTAAACACCTTATAATTTGCATTTGGAGCTTACATTCCAGGGTAATCTAAGTAAGATTCTCGTAGAGATAAAAACATGTAAAAATCGATAAAATACATCTACGAGAGTCCTTATATAAGGCTATAGTTCCATAGCAGCAGCAGCAGCAAGACATTGATATACGTTGTTTTGTAGCATGTTGTTGTTGACGTCACTATTATCATTGTAACCCTATAGTTACATCAGTTTTATAGCATTACTGTGGTTATCTCCATAATAAGCAATGAGGTGTAAACGTATCTTGTAAACCAGTAGGATCTTTACTCTGTCCACAGTAATGTTGATGTGATAGTTTCCCTGTCTTTCATGGGCTGCAAATTGACAGTTTAGCTCCAAACTCACCTTTAATTGACAAAGGTTTTCTCCTAATTTCTTCAAATTATATAGCGTGTATACTTCATAAGTTTATTGTTAAATCACAATTTTACAAAAACGGCAAACACGCCAAGGGAACATTGATTCAGCTCTAAATACTGAAAAGAAGGGAACAAAACTGGCACTATTGTAATTGATTTTTCATGAAGAATAAGGCATTCTAATGACATATGCAAGCTTTGGTCCTATGTAAGTCTGCCTCCGAGCAGACGTGAGAAAGAGCGTGCCTCCCGTCAAAAAAGATGAATGAATCAGACTATTTACATAAAAATATGAGCGTAAACAGCTTAGTGAATCATGCCCGACGGGTCTAATCGGAATGCATCATTATTCAATACGTTGTAGATCTGCTATTTTCAGATCACCTACGTTTTATAGGTTTAAACTGGTTGCACTGATTTTGATGCTGTACATTTTGCTGGGGCTCCCCTGGAACCCCCTCAAGGACCCCTGGGGGTCCCCGGACCTCAGTTTTACAACCATTGTTCTCATCTAATCTGTAAACCATTGGTTCTCAAAGTGGGGTCCGGGGACCCCCAGGGGTCCTTGAGGGAGTTCCAGGGGTCCCCAGCTAAATGATAGATTTAGATTAGGCACCAAATGGACCCTTATGGGTCTGTAACTCTGAGAGTGTACATTTGTACACTCAGAGTTAAATTGACATAGATTTTACAATATAAATTGTGGTCCAAGTGATAGAAATGCCTTTAAATGGGGGTCTGTAGCCCTAATGCATGTCAAACTGGGGGTCCTTGAAATTAAAATGCTTGAGAATCACTGCTAGAGACGTAAAATATCTTCTCTTATGGGGGTCCCTGGCATATCTTTTGAAATGGGGGTCCGCGGGCTAATAAGTGTCAATTTGGGGGTCCTTGACATGAAAAAGTTTGAGAACCACTGCTGTAAACAACTGTGCAGAGCCATGGGCGGTCCTTTCATGAGGAGGGAGGGTGGGGACTAGGATAAGTGGGTGGTCAGCGTGTGTCGTGTTCCTATCCAATCGTGGCAACGCCCCCTTTTTTGATGTAGTAGGAACCGCATGGTTCCGCGGCGTGCAACGTTAAACATTGGATTTACAATCCCAGCGCCTCTGGATTGAATCCCTCACCCGCTGTTGTTTATTTATCTAATCTAAAATGTGTCACAAATTATTTTATTAGGATTAAGGTTAGGTTTAGGCATAGTTTTTGTTGCTCCCCGCGAAGCGGACCACTCGGCCCACTTGGTGAGAAGACTACAGCCCCTAATATGAAATTAGGAAGTAGTTAGGCAAAAACAATGTTAGAACGACGCACTGTCTCTAGTGGCTCTACGTCCACTAGAGCCGACTCAGCGCAATTCGAGTCATGTACCGATAAGGACAGAATCGTAATTTAAAAATGTAAAATTTAAGAAATATTGTTAGTGGGAATGAAAACATCAGCACACCACCGGAAGTGGAGCGCTGAGGCCAGACCAAAACCCCGGTTTCCTTGCGCACGGGTGCTCCATTCAGCTCGTCCCAGAGCCAAGTGAAAGAGTAAAAAACAGCAGAGGGCGCCGTTTTTCCTTTTTATTTGTCGATGGGTTCCCAGATTGTAATTGTCCATACGTTTCTCCTTCACGCCCACTGCGTGGGGTTCCAGTCCATGAACATAAGTCAGTGTCGGGTCCTATGTTGCCTAGAACAGAAACACTATAATTAGACTCCAAGTTATCACTAAGTGGGGAGGTTTGCTTACCGCCTGTGCACCTGTCTGGTCAACGTGGGACCGGCTTCGAATGCTATCAATGCATTGAATGGGAGATTATCACGTTTTATCAGACCATTGAATGGGCGAGTAGGCGATATACGGACCTACCCGCGATTTGTCAGACCATTCATTGGGTGTAATCAGGAGCTACTGACCTACTTGGAGGCGGAGCAGTCCCCACAACAAGACTTACGATTCTGTGCCTATCGGTACATAACTCCAACGGCGCTGAGTAGGCTCAGGCGAACGTCGCACCATTCAGGACGGCAACTCGTCGCTTT
Source organism: Gymnoscopelus microlampas (assembly GCF_963454915.1). Lineage (NCBI taxonomy): Eukaryota > Metazoa > Chordata > Actinopteri > Myctophiformes > Myctophidae > Gymnoscopelus > Gymnoscopelus microlampas. The sequence goes on from NC_139948.1 coordinate 3,885,066, forward strand.
AGCACCCTCGGTGGTCCTTCACGGGTCTCCAGTTCGCCTGAGACTGAGCGCCTCCGTCATGGTCCGAAACCAAAACCGAAACTGAAGTATTTAAGTCATCTCCGTTGGTAGGTCAGTATGTCTTGATAACACCCAATGAATGGTCTGATAAATCGCGGGTAGGTAAGTAGGTCGCCTACTTCGCCCATTCAATGGTCTAATAAAAGGTGATAATGTCCCATTCAATGCATTGATAGCATCCGAATCAGGTGAACGTGGAGAGTCAGGCCACACTGGGGCAGAGACGGTGCTTTTGTTCTGCTGGTGCGCTCCCCAGCTGGGCAACGCAGGTACGCTCAAATCAGGTTGATTCCATTGGTGGATTGGCAGGTAGTGTCCCGCGATGACGCAGCCCAGCTGGGGGCGTGGCCTGCTTGGCCCCGCAGCGCCTCTGCCCCACTGACTCTCCCTGTTGAGGTGCTTACCTGACAGGCGGTTGCCTAGCGACACTCCAGTTTACTGTACAAGTTTTGGAAAAACATTCTTTCTCCTTATATTATATTGATACCCAATGATCATGTTTTAGGGGAAGTAGAACCATGGAACCCTAAAGTCCTTATTCAATTCCTTCATTTCAGACCAGTGTGTGGAGTCCAGACTGCAGGTGAAGATGAACTCTCCAGACTCAGCCAGGGACATTTCTATTAAACAGGAACCTGAAGACCACCCGCACCTCAGTAAGTTTAATGTTCTCTCTTTCTTAAAATGTTTCTGTTCTATTGTAGAGCTGTCGCAATATAATTTCTTTACTCTGCAATAATCATGACAAAATATATCATGGTGCATCGCAGGAGTCCATCTTTTGACACATTTCCATGTTAGTCCAGGGGCCAACACTGATATTTTTACAAATTGGTACCACCTAAGGTGACCGTAAAGTTTTTGTATTTTTGTCTTCCTACATGTCTCTAGTTTATATTTTGGTATGATAACCCTTCCAATCTTGTAGCTTAATGGCAGTTATCACTACCTACCGGCTAATGTATCCAGTAGGAGACACAAAGCAGAATCTTTGTGTCTCCTACCGGAAATACACCCGGGCATCAAATTATTGTGACAAAAAACAAAATATATCCATGTCTTCAAGGCTTCATGGGGTGTGCAATTGATAACTTCTCAGATTGTTGGTGTTTGCAAAAAGACTGCTTTCCATAAGCTTGTATAAGTTGACCCTCCTTATAGGGTGGTCATAGCTGAATGGGTAGAGAGTCCCCCTGGGAAACTTAAAGGAGGAGTTCACCCAAAAAATGATTTATTTTCTATCAATTGCACACCCCATGGAGCCTTGAATACATGGATATATTTTGGTTTTGTCGCAATAATTTCATGCCCGTGTGTATTTCCGGTAGGAGACACAAAGATTCTACTTTGTGTCTCCTACCGGATACATTAGCCGGTAGGTAGTGATAACTGCCATTAAGCTACAAGATTGGAAGGGTTATCATACCAAAATAGACATGTAGGAAGACAAAAATACAAAAACTTTACGGTCACCTTAGGTGGTACCAAAATATGGCTTGGCCCCTGGACTATGTGTAGTCTTAACTCATTCAGTGCTATTGACGTGTAACACGTCCATTTTTTCTGAAGCCGAGAGTGCCAATGACGTGTAACATGTCCAAACAGTGTTTACGCTAGATGGCACTGTTCCCCAACCTGTGATCCACCATTTCACTCTCAGGCACACAAAGAAACAGGAGATCACGTCATTGCAAAATCTCAGTCACCATACGCTTCCTTGTTATTCGATTTGGGAAAACGTCTGTATCTTGCCTCCCTTGTTCTCGTCTGAATTTTTGGCCAGACATGCTATATTAAACGGCCAATAACTAGAGAATGGACAGTCGAAATGAGACGTTTTGATTTTAGATTTTTTTGCGGAAGCACATTAAAAATCTCCGTGTTTAGCAACGATCGGGGGATCGATCATACTGGAGATAAATATTCTGTGACTACTTAAAAAGGTGAGACAAACGAGAAATCGCACTACTGGCCATTATTTATTTATTTACTTGGCACAGCATGAGTTAAGTTAAGCATGAATGATTCCCTAATGTGAATCCTATAATCTTTGCACCCAAGATTCATATGTTGGAGAGTTGGGCTTATTTTTTTGGGCCATTTTGCCTGTAGCGTCTGCAAATATTATTGTTATTCTTGACACCACTAGGTCTCCAGTTATTAAAGTCCTTATTCAATTGCTTCATTTCAGACCAGTGTGTGGAGTCCAGACTGCAGGTGAAGATGAACTCTCCAGACTCAGCCAGGGACATTTCTATTAAACAGGAGGAACCTGAAGACCACCCACACCTCAGTAAGTTTCATGTGCTCTCTCTTTCTTTCATATTGTCTGTTCTGTTGTAGAGCTGTTACAATAATAACACAGATCTTCAATGGGCTTTTTCCTCAGTACGTATTGTCACTATACGATACTCTCGGCAAAAAAATATAATGACAATGATAATATCTGGATATTCATAGCCATCATTAAATATCACTCAATATTCCTTTTTAACATGTTTTATTCTCATTACAATATCCAAAAGCACGTCCTCTTTTTCACAAATGCAATACAAAAGAAAAACTGCAACAAATTGTACATTTTTCTACAGAGTGGCCGTAGACCAAAGCATAGATCACATACTTTAAATCACACATGTTCGCTGTGTGACTGTTATAAATATTGAGCTCAAACTCATCTGTGATTGGCTCAGAGACACCCAGCTCCTGTTTCACTGGGTATTACGTTAAGATATGGTTGCAAAAAGCTGGTCTATAAAGGACGACTTCACCCATTTTTAACCTATCTTCATATAATAGATCCTCACTAATGCTCCTGATAAAATGGTGTCATGTTTTTCCTACTCAGTCTGTGTCTCATAGGAGGTCTGTGGACACTTCAGAAATCCATCTACCAGTGACATCATCAGTAGGAAGGTTTCTTAGTTTTTCTTCAATATTTTTTATTTTATTTTTATTAACGCAGGAACAATGGCTTCCATTATAGCATGCTAACTTTCCAGCAATAGAAAGCCTGTAGTTTCTATTAGCTTGGATTCCCCATCGATGATGTCACTGGTAGACGGGTTTCTGAACTGTCCACAGCCCTCCTCTGAGACACAGACTGAGTTGACAAAAATGTTGCCATATTATCATGAGCATTAGTGACATTCAATTATATGAAGACAGGTTGAAAATGGGTGAAGTCGTCCTTTAAGTGGTTAACAACATTTAAATACGTATCTTCTTCAACTATTTCCAGATTTCAGTGCATTGCACGTCACTTGAAAGCTTACAGTCTGCACTTTGGTAATATGTAAAAAAAAACAGAATAATATAATGACCATGACTTGCAGCACATTCTATTGGATGTGGAAAGAAACTTGCTTGACCTATTGGCAGCATGCACAAGAAATGTGGCGCTGATCGGTACAGTGGTTTGTGAAATTAGCCCTAGACACACAGACAGATTCACAGACTCCTTTATAGACATACTCTACAGGGCCTGGTCACGAAAATAAGTGTACATACATTTGAAACTACGACCCATTAACTTTCACCAGACATGTCAAGCTTTTGTGTTTGGAGGTTCTTCTGTTGCATAACGTCATGCACTACATGGCATGAGCTATGATTGGTCTACTTTGGAGGTGACACACATACATACTGTACATAGAGACAAATACAGTTGTATATAGCTTGGCCTACAGCCTCACTTACTCCCAAATCAGAGCTCACATATTGATTGATTGAACACTTTCGAGCCTGCTTTAGAGTTTCCAGAACCACCTGCAACAACCTGTACTTATTTAATAACTGTTTTGTCAGTCTTAGTAGGTAATAGCTATTTACATGGAAGATAGAACAATAGATATACATTTTAGGTGTTCACTATCATGTTATTTTCCTGCTCCTAGCCATCCTGCACATGGTTGTGTGTAAAGAGGAGGATTCTCCTGAACAGAAGAGGAGCCCCAGTCTGCTCCAGGAGGAACCAGAGCCTCCACAGATTAAAGAGGAACAGGAGGAGATACTTCAAAGACCAGAGGAGCCTGATGGATCAGTGTTGACATTACTAGCAGTGAAAAGTGAAGTTGACGATGAACACATCTCTTCACACTGCTCTGAAGTTGAAGTTGAAGTTGAATCTGACACTGAAGTCACTGAAGACAGTGATGATTGGGGGGAGACAAGTGGAGGTGTTCACACTGGAGAAAAACCTTTCCTCTGTAAACTGTGTAACAAGAGTTTCAGCCGTTCATCTAACCTGAAGCGACACCAGCGTGTCCACACTGGAGAAAAACCTTTCCACTGTAAACATTGTGACAAGAGTTTCAGTGAGTCAAGTACTCTGAAGACACACCAGCGTATCCACACTGGAGAAAAACCTTTCCACTGTAAATATTGTGACAAGAGTTTCAGTGACTCAAGTGCACAGAAGATACACCAGCGTATCCACACTGGAGAAAAACCTTTCCATTGTGAACATTGTCACAAGAGTTTCTTTCAGTCAAGTCATCTGAAGACACACGAGCGTATCCACACTGGAGAAAAACCTTTCCACTGTAAATATTGTGACAAGAGTTTCCGTGACTCAAGTGCACAGAAGACACACCAGCGTATCCACACTGGAGAAAAACCTTTCCACTGTAAACAATGCGACAAGAGTTTCATCTGGTCAAGTACTCTTGAGGCACACCAGCGTATTCACACTAGAGAAAAACCTTCCATTGTAAACATTGTCACAACAGTTTCAGACAGTTATATGACATGAAGTGACACCAGCGCATCCACTCTGGAGAAAAATCTTTCCACTGTCAACATTGTGACAAGAGTTTCCGTCAGTCACGCCAACTGAACACACACCAGCGTGTCCACACTGGAATAAACTCTTGTCACTGTGTTAACAGTGTGAGAAGAGTTTCAGTCACTTAAGTGCTCTAAAAAGATATCGGTGCATTCACACCAAGGGGGAGGAAAAACACTTTCCACTATAAATCAGCTCACTGGGAGGATCAAATTAAACAGCTGCATGTTGTCAGGGAGTTGAATAGACAAGCAAAAGTATCATGGAGATTTATAATGCTCCTGTCAATAGAAGTCTCCATTATGACTCATCTTGTGGAGTCTTTCTCCATCTCTTTAGGGGTTCTTATTTTAAACATTAATACAATTAGTATAGTGTTAACGATTGATTGATTGATTGATTGATGTACTTTATTTAGTAAGACATGAGAACAACAGTATATGGAAGTACTAATTCACAATACAAGATCTACTAAACTGGAAGACTCATTAAAGCACTAAGCTTGTTTAAAATGAGATACTCATGCACACAAATCATGATGACATATAAGAGACAGACAGATATACACACTACTATACAGAACGTCATACAATCAGCTTACAATCAGGTTGCTGGTATGAAAAATGAAAAAACCCGACCCACGCATCACTAGTGAGTAGGGTTTTACACTCCTTTACTCCTTTTGGTAGGGCATTCCACATTTTTGTTGAATAGCATGAGAACGAGTTCATTCCCTTTGTTGAGCCAAATCTGGGTTGAACATGATTCGTGGAGCTGCCTCTGGTGTTATGATCGTGGACTTCTTTAACGTTTTGGACCCTTTTCCAGGCCCATTGTAAGTTGCTGTACCCCTATCCTCAACCCGAAGCCATCCAATCCTAGCAAAATGAGCAGGGGTTAGATTGGTTTTGTAATTGAGGTCAAGAATTAGCCTTGTTGTTTTGGGATGTTTGGAGCCTTGTTTTTGGAGCCTTTTTTTCTTTCTTCTTTTACTTAAAGGCATTCCAAATTATTGTGGTGTTATTTATTCATATTATAAATGACCATGTAAACCATATTGATTGTATAAGGTAGGACTGTTTCTCCAGAATTTGAGTTTTATATCATGATTTGAGGTCATTGTGCTGTGTGCTATTACATGCTCAATGAATGGGGCACCATTTCAATTACCTTTCTTATTTAATATCAGTTAACTAAGGCTAAAGTACTTTGCATGTATGTTTTATGAATTATGACAGTAATTGTTACACTTAATGAAATAGCTATGATCATTATTAACTCATTGAGTGCCAGGATTGCCAGAATTATTTCAGAATTGATTCTGAAAAGTGCCAGAGTTTTTTTCACAGAAAACAAAAAGTGCTTAGGAAGCGAGATACTGCCTTTTTCAGTTCTAAGTTAAACAAGGAGTGGATGGAGCTGCACACCTTCAGATGATGATATCTTGGGTTCTGAACATGTTTTTCAAAAAAAAAAAAAAAAATCATTTTTATGCTATTTTTTTAAAAACACGTCAAACACGTTAATGGCACGTTGAGCCATAGCGCTAAAAACGCGTGAAACACGTTAATGGCACTCAGTGAGTTAAGTTGGATTACATTATTAAATTGTGATCTGAATCGGAATCAGCTTCAGCTTTATTGTCACATAACCGGTTTAGACTACAGAAATAAAAAAGTGGGTGAAATTATTTTTTGTGCAAGTTCTATCGTTTGTATTTCCAAAAATGAAAGGGTAGAAGAAGAAGAAGGGGGAGATCAATCAAAGACACAAACAATGATCTACGTATTTACACATAGTACCTGGGGTAAGATATAAAGGTGTGTGAGCATAGCAGCAGATGTATACTGTACATGATATACTATGGAGTGGACGTTAAGGTCTGTTAAGTATGTCAATCAATCAAACCATTTAAATCATTTTAATTGTATGCTGGTTAACTGAGGGATGTATTTTTTTTTTATGATTCATGACTAGTAATTACACTTAATGTAATGACTATGATCACTATTAAGTCGTATTACATGATTAAGAGTGTGATGTGATGGAAAATTAAAGCCTGTGCAAAGCCCTATAGCACACACAGATGTGCAAGATGTTTTATTACTATGCTATAAGCCTAATGGATTATTATCAGGAAGGTGAAATACAAGCTATGATCTCTTAACATTACTACACTGCTCAAAATAATGAAGGGAACACATTGATCCCTTCATTCTTTTCAGCAGTTTTTGTTAGCAGTATGTACACAGTTCCTGAAAACTCAAAATAATTAAGGGATCAAAGTGTTACATTTCTTTGAGCAGTATATTTGGGATGTGTGGAAGTGTGGTGACATCTGGAGAGACAGAGGACGGCCGGAGAGACGGCAACCCGGGGTGGAGAGGGTTGGCAGCCCTAACCACTTCTTCTGAGGGGAAGAACCCAAAGCAAGCTACATACTGAGGTAACACTTTTTGATGTTTTAATTGAGGCCAATAAGTAGCCTTAGTAGTTTGTTTTGGGATGTTTGGAGCCTTGTTTTTTTTAGCCTTTTCTTCTTTCTTCTTTTACTTAAAGGTATTCCAAATTATTGTGATGTTATTTATTTATATTATAAATGACCATCGTTGCACGTGAAGTCAATGAGTCCCCTGCTCCTCCATTCTCAAAGCCAGCAACCAGCAGCTTGTAGCCGTCCGCCTCCGAACCCACATAGAAATTGGAGTTAAAGGCAAACACTGTGTTTCCCTCAAAGTCTTCATGGCCACCCTCAGCTGGTACCTTTTGTTCTTGGTCAGGAGATGCATGTTCTCCAGTCCCAGCCAGTACTCGCCTGATGCGTCTCCAGTGACAAATACCACAAAGGAGTGTGTACTATATTATAATCATTATAATTATTATATAGGGTTAGGGTTAGGGTATGTTCTGATTTTCTGAATAAACATAAAAAAGGTAAGTAACCCATTTTCACAAAATAGATGTATCATGACCGTCTGCCTAGGATTCTGTTCAAACAGTCTCAGTAATAAAGTGATATGCACAATTATGAATTATGTGAATTCATATTATTTATTCATTTTAGAGTTTTGGGGGGCTTTTTATGCCTTTATTTTAGAGAGGGATAGGGAAAGTAGGCTGGCAGGAAATGGGGAGAGAGATGGGGGGGGTGACATGCAGCAAAGGTCGTCTGAAACGGGAGTCGAACCCGCGACACGCTGTCAGCATTGCATTGCAGCCTAGGGTGCCTGGACAGCCACTTTACGGCACTGCACAGACCGTGAATTTTTTTAATTGTCTAAGTGGGTGAGGTTCCTGGCAACACACCAAGTTTACGATACTGAATCAACTTCCTTACTGGAAACTAGCTGCTGTCTTTGGAATGTGAACTGACAGAGGATTCCTGTAACACTGACTGAGAGGAACCAGGATTGACAGCTCGTCATGTTGCATTGTGACTAGTTTAGAGCATACATGGGCAACTGGCGGCCCGGGGGCCACATGCGCCCCCCACCTTCACTTAATGTGGCCCGCAGGTTAATATAGGATTACTGATATATTATTGATTTCAGCTGTTACAATTCCAAACATGCAAACATGACCAACTTTAATTACTTCAGTCTATATTAGTAGCGTAATGACTATTAAAATGCATTTTTCACATACTGTGTATTTGTATTTAAGTTCATAAAGTTAACATAAGTATAACTAAATGCATTTGAAATTAAATAATAATGTCACTTTCCATGATTCCAATTAAAAAAATAGCACCAAAACAAATCTGGATTCCAATTCAAAAATAGCAAAAATAGCAGATCTACAAGCTCAAAAAGCGGCAGGCTGCGACGCGTTTTGAGCTTGTAGATCGGCTATTTTTGCTACTTTTGTATGACATAGACTGGCAAAAAAGTTAAAATACGGAGAGACAGTATATGCAATGTGGCCCTCTGGAGTGAGTGTGGAAATATAGTGGCCCTCTCCATCATCAAAGTGTGTGTGTGTGTGTGTGTGTGTGTGTGTGTGTGTGTGTGTGTGTGTGTGTGTGTGTGTGTGTGTGTGTGTGTGTGTGTGTGTGTGTGTGTGTGTGTGTGTGTGTGTGTGTGTGTGTGTGTGTGTGTGTGTGTGTGTGTGTGTGTGTGTGTGTGTGTGTGTGTGTGTGTCCAATCCAGCAAGACAAGCAAGCAGGGCATGACTTGAACGACCAAACTAGACATTCAACTTGATGTTCCTGTCTTGTTTTATGTCCATCCCAGAGGAAAAATCTGCTTCTCATTTTAATCTCAGATGCTTCTCTTGAGCAACCAGCTTTTATTTCTCATTTGAAGATCACTTAAAGATCACCTATGGATTTTATGGCTCCTAACTTGAATACTAGGATCCGTAAGCGAGACATAGGGGGAGACATTAGTATATACATTAGAGCTGTATTTGAGAGATAGATGAGGAATAGACAAGATACAATAAGAGCTGTATTTGGGAGATAAATGAGACATGGGCGAGATACATTAAAAGCTGTATTTGAGAGATACATGAGACATAGGCGAGATACATTAAGAGCTGTATTTGAGTGATAAATGAGGCATAGGTGAGATCTCCCTATTGGCTTTGTTAAGTCTCTTTAGCTTCTCATTGAGACATACATTAGCAATAATTGAGATTTAATTTCCCATTTCTCATTGAGGTATAAATGAGTGAACATGCTAATAAATATTTAAAAAACAGCATTAATTGTGGCAAAAACACATTTATTGAAGTATCCACAAACAGCAGGCAGCTTTAACATATATTTATATGTACAAAAACAAAAATGTATTGGCATCAATTTACATAAAAGTTGAAACTTAGGTATACTGGGAGTGGGGAGACTAAAACTAAGACGAAAAATGTTCTACCTTTTTCCACTGACAAACTAAATGGAAACTAAATAAAAGCTATGATGACTAAATATACTGACAATTTCGTCAACAAATAACTAGACTAAAATGTTAGGAAGGGACTAGTGGACAAGCGATCTAGTATATGTCATCTTACAATTAGTTGCATGCTGAAAATTGCAGATCTACAAGCTCACGTGTTGCGGTGCAACGTGTTGTGAGCTTGTAGATTGGCTATTTTCAGCAAGTGTAAAAACAGTCATTACGACGGCATCAAGGCCCGACAAAATACATTTTTAGTCGACTAAATCAACTGTAGATTTAGTCGACTAAAATCTTATGACATTTAGTTGACTAAAACTAGACTAACACTAAAACATTCCAGGTGACTAAACTAAGTGAAAACTATTCAAGAGACTAATGACTAAAACTAAAATCTGCTGCCAAAAACACTGGGGAGTACATAGTCCTTTGCAGCACGGCTTCGGCACTTGTTGGTCATGGCTTTCTTCAAGCCCTCTTCACTGAAACCATTGGTCCATGATGCCAGAGAGGAACACCGCAAGACGTAGTCTGCAGACAGAGAATGACATGACACAAGTCAGTCAACATGGGTTTCCCCCGGTTAAATATATACATTTTAAAGACTATATGACTCTACAGACTGAGCACAGCATAGCCACAGACGAGGCCAACCTGGTTCAGAGTGTACTGTACGTCCCACCAGCGCAACATGTTGGAACATGCATTTTTTTTACTGCACAAAGGCAGCCAAATTGCCCAATGATAATGTATTGGTGACATCATAAATTGAGAATATAATTTACAAAACCAAGATTTGTCAAGGATCAAGTATATTTATATGTCCCAAGCTGGGCCTTTCACAGCAGATAATAAACGCCCTAAAACACAATACAGTAAGACAGACATGTGTATATTGTCACAAGATACCCCCAACAATCTTTTTAGCCCCCTTAAAAGGAGAATTCCATGCTAGAATGCTTTCTTACCTTTCTTTGTAGTTGTTACGTCCCCACCAAAGAGGTCCAGGTGTTTATTTTGTGCAAAAACTCCTTATTGCCTATTTCCCCTACCGTAGGCCCTCAATGAATTGCATTGAATGGAATGGGAATTGAATGGGGCTATGGGGTGTTGTGCTAATTCGCTTATTTCCATCGAAATAAGTAGTAAAGTGTGCCGCTTGGGATATTATTTACATTATGGAAAGAGGATATATACAAAAATAATAATAATTTTGAGCAAAAGAAATAAGCGAATTAGCACAACACCCCATAGCCCCATTCAATGCAATTCATTTAGGGCTCATGGTAGGGGAAATAAGGCCAATAAGGAGCTTTTGCACAAAATAACACCTGGACCTCTTTGGTGTGTACTTAACAACTACAAAGAAAGGTAAGAAAGCCTTTTAGTATGGAATTCTCCTTTAAGGGCATTTTTCTGTCTAATACCTAGATTATCATACCAGCAAATAGCAGCAAAGTATATGACAGATTCAATGAAGGCTCTATATCATTGATTTGTTTACCTGAAACCTGGCTAACTTCCTTAAACAGAAAAGGCACTGCTGGCCTTTCTTGCAAACAATTTCAGTATTGGAATCGAATTTCAGACGATTGTCGATTATGGTCCCAAGATATCTATAAGTGGTTACCAACTCCACTGACTGGCCATCTATAACACTACTCTGAGGAACTAGTGGTGTGACAAATACTTACTGAACAGTGCATCCCTCTTCGCCTCATCCAGTTTGTTCTTCCCCTCTGGGATGACACCATGCTTTCCGCATATGACGGCATTGCGGCACTCCTCATGGGTGAAGAACACCTCGAACAACGCGTGGAATAGCCTCTTGCAGTCCTTCCTGGCACGCTGGTGTATGGCTGCCAGCTGCACAGAGGAAATCAACTGTCCACAGCCTGTGAATAGAGAGCGAGCAATTAACCAACTGCATTTTAAGACATCAGTTTTGCACTTGTAAGGCTCAGCTACATTGACCCCTTTCTGCGCTCAGTGCACCATGAAAACAGACAACTGTGACCTTCTGAAAACTTCACTATCTAGTTGCAGCTCACAACACGGATCACTCGCTACCAAGAACGTCAGGTTCAGTGTGAAATGTATGGCAAACGTAAACATCCATACCTGGATATAGCTCCTGCTGCCCGAGACTGGACACTCCAGACTCTAGGTCACCAGGGTGATAAAGCCCTTCAGTGCGTCTAGTTGCTCAGAGCCTAGAACAAAGACAAAAAAATCTGAGTCTACTGAGTGTATTTGTAAAACAATAAGATTGAGTACTGTTCTATATAGCTCTACAGTATATTCTGATAGCAGTCATTGATGAGTATTTGTTCAGTAGCAGGGGTCGATCTCCCCTGCTCTTCAGTAAACAGAAAATGTAGGGATATTTTGGGATACCAAAGTTTTCCAGTCATGTCAGAGAACTCACAAAAGAGGTACAGGATAAAGTAAAGTTTCAAGTGAGACAAAGACATTAGCAGACAACTGAAAACTGCAACATTACAGGCAATAAAACTTACTGATACTGGAGAGCACAGTGGTTATCCTCCTCAACTGGAGCTGGAGCTTCTCCACCTCAAACCGACAAGAGTCGCAAGGCTGCCACCCTTGACCCTCTGGTATGCTCTGGTCCGATGGATTTGGTTGACCTGGAAAGATTGAAAGCACGTCAAAAACTGTAAAGAAAAGTAAAAAAAAAAAAAAAGTAGAATGCAAAACTCATCTATGAATCCTGAATTTGAAGGACAACAGTGCCAAGTCTGCTGACACTTAGCTGAGGAACCACACCTTCTACTGGAGCATCACTGGACGGAGATGGAGGTTGCAGTACACTGGGTGTTTCTTGGTTCCACTGATCCAAGTCCATATATGTAGCTGCATACGGCTGTGCAGAAAAGAGAAAAGGCCCTTAATTGTACTTGGTCAAAAATCATCAAAACTATAGGCTACTATACAAGCTCATAGCGCAGCACCGAGTGCTGTGCTCCGAGCTTGTAGGTCTAAATGGGTTAAGAAAGACATACCTCATCAACAGGTCGGCAGGCCTGTGTAGAAGAGGCTGGAGGGTATGGCTGTAGATCGGGGTAAAAGGTATCACAAGGTTGCAGAGACATAGAAAAGTAACCTTAGTTTGTAGTCTGTCAAAGATCTTTAAAAAATAGCTATGCCTTTATGCAATGCATTGTGGATTTTAGATAGACCAATCAAAAGCAATGTGGAATGTAATACAAGTCACAAATAAATTCAATCTAAAGAAAACATACCTCTTCAACAGGTCGACAGGCCTGTGTAGAGGCCGGAGGGCATGGCTGTAGACCATAGTTAAATGGGTCATAAGGCTGAGAGACAGAAAAATGACATTAGTTTGTAGTCTGTCAAAGATCAGTACAAATACATTTACTAAATGAAGTTGTGTTCAATGGAGTGTTGTGTTCATCACATAACATTCACCACAGTATAAATACACCCGAGATCAGTTGACTCAAATTAATTCCCCCCTCCTCCCCAACAAACCTTCTCATCCACAGCTTTGCCCTGCGATACTGTTAAATTTGAGCAGAAGTTGTGGTCTCTTACTACTAGTGAACCAACACTTACAGTATATCTGAAATATTACAAAGTCACAACTTAAATGTAGACATTAAATGTATTGAAAACATTTTACCGTGTCAAGAGCTGGGCCTGGGGAAAGACCGGTGTGGCCCAAGGGCTAGCCCCACTTGAAAACGGATCATAAAGCTGGAGACATAGCAAAATAATATTAGCGGTAGTTTGTAGTCTGTCAAATTGAAAATCTACAGCCAATTGTAGATTAACTAACCAACACTTACGACATTTGTATCTTTAACCCATTTTGTACGGGACTCCTTTTGGTGTTTTAAGCATTATGTTATACTTTAGCTATTGAAAAATAGCAGATCTACAATCTCATAGCCCGGCACTTTTTGAAAAAACGTGAAAATGTAGTGCAAATCTTTGGATATATTTTTTCAGAGCGTTTTTAACTGAAATCTTTGCTTCAGGGGGGTCCCTGGAACAACATATTTTCAGATGGTGGTCGGCAGCCAATTACATATAATCTTGGGGGTCCTCGACATAAAAATGTTTGAGAATGACTGACATAGAAACAGGGTTTTTTCAGAAAACTGTCAGGATTTAGAAGACATTTGTAGAATCGTTCCCAGGTCTAAATGGGTTAAGTAAAGACCTTACATAGTATTGAAAAGAACATTGTACCGTGTCAGGAATCTGTGGACAGAAGCCCTGGGTATGGACTGGTGTGATGGCCTTAGGGCTTGCTAGCTGTGGTGCAGACCATTGAGCAGAAGGCTGGAGAGACATGAAATCTAACATTAGAAAAAAATATCTGAAAATAAACCAAAACAAAAAAAGAGAAAAAGGGCGTGGAACCAAAACTCTTGAGGCATAAAACTCACACGGCAAACAAGTCCGTTAAGGAGATGTCAAAAGTCCATTCAGGCAGGATGTCTAAACCAGCAGGCATCCACCGGGGTGAGGAACTCATGGTTGGAAATCAGTGACATGACAATCTGGAAGGGCACAAAAAAGAACAATATAAGTATTGAAAGCTGATTATGAGGTGTAGGTGGGAAGACAAGCAGAGAAGGTCAGGTATCTACAGGGCTGAGAATTGGGGACAGTTGTCATGTGAGACAGGTGATGAGGAAAGGTGTGTGGACAGTTAGAAGATGGCAGGTCTGGGGAGGTGAGGGGCAATCCAGAAACTGCCCTGTGATCCTTTCTTCTTACATTAGTTGACTTTCCCTTTTCTGAACAACACCTAATAGGTAAAGTCCTTTTGCACACCTACTTACAAAGGACATGCAGTTACACAGGAGATGACAGCCAACGTAGAGAAGAAAATAAGTGGTCCTGCACACCATATTCAATTACTTAAGATTTATTTGCTTAGCTACCTAATGAAGGTCAGCTAATCGAAACGTTCTTACAAATAGATAAATAAAATGTAACTTAAGACAGTGTTCTGACCACTTCTTTACTTCTGAACAACTCCTAAAATCAGAGCCTGAGATAGAGATCTAAAAAAAACTAATTAAGTAATAAAACTCTACTAAAATATGACCATGACAATGTCATTCATATAGTGGGGAAGAGAATGGTCCAAATGTTTTGCACATAACTTACACTCAAAGCCAATCGAAGTCCATCAATTGCTTCAGGAGGGAGGAGACAGGAGGACAAACCCACTTTTCTGGCTGAGCAGCTTTGTTGTTTGGTGCCACCGCCAAATTGCGCCAATGGGTTGATCCCAACGAAACATCTGAAATCACAAAACACATATGGAAAAGGTGCACTCACAGCTGTTCTACAAGAGAGCACATCTTTTGAGTTACACATGATGGTTCTACTTCAAGCAGAAAGTTACCTTTGAATGAATTCCAGTGTGTAACAGGCGTGCTCCTCCTGGTACACCAAAGTTGTAATAACTGGAAAACTGCCATTCCAGCCAGGAAGTTGATCTGTGGAGCCACAACGACCGACCTCAATGCTCAGCATCCATTGTGTAGCTGTGAGAACTTCACCTAAAGATAATTTGACATATATGGTTTGCATGTTAACAGTGTTTGTCTGTTGCTTTCCACATAACAATAGACTGTTAAACTAAAACATGACCTCCATATAGTCTCCGTATTTGCAATGCTTTAAAACAGATTAGAAAAAAACAGTAAAAAATGTGCAGACTAAACTCAGTGTTAATTTAACTGTCTTAAGCAGGGGTCTTCAACAGGGGGTCCGGGACCCCTAGGGGGTCCTCAGAATAACTACAAGGGGTCAGAATTACTACAGGGGGTCCACCAAATCTTTGTGTGATATGATTATATGTTAATTTAACTGTCTTAAGCAGGGGTCTTCAACAGGGGGTCCGGGACCCCTAGGGGGTCCTCAGAATTACTACAGGGGGTCCGCCAAATCTTTGTGTGATATGATTATTTATTTTACCTTAACCAATTGAACCTTAGCATCCCTTTTGTGAGGAGAACTTTAGCCAAAAATAGCAGATCTACAAGCTCACAACGCCTCACGCTGCAAGCTTGTAGATCAGCTATTTTTGGCAAAGAGGGAAAAAGAACAGACCAAGTAAACAAAAAAAGTTGAATCTGAAACACAATTTTATACAATATAGAGGGGGTCCCTGCCTCATCTCTCTCTCAGCTAGGGGGTCCATGGCCTGAAAACGTTGAAGACCCCTGGTCTTAAGGATCCATTCATTCCATTGGTACATTTGTACTCTCTTTCCCTAAATTAAATGATTTTACTTTGTACTGTAGGTTCAAAACAAAATTCATAGATGTAATAATAATAATAATAATAATAATAATAATAATAATAATAATAATAATAATAATAATGAATTACAGTCAAAACAAATGAGGCCAACATTAGCTCTCACTGATGTGGTCTGATTTATACCTGAAATAAACAATGACATCATGCACCACATGGACATTAATATGCTAATGCCATGTCTAAGACTGTGTTGCATGCCCCAAAAAAACTGATTTGAAAGCTCACAATGCGTCGCTGTGAGCTTGTAGATCAGTGATGTTTGGGCATGCGTGAGTCTGTATAACCCCCTGTATTATGACAGTCATGACGAAACGTCAACCTGGTGTTTGCACGTTCTCCATGTAATGCCCTACATCTACATTAACGTTCAGATTTCAAATATAAAGTGCTTACCCCATGGCCACGGATGTTACAATCCACTTCGGGTCGGTGTAAGTACCCGTATATTCCGGATTGTTAAAAAAAAAGCATTTTAATCCGATCGGTGGCCATTTTGTCATAGAGTTATAATATAACAGAGTGCAGTACTCCTCCCAACCGATAGGGTCAAGTAGTTGAAAGCGTACAGAAATACGGAGAAAATGGCCATCGATCGAATTAAAATGCTTTTTATTGAACAATACAGACGATACGGGTATTGCCGAGTGCCCGAGTAGACTTGTAACATCCGTGACCATAGATTGAGCACTTTATATTTAAAATCTGAACGTTTATGCAGATGTACAGGTTGTAAATGGAGAAAGTGCAAAGAACTGGTTGAAGTTCGGCCGTGACGCTCGTGATGGACGAGCGTCGTGTGATCCATAGCTAATACACGACAAATGCACGACGTTTACGATACTAACAAGTTGGATAACACTTTAATTCCATAAAGTAATTCATCTTACCTGTTATCTAGTAGAGTAGAAGCACGGAAGCAACTGGTTTGTAAATACATGTTCTCTTAGCCGACGGTTAGTTTCTCTGGCTGAACCCGACCGGCCGTTTCAAAACTGATAAGCTCCGCCTTGAACAGCTGCGTGACGTAATGACGTAATGTCGCACTGTAGGTCTGGTCAGGTTCTCAACCTGTGGGTCGGGACCCCCAGGGGATCCCCACCTGATTGGGGGGGATCTGTAGGTGGCAGTGACAGTGAAGTGACAATTTAAGTAACCCTTTTAATACCTAAAAAAAAAAAAAAATACTGCATCAAAAGTAATCAACAAACTATATTAAAAAAATGGTCGAAGAAAAAAAAGAAAATAGCTGATCTGCAATAAGAAGTTATAGATTTTTGAAATAGTTCAAAGTTAAGCTTTTCTCACATTTTTCAAAAATATATTTTTTA
Organism: Gymnoscopelus microlampas; assembly: GCF_963454915.1. Lineage (NCBI taxonomy): Eukaryota > Metazoa > Chordata > Actinopteri > Myctophiformes > Myctophidae > Gymnoscopelus > Gymnoscopelus microlampas. The sequence goes on from NC_139948.1 coordinate 3,902,465, forward strand.
AATTAAAAAACATGTTTTCAGACTCAAAAGAGGACGCTGAATCGAATAGGCTAGGTCTCGATTTTGTATGACCCTTATAAAGTGGTTTAAACAAGCGTTAAAATGTCATAAACTTGGAAGCTTTTTTCACAAACATATTATTATTATTATTATTTTATTTTGACCCTTCCACCCTCTTATTTAGATCATTTTGAGTCGAATGGTAGGTTACACAATAGTCTAGTATTGTTTAATAGGGAAGTTATAGATTTTTGAAATAGTTCAAAGTTTATCTTTTCTCACATTTTTTAAAAATATTTTATTTTTAAATTTAAAAACACTTTTTCTGACTCAGAAAAGGACGCTGAATTGAATGGAATAGGTCTCGATTTTCTAGGACCTTGGGAAATACAAAAGCTCACCAAAAAGATTGGACGTTGACTTTTGTCACAAAAGTTAGCACAAAATCTGGAACTAATCGCTCCAGATATTTTTAAAAAATCTAAAACTTCTCTCCATCCATATTGAGAGTAAGCCGGATATTTTGGCACCAGCCCTGATTTTTTTTGACACTGATAAAGCTCAAAGTTCAGCGAAAAGACTGCAAAGGTCAACTCTTGCTAAAATTTTAGAAATTATATTTTTCTTCGAGACTCTGGTTTTAGACAAATATGATGACACTGATTCCAAATATTTACGTTTTATTTTTCTCGGAAAACAGGAAGTGCCTCAAAAGGCCACTTCCTGGTTGGTTTTAGGGTGTTCCAGGCCCGTGATTTCCCCGATATATTTTTTTCCTAAATCTACACGTAAAATAATGCCAAAAGTCGAGATGATCAAACCCTGATATCAAATCATGATTTAATTATCCTTTAATTGGCTATGGTTACGGCTTCGCTATCTTGCTCAATATCTCGAATACGATAAGGACTTAGGGTCCACTTTTTGGATATGTTGTAGAACTGGCTGAGACGCACGCATGGATGTCTTGTTTGTCCCGTTACGGCACTTTTTTTTTTTTACTTTGTCCTTTGGTATGGTCTTAAGGTTTAAGACTCTATGAGCCTTCCAAAAGTATAGAAGGTCAACTTAGGAGTGTCGTACCGTGACAAACAAGTAGATCTGCGCTGAAAATAGCAGATCTACAAACTCACAACGCGTTGCGATGCGACCTGTTGTGAGCTTGTAGATCTGCTATTTTCAAATAGCCAATGCAGCCATACAGATCTGCAAGCTTAACCGAATGACTGTTAAAGAAGTTTGTTTAAATTAGTTTATAAAATGATATATTTTCACAGCGATTATTTATTAGTGTAGATATACATTTATGAGTGGATTATGTGTCCAGATGCCTCTCAGTCAAACAATGCTTGCTCCGCAGGTCTAGGATGGAATAAACGGGTGCAGCCAACGTCAACAACTGGTCTCGACCAGACGTGAGATTTCAGCCTACCGTAGGATAAAGCCCACGTCAGGATATATTGATAAATGCCGAAAGGTGCGGTGATCTCGCCGTACGCCCATTATTTGGGCTGCACCGCGTTGATAAATGAGGGCCAAGGTGTGGGCCAACATGCATGCTGTTCAGTTTGTCTTTCAGAAGGGGGGGGGGCTGTATGGTGTTAAAGGCGCTTCGAAAATCAAAAAATAATATCCTCACAGCACCACTTTCCTTGTCCAGGTATGTACTGTGGTCGAAGCTATTGAGGTCAGAATTAAAATCCCTGTATAAGGTTGCAGGCACCCCAACTTTAAGCTGGTTCCCTAGGCCTAGTAGAGCCTAGGGAAGTTGTTTATGATACTAGTCACCTATTTCTTGGATTATGAACGTTGTCCCAAACGTTCATAATCTATCACGTGGTTTCCCAGTTTTTGTTGCCAGACCCAGGGGGTCGGCCTACATGAGGCTTTGTCCGTCCCCCTTTCGTCCATACATGGGCATAACTCGGTCCCTTTCGTCCTTACATGGGCATAACACGGTCTGTCCCCCTTTCGTCCATACATGGGCGTAAAAGTCTGTCCCCCTTTCGTCCATACATGGGCATAAAAGGGAATTTATTCTGGGTCTGGCAGAACCAGGTCTCCTGGTCTTGTTGTATTTGTATTTCATAGTAAGTCCCAGAAATAATGAATTAATTCCTTATTGGTGTCAAATGAGATATCCTGAAGGCTTTAACAAATTGTTAATAATAACTGAAATTAAATCACTGATACTGGACATTTTGTCTTGTGGAAAAAGGAGAAATGTCCAATTACATTGGACTTTTTTAGATTTGAACATAAATGGTAAATGGTGCATTTATATAGCGCCTTTATCAAAGGCACTTTACATAGATTGTGCATCAATTCACCCATTCACACACCGATGGCGGCGGAAACCAAGCAATGCACCAACCAGCACATCAGGAGCAATATACTGTAGAGGTTCAGTGAAACCGGGTTTGAACTGGCAACCTTGTGGTTACCATCCAGCCACAGTGAGCCACTCTACCCCTGAGCCACTGCCACCCATAAATATGAATAAATATGCTTATAATGACTTAACTATTATATAATTGATATGTGCTAATTGGATCACCAAAATGATTTGTCTATGATGAATAATAAATTAAGGAGTCTTTTGAGTCATTTCTAGTGGTCAGACTTTGGTAGACCTTTGATATGTTATGAATAATTAAGGTCTGGTGCCTATCTGAGTCTTATGGGATTTGATCGATCTCAGTATTAAAGAGCTCTAAATGAGATTATGTTGAGCTCTCACTCTGAGCTATATTTGAGAAGCAACAATTCTGCTATACTGAGCAACATTTAAGCCATTTTTGATATCTCCTGTATAGCTCAACAGAGCTCCATCTGAGACATACTGAGTCTATTTCTCAGGAGAAAACAATGAGAAACATACATTTGAGATGCAACAATGCTGCTACATTGAGCAACATTTAAGCCATTTTTGAGATATCCTGTATGGCTCATCAGAGGTTCCATCTGAGACATACTGAGTTTATTTCTCAGGAGAAAACGATGAGAAACAGGAGCCATAAGCTGAAATCTCCTTTTTGCCTCACATTTATCTCATTTATGGCTTAAGAAACAAATGAGCCAGAGATGAGAGCTCAAACTTGGATTATGCTTTCCTCTGGGATGTTTCTTTTTAAATATTTGTTTTGTTTTTTTCCCATGATAGAACACTGGGTGTGACTTATTTATTGGTGCCAGTTTCCTGCTCTTTTCCACCAGTTCTTAACACCTACATTGAGAGCATGATCTCCCAGACAAGCAGTGGTGTAAAGTAACTACATTTACGCAAGTATTGTACTTACAGTAAGTACACTTTTGGGCTAACTTTCCAATTTTCAGTACTTTTACTTCTACTCCACTACATCTCAGAAGCAAATATTGTACTTTTACTCCGCTACAATTGTTTGAAAACTTTAGTTACTAGTTACTTTGTAGATTTTGATTACTATTACAAAACATACATTAACCACTTCAGCCCTATATATATATATCAGCCATTTGAAAATAGCCGATCTACAAGCTCACAATGCATCGCGATGCAACACATTGTGAGCTTGTAGATCTGCTATTTTCCAAAGATTTTAATACATTTGAAAACGTGTGAAAGGGGACATTCTGCATAATGAGTACTTTTACTTTTGTATTTTAGGTATATTTTCATACCAATACTTTTGTACTTTTACTCAAGTAAATTTTGAATTCCGGACTCTTACTTGTAACGGAGTATTTCTGCATTGCAGTATTGGTACTTTTACTTAAGTAAAACATTTGAGTACTTTTTCCCGCACTGCAGACTAGAAATTGAACTTGATGGGTAATGGGAGAGGACAAGTGTCTCTTGTTCTCAAAAAAGTATGGTTACATGAAATTAATGAATCTCTATATACCAATACTTTTGTACTTTTACTCAAGTAAATTTTGAATTCCGGACTCTTACTTGTAACGGAGTATTTCTGCATTGCAGTATTGGTACTTTTACTTAAGTAAAACATGTTCACAGATGGAAGAAGGCAGAGGTGGGGGGATGGGGGGGGGGTTACAATTTCCTTTTGGCAAACCACCAGTATTTAAATATTCTTCTGTTTTCTTCCTCATGCCTTCAACTCATTCCCCATAGAACACTGGGTGTGACTTCTTTATGGGTGCCAGTTTCCTTCTTTCTACCACAAAGTTATTTAGCAACAGTAGGAGGTACACTCCAACAGCTGTAGCCAAAAGAAATAACACCTGTGCACATCTTATTTGAAAGGTTATTTGAAGGTGTCGTAAGCTCTCTAGGTATATCCGTAATAATCATTATAGGCAGTGGTGTAATGTAACTAAGTACATTTACTCAAGTACTGTACTTAAGTACAATTTTGAGGTATTTTTACTTTGCTGGAATATTTCCAATTTTCAGTACTTTTACTTCTACTCCACTAAATCTCAGAGCAGGCAGATATTGTACTTTTACTCCACTACAATTATTTGCAAACTTTAGATACTAGTTACTTTGCAGATATAAATAATGATATTACAAAACATACATTAACCACTTTAGCCCTATTTTATACCTAGGTTATTTGAAAATAGCCGATCTACAAGCTCACAACACGTCGCGATGCGACGCATTGTGAGCTTGTAGATCTGCTATATTAAAAAACTGTTAGTACTTTTACTTTTGGTACTTTAAGTATATTCTGATGTCAATACTTTGGTACTTTTACTGAAGTTACATTTTGAACACAGGCCTTTTACTTGTAACAGAGTATTTTTATATTGTGGTATTGCTACTTAAGTAAAATATCTCAGTACTTTTTCCACCACTGATTATAGGGTGTTTCAGTATCAAGCCCCCCCCCCCCCCCCCCCCCCTCATGCTAGAACTGCTACCGAACAAAAAATTATGGTGGATATGAAATTGACCCACGACATGAAAGAAAAAAAGGGGGGAAAGCCTTTGATATGTTTTCAATTTTTTTCTTTAAAAAAAAAAAAAGTATATAATGACTGAGAGCTTGAACATCCAAACTAGATATTCTGTCTTTCCCTTTCTACAAATGTTTAAAAGACATAAAGCAATGAAGTGTGTTATATCTGATTGATGATGAATCAAAGTACAAATCATGTTTGTCTTTGCGTACATCTCTTCATTCATAGGAATATGACAGTGAAACGATATGTTACTTTCCAACACCTTCAAACTAAATGGTTATCATTAAAAATACCCATGAGAACCATGACAGGTCACCATTGTAATAATATGAGACAGACTTGTGATGTATACTATGAGTTAAACCATTTAGACCGGGAAAGAATCTGTGTCATTTTTAGATTTCTCAAAAAATAGCAGATATACAAGCTCATAGCGCGGCACAGAGTGCCGTGCTATGAGCTTGTAGATCTGCTATTTATTTATTTTAATTTGTGACAATCTGTGCAAATCTTTAAATATATATATATGTTTAAAGTGAACATTTGTCAAATATTTTGTTCCACGGACCTGCAGAAGAAAGATTTCAGTTACAAATGTTTGCTTTAAAAAATATATATTCAAAGATGTGCACACATTTTCACATTTTTGCAAAAATAGCAGATCCGCATGCTCATACGAGCATGTAGATCTGCTATTTTTGAATAGCCAAAGAAATCTAAAATGACAGAGATGCGTCCACGGATTGAATGGGTGAAACATTATCAAGAGTCCCAAAAAGAAAAACTATTTCTTCAAACCATGAAAAGTGTAAAATGATATATACATTTTCATCGCTACAGCTTTCAGGGAGTCATCATCACTCTCTCAGGTGTATAATAGATGTTCAACAATGAGGTGTTTTCCCCAAAAGTATGATGCACCATTAACATTATACAGTTTCATGCATGATATGGTTAGACTAACTAGATCAAGATTAGATTCGATTAGATTAACATTCTCGAAGAGAAAAGATTAAGAGCAAATATTGCATCATGTGTTTTATATTTCAAAAATGTATCCTAAACCTAGACATGTTTAAGAAACATGATCTTCATTGCGACGGCTTTCAGGGAGTAATGATATTCCTTCCAGCTGCGCCAGATAACACCTACTGCAAAACGAGGTGTTGTCCCCCAAAGGTGTAAGTGGACCCGTCCCGAAACGGGACTGAGGCAAACTGAACCCGGTCGGAAAAGAACAAAAGGACAATTCAAATGTATAAGACCCGGTCCGAACGAGTCTCCAGACCCGTACTGGACCCGGAGGTCATTTATAACTACAAATCACCGTGGTATCCATATTAGCCATGTGTGTCAGTCACCTCCTGTCGTACTCCTGCTCCCTCCGCCCCAACAGAGTAATCACAGGGGAGCAGTGGTGTAAAAAGTTCTCCATTTTTTACTAAAGTAAAAAGTATCAATACTGCAATGTAGATGTAGTAAAAATCCGGAATTCAAAAGTTACTTGAGTACAGTACTTGAGTAAATGTACTTAGTTACTTTAAAGTTTACAGTATCACAACTGCAGACAAGCTGTGTCTGCTCTGTTGTTTCAGACACACAGAGAAAAACCTTCACCGACTTTATACCGCCCGTCCCAGCAGATAATGTCCATAAACATGCTCCACACAGATGACGTTCCAACTTGCATCTTCCCGGTGGCTTTTGTAGCTTTTGTTTCACCTGCTTAAAAAACTCCATGGTGTTCCACTTCAGCAGCAGCGCAGTGCGCTTGAGATTGGCTGCGTTTCAAACAGCTGTTAACATTAAACGGGGCTCATTCAATATGCGAGAACAGACGATATGGATTTGGAAGCGTAATTACAACGCATATGTTTCATTTTAAAACCAAAGGTTAACGAGACTAACCCATTAAGACCTGATGTCTTCTAAATCCCAAAAGTATTCTGAAAAACATATGTCTCTATATCAGTGGTGCTCAAACGTTTTCATGTCAAGGAACCCCAAAATTATTTGAATTTGGCCGTGGACCCCCATCGCAAAATATGTTGTTCCAGGGACCACCAGAAGCAAAGATTTGAGTTACAAATGTTTGCTTTAAAAATATATATATTCAAAGGTTTGCACAAGTTTTCACGATTTTTCAAAAATAACAGATCTACAAGCTTGTTGTCCCGATCTTTGTCAAAGGTTGAGAATTTCTGTCCATTGTGATATGCCAGTGAGTGGGTCCCCTGCTCATCCATTCGTGCAGCCAGCAACCCCAGCAGCTTGCGTAGCCATCAGCCTCAGAACCCACAAAGAAAGTGCAGAAGGAAAGCAAAAGGCTGTGTTTCCCTCAAAGTCTTCCATGTCCACCCTCAGCTGGCACCTTTTGTTCTTGGTAAATAATCGCCATCCAATATTCTCTGGATGACTGTCCACTTCCCTCCATCTGTGTCCATGTCACGGTAGACCTTGACAGGTGTAGCAGTGGGGTAGATAGAGATCTACATCAGAGTCCAGAAGCAGGTTGAGATCACAACGAGAAGCAGAGTGTGACTGTTACAGCCAGTAGCATAACTGCAACGAGTATCATTTTGAAGTCTTTGAGTTGCACCTTGTTTTTCAGATCAAAGGACTTCTGAGTGTGCTGAGTGTGTGTTCAGCTCCAGTAAAAGTTCAATGCAGTCTGAGTTTGAGAACCGTCCTTTATAGTTAAGAATGGTATTACAAATATTCAGCCACCAGACAGGTCTGACGTATGACTTGTGGTTGCCAATCTATTTTAGTGATGAACAATGTTTTGTTCATACATTGTCACGCAAACACACCCATACACACACACACACACACACACACTCACGCATGCGTGCACACACACACACGCACGCACGCACGCACGCACGCACGCACGCACGCACGCACGCACGCACGCACGCACACACACACATACACACACACACACACACACACACACACACACACACACACACACACACACGTCATTCAAAACATATGAGGCACAAGGGGGAGGCCATAGCTGAATGGTTAGAGAGCCTGCCTCTACCAGAGGGTTCGATTCCAGGCCTCAGAAATGTGTCGAAGTTTCCCTGAGCAATACACTTAACCCCTAACTGCTTCTCGAGGCACTGCCCCCAAGACCATGAAGATGACCTGGAACCAACTGGAGAGAACAGCTCAAGACAGAGATGCCTGGAGATCACCTTGTTGACGGCCTAATGCCCCAGAAGGGGTAGTAGGCATAAGTTACTAAGTAAGTGAGTAAGACCTGTATTGTTAGGGGGATGCATTCCAGATCATGTAAAGAGTGCTGCGTTAATCCCTAGATGTGCAGAAACCTGTTTATTAATTGCAATGTGCTTGCACAATGCACATGCAACTGCCATGTGAATGGCACGTGGCATAAGACTTTCAGAGGTCTTTTAAGTCCAGTTTGTCGCCTCCCATTCTCTCTCTCTCTCTCTCTCTCTCTCTCTCTCTCTCTCTCTCTCTCTCTCTCTCTCTCTCTCTCTCTATGCAGGAGATAATGAAACACCTTCCTGCTATCTACTTAGATAACGCCCAAAGCAAATTCATTCATAATTGATATTTAATAGTTTTGTTTTCATTGCGTGTTATTTAGACAGATGCCTTGTTGACCTGGCATCCTAATAGTGTGTATAGTTTCAATGTACATATAATGTATTTTCTGATATTATAATAATGTTTAGACTGATGATAGGTTAGGCGTGAGACCTATTCTGAACCTGAAGGGTCTGAACAGATTTCTGAAGGTCTTCAATTTTCGAATGCTGACAACGGTGACGTTGTTACGCTCGATTCGACAGGGAGATTGGTGGACAAGCATAGATCTCAAGGATGCCTATTTTCACGTCCCAATCTACCCTCCACATCGGAAGTTCCTACGCTTTGGCTTCGAAGGCAAAGTGTACGAGTACACGGTGCTCCCTTTTGGCATGTCACTGAGCCCCCGGGTTTTTGTGAAATGCACAGATGCGGCCATAGCCCCACTGCGGCAGCAGGGTCTCCGTCTGGCGACGTACATCGACGACTGGCTGCTGGCAGCGGGCTCGAGGGAGCAGGTGGCACGGCACACGGAGATAGCCATTGCGCACCTGACGTTCCTGGGGTTCACGATCAACGCTCAGAAGAGCGTGTGGATCCCATCCCAACAGGCCACCTTCGTGGGGATCTCACTGGATTCGAACACACTGGTGGCGCGCCTGTCTCAGGACAGGATAGCCGGCTGTAACCCCCATGTCAAATTAGGGTGTACACATTATGACATAAAATACATAAATATGAACCAGTTCATTAAAATGAATAAATAAGTCATTAAAATATGAATGAGTAATTCATTAAATGCATACATGATAAATAAGGATTGAAATGAAAATGGTTTGATAAAGTTTGGAGTCAACAGTAAAACTGTACATGTACAAAAAAAGAACACATCCCTTTAAGGAAGACAGGTTACTTTCCCTTTAAGGACACAGTAATAGGAGCTGAGAGTGGAAGGAGAGAGAAGCAGACACAGAACGTCAGAAAGTAACTGAAATTAATTTGAGAAAGAATAAATTGATAAAAAACGTTTGATACAGCCATAAAGAGTGTCTAAACACCTTTTTGAAGTGGTTGGTCAGACTTAGAGCAGCACCTGCCTGGTTTGTGCTGGTGTTTGTACAGACCAAGTGTTTTGGTGAGTTAAAAACAAATGCATTTGTCACTGCTGAATATTTGTACTTGCACCTTTTTAAATGGAAACGTTTTGGATATTTTGTAAGAGTAACTGTGTATTGTGTACATTTGATGGTAAAATGTAAAGACTTATTCATGTAAAAAACGAATTGTTTGGTCAATGGGCAGCTTAGCTGGGCAGCCAGCTGACAGCAATCAGTCATCAATTTGGGTCTAGTTGTCCACTGCAGCTAGTGTTAATTGGCCCACAGTACCTGCAGCCCTTTGTTGTGTGATCTGAGTCATTGCTGATTGATAGTGATTTATTTTCTTTATGACCAGGTTTTTTGTCCCTGTTGAAAAACAGGATAAGGATATTTCTTGGAGATACAAGATGGCGAGCTAGGAAGCCCAGGATTCAAGGAACCGATCTACACCTCAGTGCAAGGGTCCACTTTGCACTGTCAGACCACTGTGAAACTCACTGCCAGAGCGGTAGGAGTGTTGGGATTTATATTGGATTTTTCCAATCTATTATTTTTATTTTTGGACTGAACACAACTGGAAAGCACAACTTGAACTGAGAAAAAAAGACAAGTGTCAAAGTGCTACGTTTTTTGGATTTAAGACACAAACTGAACTGAAAAAAGACAGCTACAGTGTCACATATTTAGTTGATACAGATTTTTGAATTGATCTCTATAACCTGTTGAAATATAACATTGTTTTATTTTATGGTCATAACATCATGTGATGTAAAAGGTATTGAGAACATTGTATTTTGATTTTTGAAACAATTACTTACCTCTACCTGTGGAATTGAAATACTGGTTTTAGGTATTATTTTACCAGTGGAGAAAAGGGAAAGAGAGTTAACTCGAGAAGAATAGTGACCAAATAGGAAACTAAAATAACTAAACTTAGTTATAAAATAGGACACTAAATGATCTCTAATTAGAATAAAGTAAATAGAAAAGGGAAAGTGAGAAACTTACCTTTAGGATACCTGCAGGATATTATTATTAGATTTTTGGGATTTAAAGGTGATTGTTATGTGTATGTTGTATGTTTTGTCTAGTTACAAGTCAAGTTTGCCGGCTTTTCATTCAAAGTAAGTGGTCTCTGGTCTAATATTTTATTGTTCCCCACTCACAAGAACCTAGAACTAGTCCAGTGGTCAACCTCGGCGATACGGGTGCTACACGGCTTCTTGGCATGTGTACGATCTCTGCGCTTGGGGCATCGAGTAACGTACAGGACATGCATGCAAGCAGCGGGTCTCATGGCTTCGGCCATACACCTGATCCGGCTGGGCAGATTCCACATGTGACCTTTTCAGATGTGGATGCGGGCTCTAAGGATCCCGCACACCATGGGTTCTCGGAAGGTGGTAGTGTCACCACGGTGTGTGGTGGCACTCCGACCATGGTCACAAGCAACCTTTCTGTCCGAAGGGGTCAAAATAGGTGCAGTGGTGGTTGGGGGGCTGTCCACGAAGGCTACTCAGCCAGGGGGAAGTGGGACTCCGTTTTGAAGGAGGCCCACATCAACTACCTGGAACTGCTGGCGGTCTTCCTCGCTCTCAAGCACTTCGAGAGCCGCATCGTGGGGTGTCATGTCCTGGTCAGAACAGACAATACCACAACGATGTGCTATGTCAACAAACAAGGAGGCTTGGGTTCCCTTGTTGGGCTTCGTCTCCAACAGGGGCTTCGCCATCAGCTCCTTCAGTCTTACGGCAGCTGGCCCCTGTAGAATCGACACAGTGTTGAGCGCCTCTGCTGCTGAGCCTGAGGCTTTATACAGAGAGATCAGGGCCTCGGTGTGCCGCCTCCTGGAATGGTCGGCGAAAACGGGCCGACCATTCCAGGAGGATCGCATCGGATGTGCATCGTGCTGCGACAGCTTGTAGATCTGCTATTTTTGATTAAGAAGTTTGGTGGTGTATAGGGCAAAAAAACAAGTACAGAGCCAAATGTAGAATGATTAATGCTTTAATCTCAACGTCAATTTTAATGTTTTCCGAATGAGAAATGTATAGGCTAATATAAGCACATCATGCTGCTACCCCTAAATTGCTTAAAGAGGCCCTGACCCCGGTTGGTGCACCCCTACTCGATATGATCAATATGTCTCTGGTGACGGGCTACGTACCACAGTCCTTTAAGGTAGCTGTCATCAAACCCCTCCTCAAGAAGCCTACTCTCGACTCAGGCATTTTGGCTAACTATAGACCTATATCGAACCTCCCATTTCTCTCTAAAATCCTTGAGAAAGCAGTCGCCAAGCAGTTATGTGATTTTTTACATAACGACAAGCTATTTGAAGCTTTTCAGTCAGGATTCAGAGCACACCATAGCACTGAGACGGCATTGGTGAAGGTCACAAATGACCTCCTGATTGCATCCGATAATAACCTTCTCTCTGTACTGGTTCTGTTGGACCTCAGTGCTGCATTTGATACTATTGATCACCATATTTTGTTGCAGAGACTTGAGCATCTGGTTGGCATTAAGGGTGCTGCATTGAACTGGTTTGAGTCCTATCTGTCTGACAGATTTCAATTTGTAAACGTTAACGATACACCTTCACTACGCGAAAAGGTTAAATACGGAGTCCCACAAGGCTCTGTACTTGGACCAATACTATTCACTCTATATATGCTTCCCTTAGGTGAGATAATTAGGAAACACTCTATAAATTTCCATTGCTATGCAGATGATACACAATTATATCTATCAATGAAGCCAGATGAAACAGATCAACTGGCTAAACTTCAAGCATGTCTTATAGACATCAAGAGTTGGATGACCCGTAATTACCTACTCCTCAACTCGGACAAAACTGAAGTTATTGTACTCGGCCCTAAGCACCTCAGAGATAAATTAATCGATGAGAATTTTACCCTAGATGGTATTACCTTGACCTCCAGGGCCACTGTAAAGAATCTGGGAGTCACGTTTGACCAAGACATGTCCTTTCAGTCCCACATAAAACAAATTTCAAGAAATGCCTTTTTTCACCTGCGTAATATTGCAAAAGTTAGGCACATTCTGTCCCAAAATGATGCAGAAAAACTTGTCCACGCATTTGTTACTTCTAGGCTGGACTATTGCAACGCCTTACTATCAGGCTGCCCAAGTAAGTCCCTAAATAGCCTGCAGCTTGTCCAGAATGCCGCTGCGCGCATACTGACAGGAACCAGAAGAAGAGATCATATCACTCCTTCATTGGCCTCTTTGCACTGGCTCTAGCTAGGCAGATACCGGGAATAATCGTTCACTTCCGGATAAAAGCGCCAAAATTGGTACACATACTCCTTGGGTAGTACTGTTTTGATAAAACCCGTTAGCCACCTCAAAATTCAAGATGGCGGCCATTTTTCAAGATGGCCGCCATTTAATATACAGTAATATTACATTTCCCAACAAAATCCCATAGATACAAGCGCCAAAATTGGCAAACATACTCCTTGGGTATTGCTCTTTTGATAAAAACCAAAGATTTTAAGATGGTGGCCATTTTTCAAGATGGCCACCATTGAATATACAGTAATTCGCAGTAATTTCACAATAAAATGTCATAGATATGCACCAAAATTGGCACACACACTCTTTGGGTATTGCTCTTTTGATGAAACCTGTTACCCATGTAAAAATTCAAGATGGCAGCCATTTTTCAAGATGGCCACCATTGTACAGTAGGCTATATACAGTCAAATCACATTTAGAAGTAAAATAGTTTAGAAGCAAGCACCAAAATTGGCTCATATACCATTCTTTTAATAACATATTAGCAGCCACCTAAAAATTCAAGATGGTGGCCCTTTTTCAAGATGGCTGCCATTTAATATACAGTATTGCTACATTTTGCAATAAAATCACATAGATTAGCGCTGAGAGACAAGCGGATCTTGCAAGTGTAGATTACAAGTAGTAATAGCGCCCTGGGATCACCCTTCGTCTAGTCTCTACCCTTCGACCTGTTTGGCTTGGGTAACCCTGCCAGGAGTACAAGACTCCTGCCGACATAGTTCTAGGGGTCATGGACACATGCAAACTGCCCCACCACGTGCTCCTTCAGCGCTGATCGGGTAGGAGGAATGGCTTCATATGGTCTCTGCTTCTGAGCAAACATGTCCAACCTTGCATCATCAACACCTTCAGCTGCGCTTGATCTGTCATACATCATGAGCGAACTCTCTCTCCTCCATCCTGATACTCCTGGACCTGTCTGCAGCGTTCGACACAGTGAACCATCAGATCCTCCTCTCCACCCTTAAGGGGATGGGTGTCTCAGCCTCTGCACTCTCCCTGTTTGCATCCTACCGGACGGGTCGCTCCTACCAGGTGATGCTGAGAGGGTCTGTATCAGAACCACACAGACTCACTACTGGGGTTCCCCAAGGCTCGGTTCTGGGTCCTCTTCTTTTCTCTCTCTACACTACAACTCTTGGTGCTGTCATCCACTCCCATGGCTTTTCCTACCACTGCTATGCCGATGACACCCAGCTGATCCTCTCATTCCCCCCCCTCTGACACACAAGTGGAGGCACGCATTGCTGCTTGTCTAGCTGACATCTCGGAGTGGATGTCGACGCACCACCTGAAGCTCAACCTGGACAAGACCGAGCTGATGTTCCTCCCGCAGAAGGGCTGTCCGCACCGAGACATGGCCATCACCATTGATAATGCTGTGGTGACGTCAACTCGGACTGCGAAGAGTCTGGGTGTGACCCTGGACGATCAACTGTCGTTCTCGGCAAACATCGCATCAGTGACACGGTCCTGCAGATTCCTCCTCTACAACATCAGGAGGATTCGCCCCTTCCTCACGGAGAAGGCAGCCCAGGTGCTCATCCAGGCTCTTGTCATCTCCCGCCTGGACTACTGCAACTCCCTCCTGGCTGGTGCTCCGGCATCTGCCATCAGACCTCTGGAGCTTGTTCAGAAAGCTGCAGCTCGTCTGGTGTTCAACCGCCCCAAGTTCTCCCACACAACTATCCTTCTCCGTTCTCTACACTGGCTCCCCGTAGCAGCTCGGATCCAGTTTAAAACCCTGGTGCTAGCCTATAGGGCAGTGAAAGGAACAGCTCCTTCTTACCTCCGGGCTATGGTCGATGCCTACACCCCTGCCCGACCACTTCGGTCTGCCACCTCGGGGCGACTGATTGCCTCGTCACTCAAGGGTCCTTCTGGTCGATCGACACGGTCACAACATTTTTCTGTTCTGGCCCCACAGTGGTGGAATGAACTTCCCACTGATGTCAGGACAGCAGAGTCACTGCCCATCTTTCGCCGCAGGCTGAAAACACTACCCTTCCTCTTTGTCTTGTACAAGAAAATGCTACACATAATAGACTTATAACATAGCATGATCCCCTAATTTAGCAGAAGATTAGGATTCCGGGGCTGATATATGGTACAAGGAAGCCAGTGAAGTCAGTCCATGGGTCCAGATTCAGATTCTACATAGTGAAAAATGTATGATTTGACACCAAGATTACTCAAATAGGACATATTATGGTGATTTTATTCAGAAATGCATTATTAGTGTATATTCAATGGCGGCCACCTTGCAAAATGGCCGCCATCTTGAATTTTTAGGTGGCTGCTAAAATATTATTAAAAGAATGGTATATGAGCCGATTTTGGTGCTTGCTTCTAAGCTATTTTACTTCTAAATGTGATTTGACTGTATATAGCCTACTGTACAATGGTGGCCATCTTGAAAAATGGCTGCCATCTTGAATTTTTACATGGGTAACAGGTGTCATCAAAAGAGCAATACCCAAAGAGTGTGTGTGCCAATTTTGGTGCATATCTATGACATTTTATTGTGCAATTACTGCGAATTACTGTATATTCAATGGTGGCCATCTTGAAAAATGGCCACCATCTTAAAATCTTTGGTTTTTATCAAAAGAGCAATACCCAAGGAGTATGTTTGCCAATTTTTGCGCTTGTATCTATGGGATTTTGTTGGGAAATGTAATATTACTGTATATTCAATGGTGGCCATCTTGAAAAATGGCCGCCATCTTGAATTTTCAGGTGGCTAACGGGTTTTATCAAAACAGTACTACCCAAGGAGTATGTGTACCAATTTTGGCGCTTTTATCCGGAAGTGAACGATTCGCCTGTTTTTCGCCTGTTATCTGCCTAGCTACTCCCGGTTAAATACAGAATAGAGTTTAAAGTTCTCCTCCTCACATACAAGGCTCTCAATGGACAGGCACCAGTATATCTCAAAGAACTCATCGAGCCCCGTAAACCAGCCAGAACACCACTGCGTCCACAGTATGAAAAAATGCTTACGGTTCCAGTAAACCCCCAAAAAACTAGAACAGGAGGTAGAGCATTTAAGTTTCAAGCACCTCAGCTGTGGAACCTTCTCCCAGTCTCAGTCCGTAAAGCAGACACACTCTGTATATTTAAAACTAGACTAAAAACCTTTCTCTATGATAAAGCCTATAGCCGAAGTGTATAGACTCAGTCCCCCTATAGTCATCCTCTCTCCCCCACCTTCCCCTTTCTCCTCTCTCCCCTCGTCCTCTCTCTTCCCGTCCTCCCTTTGGTTGTGTGGGTTTGTGTCCCATTGGTACAATCGTAATTAACCCTGTACGGATTCACGCTCTAGTAAGGCCTGCCACTAATTCTACAACCGGGGACTCGTTCCCCGGAGTTTCTTCTACCACCCACGTCGCAGGTCCATGGACTATTACTATGGACCCCCAGCTGCGGCTCAAGACTGTGACTGCGGACCGGGCCTGGGCCTCTCCATGGAGTCTATGGACTGTTACTACGGACCCCCAGCTGCGGCTCAAGACTGTGACTGCGGACCGGACCGGGCCTCTCTCCATGGAGCACGACCTGGACACGACCGTGGACTTCTACTACACTACACTATACCGCATATTATATTATCTTAAACATTTTTATATTATTCCATTATATACTGCATACACACTATTGCTGTACTATATTATACTATCATATGCTAGTATCTTACACTATTATATTTGCTATTATTGTTATTGTTACTGCTTGCACTGTATCTCTTTCTGTCTCTCCTCTGTCTCTCCCTTTCTCTCTCTCTTCTTTCCCCCAACACGGTCGAGGCAGAAGGCCCCCGCCCTAGAGCCTAGGGTCTGCCTGACGTTTCTTCCTGTTGAATTAAGAGGGAGTTTTTCGTTGCCACTGTCGCAAAATTGCTTGCTCAGGGTGGGATGTTGGGTCTCTTCTCTACATGTAAAGTGTCTTGAGACAACTTGTTGTGATTTGACACTTTAATAAAATTGAATTGAATTGAATTGACCCCTGACATTATGCAGAGTATAGGCTATAAGCATGAATATTCTTTTATTGCTCAATGATGAGTTTGCCTATTTGTTACATAACTAACAGAGTTTGGGTAGAGTTAGGGAAAGCGTTCACAATTACACACTACAATTTTATTACACTCCTTCTTCTTATCACATATAGCCAAAATATAATGTAGGTTATACACCTAATAGAAAATTGGACAACGTTTAGCTGTTTGTCAGAAAAGAACGCTCTAGTTCTGCTTTGATCAGGTTAATGTTAACGTTACATTATCGGCTGCCTACAAGCATCGTTGAACTCGTGGCTCAACGTGCCCTCGGTGGCTCGTTCTAATTATTAATGCTTTGATCATCTCATCAATTGTAAGTCTAGAATGACAAATGCAATGAATACAAGAGTATGTTACGTTATATGTAGGCTACAGTATATATGCTACAACAAGCAGAGCCACAGTTGAACAAAGTTGGCTCGGGCAGGAGTCGATCCCGTCCTCCCGTGCGTGTGGTTTTCTGTGATTGGCCGAACGTTAATATGGTAGCGCTCCGACCTCGACATCCAGGCGATGTCTTTGGCGCACCTCGCTAGTCATTGGACTCCCAATCCACTGACATTAGAAGTTTGAGTTCAATTCCCGCTTGGTGCAGTACTTTTTCAAACAACCGCAGACTACTTTTTTCCGCCGATAAAGTATAGTTTTGGATCGGACCGCGACGGAGGCACGCCGACTCAGCAGACCTTGAGGCCGAGGAGGCGTGCGTGCCCACGCCGACCGGCCGATGGTCTGCTAGTCGACTAAGCGCCGTCCGAGTTATGTACCGATAGGCACAGAATCGTAAATGATGTTGTGGGGACTGCGTTTTCCCCAACTCGCCTGTCTCTCCCCGCCCCGCCCCCCGCTACTGAGACCGGGGGTAAAAGGGCAGGTCGCGTCTCTATCGCCAGATCTCAGTCGGTAATGAAGTAAAAACCAGGCATGCAAACAGCCCCGAGGTGAAAAAGGTGACATGTTGTTGTTTTTTTCGGGTCAGGTGTCACAACACAATTGCCTTTGACAATTGACAATAGCTCGAAACGGCTATTGTAGCTGAAAAGCTACAAGTTCGAAAAACGCCACCATCATATGTGCAGACATTTTGCGACCTGCACTGAACGTAAACACTCAAGACTCGTCAGCATATTTAGCGGCTGGGTGAGTGTTTATGTTAATTAAGGGCGCTGTGCGCAGTATCTGCTATTTTGCCCCTTGACTTACCAAGACTCACCGCGTAGGGCTAAGACGTCCCTCTCTCTCATCCGCGTTAATTCATTATTCATAAACAGTTAACATTGTTTTCAACATAACTTCTGAGTTTGGTTATTGTACCAGAATGTTCTGGAAAACAGGAAACAGTTCTGTAAGATAGATTGATTGTAATGGATGAATTTCAATGGGTCAGGCTGACCTAAATCTTTATTAACAGTTTGCAAATAGTACAGTGGTACGATTATACAATCATGCTAAAAGGATAACTCAAAAAGCCCTAAGGGCTTGTTTCCATTGTGGTCCTGTCGTGTATTCAATTCATCGAGGCAATTTAAGACATCCAATAATATACAAGACATCATCAACACTAATATCAATAAGACACATATGTACTGTAAACATGGGGGGGGGGGATTTCTGGTGTTAAGCTTAGACCAGGGGTCTTCAACGTTTTCAGGCCAAGGACCCCTTGGCTGAGAGCGAGATAAAGCAGGGACCCCCATTTATATATTGTATAAAATATTATTTTTTTCATAGATTTCATCGTCAGCTTCATAGACTTGTTTCACATGTTGGATTCATGTTAATGTGTATTTCCAGACATGTAACCATGCACTTAAACAATACTTAGTAAACCTGACTTTTCACTCTGTACTTAGTCTGCTCTTTTTTCCCCCCTACACCAAACCACTTTGCCGAAAACAGATCTACAAGCGCACAACGCCTCGCAGCGCGAGGCGTTGTGTGCTTGTAGATCTGCTATTTTTGGCTAAAGTTCTCCTCAGAATAGGGATGCTTGGTTGAAGTGGTTAATGTAAAAATCACACAAACATTTGGCGGACCTCCTGTAGTAACGCTGAGGACCCCCTAGGGGTCCCGGACCCCCTGTTGAAGACCTCTGGCTTAGACTTTACTAGGACCAGTTACACATTGCAGACAGGTGCGCTTTTATGGTGGTTTTGAAGGAGGGTAAGAAGTCACACTTTTTGAAACGTGAATCCTGTGATATATCGACGTCATACCGTATCGAGATATTTTAAATATTTGTTTAAAAAACAATGTCACCTTTAATTTGTTATCACGTCACAATCTAATAATGTAATACAACTTAAAAATGATCATAGCAAGTGTAATAATTACTGTCATAAGTAATAAAACATTCAGTTAACTGATTATTTAATGAGTAAAATAATTGAAATAGTGACCCATTCATTGTGCATGTAATAAAATACAGCAACATTACATTGAATCATAATATAAAAACTGTAAGATTCTAGAAAAACTGTTGTTTTTTGGAGTTCAATGGACAGGTGGAGCCAAATTGGGAGGTTTTCATTTGTTACTTTCAATGGTGTTACGTCACATTCTCTTTTTATTATAGTATAAATGAATAACACCAAAATAAATGTAAAATACTTCAAGGTAAAACATTTCTTTTTACATTTAACACTTAAAAACAATTTGTTGAGGTTTTAAAAGAAGAAAACAAAAGGGTGGACATGTCTCCTAAAGAAGAGTCCTAATGGAAACTGTCTGTTGACAGGAGCAGTATAAATATCCATGATATATTTGCCTGTCTACCCAACTCCCTGACAACATATAGCTGTTTAATTTGATCCTCCCAGTGAAGTCATTTATAGTGGACATTTTTTCCCTTTGTGTGAATGCACTGATGACTTTTCAGAGCACTTAACTGACTGAAACTCTTCTCACACTGTTAACACTGTGGCAAGAGTGTTTCTCCAGTGTGGACACAATGGTGTTTCTTCAGGTCAGCTGACTGAATGAAACTCTTGTTACAATATTTACAGTGGAAAGGTTTTTCTCCAGTGTGGATACGCTGGTGTCTCTTCAGGTCAGATGACTGATTAAAACTCTTGTTACAGTGCGTACAGTGGAAAGGTTTTTCTCCGGTGTGGATACGCTGGTGTATCTTCAGGTTACCCGACTGATTAAAACTCTTGTTACAGTGTGTACAGTGGAAAGGTTTTTCTCCGGTGTGGATACGCTGGTGTATCTTCAGGTGACCTGAGATATTGAATCTCTTGTTACAATGTTTACATTTGAAAGGTTTTTCTCCATCTGGTTGAGTTAAAGTCTTGGTAAACTGTTGATGACTGTAAGATCCTGGTTGATCAGTGTCTCCTTGTTCCTGGCTGGTTGTAGAGCTGGTGATTTGCTGACAGGCTGATGAGGTGATCTGTACATTCCTCAGCATTTGGCAGTAGAGGTCATTGTGTCTCCTCCTGATGTGTTTATGAAGGAATACTTGAGATGTGAAGCAGTATGAACACTCAGAACAAGAGAGGAACTGAGTCTGGGAAGACTGGAACTTCACTCCTGCGAGGGGGAGGGGGGGAGGGGGGGACAGAGGGGAGAGAGAGAGGAGGAGAGAAGGGGAGAGGGAGGTTAAAAATGGTGAGTACACATACAACTTGAAAGCTTCCATCATCAAACAAGTCCGTTGTTTAGGAGAATTACAGCTCCCCTGTTAATATTTCTGATCTAATTGTATTTTTCATCGACCTCTTTTATTCTAACTCCCAGTTTTCCTGACCCATGTAAGTCCTGTCCCTGTGTTTAACACTGACTGACCTCCACTGGTCTCCTCCCAATCATCACTGTCTTCAGTGTCAGATTCAAGCTCGACTTCAATTTCAGAGCAGTGTGAAGAGATGTCTTCATCATCATCTTCACTTTTCACTGCTAGTAATGTCAACTTTGACCCATCAGGCTCCTCTGGTCTTTGAAGTAGCTCCTCCTGTTCCTCTTTAATCTGTGGAGGCTCTGGCTCCTCCTGGAGCAGACTGGGGCTCCTCTCCTCAACCATGTGCAGGATGTCTAGGAGCAGAACAATAACATGATAGTGAATAGTTTTTTATTTTATTTTATTTTATTAGACGTTATACAGGAGAAAAACACATGTTACATCATGTTCATCATAGAAACGTCAAGGATACAGACACAGAAAAGTCTTGCGACTTATTTTCATTGTGGTCCTTGGTCTCAGACAAACAACACTGCAACAAAATACATACATGTAAACAATATAATAATAAATAAAACAATCAATTGCTACACAACCTACAGCATAAATACATATAATCACATTGCTAACATAAGTGACCCTACTATTCGGCAACGTTTTCTAATAGCCATGCTTTGACCCTTGTCTTAAAAAGGAGATGGCTGCTGGTGCTCCTTATGGTCAGGGGTAGCGAGTTCCAGTTAACTGCTCCTCCAAATCTAAATGAGCGTTTTCCCATTTCAGTGGTGAACGTGGGCATGGTCAGGTCTGCTATGCTGGCTCTGGTTAGGTGGGAATGGGCTTCGCTACGCTTCTGAAAAAGGTTACATAGGTACACGGGGGCGCTGTTTATATAGATGTTATGCACCAGGTTCAGCTGGAAATGATGTTTTCCAACATGGTCCCTTGCAGACAGCCCCAAGACAAGCCTGACCAACCTATTTTGAGAAACCTGCAACTTCTCTTTTAGGGCTTTGGTTAGGCCACCGTACCATGAGCCAATGGCATAGTCAAAACAACATAAAACCAGTGAGTTTGCTAATAAGCGAAGACTGGCAGAGTGCAGAAACTGCGCTTTCCTGGCAAATAGAACTAGTGGATTCCTAAAATGTCCGTGTTCCCAGTACAAAGTGAGCCATCACCTACTTTGATTGACCAAACATTGACTAACTACAGGTTACTACAGGTGTTTCTGAAAAATCTTTTTGTTTTAGCAAGGTTTTAGCAAAATACATATTTTGTATTTATTTGTAATTTGAATGAAAATATGTAGTTACTTTACCAAACAATTGAATGATGCTGTTACAGCAAATTTTAATCATTGTCTCTGTGTTCGGAGTGAATTAGACAAACCGCTGTACCGATCAGCACCAAATTTCTGCACAATGCCAATGCAGACCAAGGAAGTGTTTTTCACATCTGAATAGAATGACTTAAACCCTCTATAGTCTATACTTAGTGAGATATTGTGAGCGTATAGATTGGCTATTTTCAGCGAATTGCCCCAGTGAATAGGGATGCTAGGTTTCATGTGGTTACATTTTAAATCAAGAAACAGATAAAGCGTGACAAAGATCTGTGTTATGTCACACAAATCAGACTAAGTTACAGACCCATTTGTAGATGTCACGCTTCCTACAGAGCCACGCCATGAATTTGATTTTATTTTGATTGAACTACGACCCAAGTTTCAACCAGGTATTGCAGGCTTTCATGGCCAGAGTTGCTTCTGTTTGATGACATTAGCTGTGATTAGTCTACTTTTGAGTAGATTCACTTTTTGTTGCCACCGTACTCTGACTCCTCTGGTGCGATATCTACTTAGACCAATAACATTTAAATAAGTAATGGGTCGCACTCAGAAGGAGTTCTCCATGTCCATGTTCTCCAAGTCTACAATGAAGGACAAATGTTTCGGCTATCCAGCCTTCGTCAGTGTACTTTTGAGTAGGCATACAAACAGTGGATACAGACAAACCCTGTTCTATATGGTCTGGCCTACAGCCACGCTGAAATGTGCAATGTAAAGTTATATGCTGCAGTTTTTCTTTTACATTGCATTTGCACATAAGAGGATGTGCTTTTGGATATAATAAAGTGATAACCATACATGTTAAAAAATATGTATTTTTATTAGTATTAATCTTTTACCCCTTTTTCTCCCCAATTTACTCATTATACCAATTAATCCTCAACACACACTTTGTGTGTTTCCACTGCTGCTGTACTGTATGCGAATGACTAAAATGCCAGTGAGGAGACCCCACCGGGAGGACGTAGCACCTCCGTCCTATTCCTCCCGCCCCAAAACTCCCTGCTGACGGGTGCCACCCCCAGCCCGTAGGAATACGTGCAGTGATATCACACGGCTTCCCTCCCCCGAACACGGGCCAATTGTGTTCGTATTCACCTGTTTCCTAGGCTGTGTGTTTGCCACCCGAGTGCCCTAAAAATATATTTTTTTGAGAGAAATTATTTGTAATGATGGAAAAAATGAAAGAGAGAGAGAGAGCACATGAAACTTACTGAGGTGTGGGTGGTCTTCAGGATCCTCCTGTTTAATAGAAATGTCCCTGGATGAGTCTGGAGAGTTCATCTTCACCTGCAGTCTGGACTCCACACACTGGTCTGAAATAAAGCAAGTGAATAAGGACCTTAATCCAAGACCGGGAATGCATCTGTGTCATTTTAAGATTTCTTTGGCTATTCAAAAATAGCAGATATACAAGCTCATAGAGCGGCACCGAGTGCCACGATACAAGCTTGTAAATCTGCTATTTTTGAAAAGAAATCTTGAAAATGTGTGCAAATCTTTGAATATGTATATTATTATTTTTAAGCGAACATTTATAACTGAAATCTTTGCTTCTGGGGATTCTAAAAATGTCAAATGTTTTTTTGTTTTTTTTAAACGTATGTTGAGGACCACCATGTCAAGGACCACCCAAAAGTATATGTAAATTGTGGACCCCCACCCCATCTCAAATGTTTTGTTCCAGGGACCCCCAGAAGCAAAGATTTGAGTACAAAATGTACATATGTATTCAAAAATGTGCACACGTTTTCACATTTTTTTCTCCAAAAAATAGCAGATCTACAAGCTTGTATATTGTAATCTTGTATATCTGCTATTTTTAAATGGCCAAAGAAATACAAAGAATGACACAGATGTGTTCCCGGTCTTAATGGGTTAATAACTGGAGATCCGTGGTGTCAAGAATAACAATAATATTTGCTGAAGGTAAAGGCAAAATAGCCTTATTTTATAGTAACTATTTTGGCCTGATGGTGGCGCCAGATGAATCAGGTCATGAGACACTCTGTTAGGATTAATCTTCCAGGGAGCATGCATGCACAGAGGAAGCTTCATGGCAATCTGTCCATTAGATTTATAGACATTTTGTGTGCAAGTGGCTTAAAAGTGGAGTTAAAGGAAAGGCGTTTGAGCACCAAAATCTGTCAGATTAATCCTTGCTGGGTGCATTAAAGCCAAGGACTATTCACTGTAACTGTTGGAAGAAGCTGCATTCAGTCAAAGTTGGCACTGTGTGCAATGTGTAGTGGAAAAGCCGATATGATCAGAAACAATCATACAGACTATGGATTTGCATAAATGAATAATTCTAAATAAAACAGTGTACTGTTCTTGAATTTGTTCTTCATGTATTTGTATTCTTCTTATTATTTTTTCAATTACTTCCTTTCTATCCTATTTAATGTGTATTTTACTCCACACTGATGAAGCACAATAATTTCACTGCCAATAGTATTGTTTGTGTATGTGACAATAAACACCTTGAAGCTAGAAAAAAAGGGAAAAAAAGAGACAGACAGAGAGTGAAACGTACTGAGGTCTGGCTGGTCTTCAGGTTCCTCCTGTTTCACTGAAACGGGTCTGGTTGGGTCTGGAGAGTTCATCCACAGAGTCTGGAATTAAACAATTAAAATCCTTAAGTTCAGATTTCATTACAAAGACTTTAAGAGAACGTCTCTTACACGCAACTTCATCAATAACAGACAATAAAAAAGGAGTAACATAGTAATCACTTGTCATTTGGCAAGTAACTTTTTCACAGAACATTTCCTGAATATTATATAATAATATCATAACCTTTAAGGCCCGTTTTCAATATGTTTTGCAGTCATTAATATTCTGTGGAAAATATAATTAATATCATGTACCTCTCTCTGATAGAAAATATTAAAGGCAAGTAGAACGATTTCCCCCTTCGTTTTAGGTAAATAATTCTAAATGATTTAGTCATGATTTGTTTAAATGAAATACTAATAATATTAATATTAATAATACAAACATTGTTTTCTTTTTTCAGGTAAACACTGTTCAGGTTCACTACCATAATAGTGAAATTACCCTTTTCCTTCAGGTCAATTGATTGAACATTTTATTAACAGTTTGCGGAAAAAAAACACAGAAAGTACAGTTCTATACAAGGTCTGCTAAAAGGATTAAAAACCAATTAATCACTATGGCTTGTTTCCATTGGGATCCTGTGTATTCAATTCATCTAAACATGTAATGAAAAAAACACCATATGAACTAGCCTCATTCGGTTCCATAATATTTTGCATTAGAAGATGCAATTCAACATTTGACAAAAAACATTTTAATCCGTTAGCCAGCCATTTTCTCCGAATTTTCTACGATGCTTTCAACTATGCGACACTACTGGTTGGGAGGTGTATTGCACTCTGATACATTACAACAAATATATATATATATATATATATATATATATATAAAATGGCCGCCGATCGGATTAAAATGTTTTTTATTGAACAATACGGCAGATACAGGTACTTAGACCTTTACCGGCTCAACTTGTTACATCCGTGGCTCAGGGGTCAGCACTTTATATTTGAAATCTGAACGTTTATGTACATGTGAGAGTTGTAAATGTAAAAACATCGAAAACCAGGAACAAGTGGGCCCATTACAAACATGGTAGGACTGTCATGTTTCAGGGCTAATGAACGAGTAGTAATCAAAAAAGTAAAGTAATCATAATAAAGACAACAGTTCGGGGTGGGGGGGGGGGGGGGTTACATTCCTATTTTAAACAACAACAACAAACATACCTTCCTCAGTAATGTATCCTGGTAGAAAACAGACTTGAACACCTCTAATGTGGAGTGTACCCACTTGAAGCTAGCATAGCATTAGCATTAGCGCACCACCACAACAACAAAGCAAAGTCTTTGAACGTCGTGTGTAAATTCCTCCCGTTTCACAACGTGCCAGCCTGTCACTCTTTACACAGACTGTCACACAAAGACACACTCAGACAGAAGTTACACAAAGGTGTGTTCACTGCAAACTTATATTATAACACAGACTTTCTCTGTATCAGTTCGTTCACTCTCTGCTCTGTTTATTTGGCTCTAATGGATGTGTTTCAACCCGGACGAGAGAGAGGGACGGACACGGTCCTCGGCCGTGCCTCTCTCTCGTCCGGGTTGAAACACACACACACACACACACACACACACACACACACACACACACACACACACACACACACACACACACACACACACTCTATTCTGAGTTCCCGCAGAATGCATATTTTTTCTTGAATTTATATTTGCAGGTATTGTAGGTGTTGGGGAAGATACTTTTAAGACACAGGTACATACTATTACTTTCTCTGTAATTAATGTGTTAATAGATTTTCCTTACTTTTGTGTTACTTCCACAAAACAACCTCAAATAAAACACAATAAAGGGACTGAGCATAATATTAAAGATAACATCAAAGAGTGCCACAATGTTATTATTAAGAAACTATTTTTGACGATTATCAGTGTTATGAAGAACTGCAGCAGCCTGTAGTCAAAATGTGTGACACACAGACACTGTAATAATATTAATATTGTGTAATAATGTTAATAATTTTTCATATTATAGTTATGGTAATTATTCAGACTTCACTACAGAGACAGATTTTGCTGTTGTTAGTTTGGACTCTCTCCTGTGACCAATCTGGTGTGGTTAAACCTGTCAGGGTCAACTGACACCAGATTAGGACCCAGGATCACTGAATCACTAAGCCTCTCCACCACGGCAAGGTCACAGCAAAAAGAGAGGAAGGTGGCCCTTAAAAGGGCCGTTGGGGGGGAGGGGGGGTCGGTGCAGGGTCTTGAGATGATGAATCATTCATTCATGATGGAGGAATATGATGGAGGCTGCTCATATTCCCCCATGATGGAGGAATATGATGGAGGCTGCTCATATTCCTCCATGATGGAATATGATGGGGAATATGGTGGAGGCTGCTCGAGAGAAAAGAAGTCGGCCACAAGAGACTCATATTCCTCCATGATCTCCTCCTTCTCCTCCTGAATGGCCTCCCATTCATCCGCCTTCTTCTCCCACTCTTGCAGAGTCTCTTGAAGAGTCTCCTTCTGCTCCACCTTGCGGAGAGAAAAGAGGTCGGCCACAAGAGACGCCCATTCCTCCATCCTCTCCTCCTTCTCTTCCTGAATGGCCTCCCACTCATCCTCCTTGATCCTCCACTCCTCCTCCCTGCACTCCTCCATCTCCACCAGGTCTGACCACAACAGTGTAACTACAGCCATACTAATGGATCAGTCGTCTTCTCTGTTGCTTAGGTTCCGTTCTTTCTCTGTGACAAGAAAGAAGGAATGATCTTCTAACGTCCTGTAGACGCTTTATATACTGTTGGGCTTGTGTATGTGTTGTCATGGCGACATCTCCACACGGCCGAAAGCACGTTGTTCTGTTGATAATCTGCAATGACGTCACGTTTTGTCAACGTTCAACCCCCTATGTAACAGTGGCCTATTCTTTCTTTGTTTTCTTTCTTTCTTTCTTTCTTTCTTTCTTTCTTGATGTTTGATTGTTCAATGACTTCATGTGGCCAGTCTGTGACACCATTCATGTCTATGACTTCAGCTTCATTCCAACTGCAATTCACTTCCCCTTATAATCCACATAAAGTAAACTGACACTGGTATAATCCGCAGGTACGTCCATCAGGAAGGGCAAAAAAAAGTCGGAGTCACTTGTCCCAGGTCCCTCATGCCTTGTTCAGCAGTCTGACGGTAGGGTGGAAGATGTTCATGAACCTGGTGGACGTGTTGCTCTTGATACTGCGGTAGGCCTCCTTGCGAGGCCGCGGTCGTTGTATTACGGTAGCCTATTTGTATTGCACAATTTGTACAGGGCTTACGGTACGCTCAGGGTGTGACGTCATCACGTTCTCAGTGAGCCAAATAAACACTAAACAGAGCAGAGAGTGAACGAACTGATACAGAGAAAGTCTGTGTTATAATATAAGTTTGCAGTGAACAACCCTTTGTGTAACTTCTGTCTGAGTGTGTCTTTGTGTGACAGTCTGTGTAAAGAGTGACAGGCTGGCACGTTGTGAAACGGGAGGAATTTACACACGACGTGCGCTAATGCTAATGCTAAGCTAGCTTCAAGTGGGTACACTCCACATTAGAGGTGTTCAAGTGTGTTTTCTACCAGGATACATTACTGAGGAAGGTATGTTATGTTTGTTGTTGTTGTTTAAAATAAGAATGTTGTCTTTATTATGATTACTTTACTTTTTGATTACTACTCCTTTCTCCTTCATAACATGAAGGAGAAAGGAGTAGTAATCTTACTACTCCTTCATATGATGATTTTGCATAGTATTGTATATCTTTCTTTCATTACATGTTTAGATGAATTGAATACACAGGACCCCAATGGAAACAAGCCATAGCGCTTTCTTGGGTTTTAATCCTTTTAGCAGACCTTGTATAGAACTGTACTTTCTGTGCTTTTTTTTCGCAAACTGTTAATACAATATTCAATGCATCAATTGACCTGAAGGAAAAGGGGTATTTCACTATTATGGTAGTGAACCTGAACAGTGTTTACCTGAAAAAATAAATAAAACAATGTTTGTGTTATTAATATTAATATTATTAGTATTTAATTTGCACAAATCATGACTAAATCATTTAGAATTATTTTCCTAAAAAGAAAATAAATCGTTCTACTTGCCTTAAAGAGGGAACATTTTCTTTATCAGAGAGAGGATTACATGAAGATATTAATTATATTATATTATTATTGCCCAAATGACAAGTGATTACCATCTTACTCCTTTATTATTGTCTGTTATTGTTGAAGTTAAATGTAAGAGACGTCTCTCTTAAGGTCTTTGTAATGAAATCTGAACTTTGGGATTTTAATTGTTTTATTGAAGACTCTGTGGAGTCCAGACTGCAGGTTGCAGATGAACTCTCCAGTCCAGACCCAACCAGACCCGTTTCAGTGAAACAGACAGGAGGAACCAGAAGACCAGCCAGACCTCAGTACGTTTCACTCTCTGTCTGTCTCTTTCTTTCTTCCCTTTTTTTCTAGCTTCAAGGTGTTTATTGTCACATACAAAAACAATACTATTGGCAGCTGCATTGTTGGCAGTGAAATTATTGTGCTTCATGATCAGTGTGGAGTAAGATAAAATACACATTAAATAGGATATAAAGGAAATAGTAATTGAAAAAATAAGAAGAAGAATACTAATACATGAAGAAAAAAATCAAGAACAGTATACTGTTTTATTTAGAATTGTTCATTTATGCAAATCCATAGTCTGTATGATTGTTTCTGATCATATGGGCTTTTCCACTACACATACACAGTGCCAACTTTGACAGAATGCAGCTTCTTCCAACAGTTACAGTGAATAGTCCTTGGCTTTAATGCACCCAGCAAGGATTCATCTGATAGATTTTGGTGCTCAAACGCCTTTCCTTTAACTCCACCTTTAAGCCACTTGCACACAAGATGTATATAAATCTAATGGACACAGATTGCCATGAAGCTTCCTCTGTGCATGCATGCTCCCTGGAAGATTAATCCTAATAGAGTGTCTCAAGGACCTGATTCTTCTGGCGCCACCATCAGGCCAACATAGTGACTAGAAAACAGGCTATTTTGCCTTTACCTTCAGCAAATACTATTGTTATTCTTGACACAACAATGGGTCTCCAGTTATTAAAATCCTTATTCACTTGCTTCATTTCAGACCAGTGTGTGGAGTCCAGACTGCAGGTGAAGATGAACTCTCCAGACTCATCCAGGGACATTTCTATTAAACAGGAGGGTCCTGAAGACCATCCACACCTCAGTAAGTTTCATGTGCTCTCTCTCTCTTTCTTTAATTGTTTCCATCATTACAATATCTCTCAAAAATATTTTTTTTAGGACGCTCGGGTGGCACAGTGGTAAAGTCCCTGCCCACCACCACAGAGGTAGTGGGTTCGAATCCACCGTGGTGCATCCGGCTTTCTCGAGTTTATACGAACATAATTGGCCCGTGTTTGGGGGAGGGAAGCCGGACGGGGAGGGTGATATCACTGCACGTATTACTACGGGCTGGGGGCGGCACCTGTCAGCAGGGAGTTTTGGGGCGGGAGGAGTAGGACGGAGGCGCTACGTCCTCCCGGTGGGGGCTCCTAACTGGCATTTGAGTCATTCGGATACAGTACAACAGCAGTGGAAACACACAAATGTGTGTGTTGAGGAATTAATTGCTATAACGAGTAAATTGGGGAGAAAAAGGGGTAAAATATGAATACTAATAAAAATGCATCTTGAGCTTCTTGATTTAAAATGTAACCACATGAAACCTAGCATCCCTATTCAGAGGGACAATTCGCTAAAAATCCGATCTACACACTCACAATATCTCACTAACAATAGAGGGTTAGCTCACTAAGTATAGAGGGTTTAAGTCATTCTATTCAGATGTGAAAAACACTTCCTAGGTCTGCATTGGCATTGTGCAGAAATTCGGTGCTGATCGGTACAGCGGTTTGTCTACTTCACCCTGAACACAGAGACATACAGATGCAAAGACTCACAGACTGAACACAGAGACAGACAGATTCAAAGACTCACAAACTGAACACAGAGACAGACAGATTCAAAGACTCACAGACTGAACACAGAGACAGACAGACAGATTCAAAGACTCACAGACTGAACACAGAGACAGACAGATTCAAAGACTCACAGACTGAACACAGACAGACAGATTTAAAGACTCACAGACTGAACACAGACAGACAGATTCAAAGACTCACAGACTGAACACAGACAGACAGATTCAAAGACTCACAGACTAAACACAGACAGACAGATTTAAAGACTCACAGACTGAACACAGACAGACAGATTCAAAGACTCACAGACTGAACACAGACAGACAGATTCAAAGACTCACAGACTGAACACAGAGACAGACAGATTCAAAGACTCACAGACTAAACACAGACAGACAGATTTAAAGACTCACAGACTGAACACAGAGACAGACAGATTCAAAGACGCACAGACTGAACACAGACAGACAGATTCAAAGACTCACAGACTGAACACAGAGACAGACAGATTCAAAGACTCACAGACTGAACACAGAGACAGACAGACAGATTCAAAGACTCACAGACTGAACACAGAGACAGACAGATTCAAAGACTCACAGACTGAACACAGACAGACAGATTTAAAGACTCACAGACTGAACACAGACAGACAGATTCAAAGACTCACAGACTGAACACAGAGACAGACAGATTCAAAGACTCACAGACTGAACACAGACAGACAGATTCAAAGACTCACAGACTGAACACAGAGACAGACAGATTCAAAGACTCACAGACTGAACACAGACAGACAGATTCAAAGACTCACAGACTGAACACAGACAGACAGATTCAAAGACTCACAGACTGAACACAGAGACAGACAGATTCAAAGACTCACAGACTGAACACAGACAGACAGATTCAAAGACTCACAGACTGAACACAGACAGACAGATTCAAAGTCTCACAAACTGAACACAGAGACAGACAGATTCAAAGACTCACAGACTGAAGATACACCAGCGTGTCCACACTGGAGAAAAACCTTTCCACTGTCAACATTGTAACAAGAGGTTCAGTCAGTCAGGTTCCCTGAAGAGACACCAGCGTGTCCACACTGGAGAAAAACCTTTCCACTGTCAACATTGTAACAAGAGTTTCACCCGGTCACGTGACCTGAAGACACACCAGCCTATCCACACTGAAGAAAAACCTTTTCACTGTAAACATTGTGACAAGAGTTTCACACAGTCATCTGACCTGAAGATACACCAGCGTGTCCACACTGGAGAAAAACCTTTCCACTGTCAACATTGTAACAAGAGGTTCAGTCAGTCAGGTTCCCTGAAGAGACACCAGCGTGTCCACACTGGAGAAAAACCTTTCCACTGTCAACATTGTAACAAGAGTTTCACCCGGTCACGTGACCTGAAGACACACCAGCCTATCCACACTGAAGAAAAACCTTTTCACTGTAAACATTGTGACAAGAGTTTCACACAGTCATCTGACCTGAAGATACACCAGCGTGTCCACACTGGAGAAAAACCTTTCCACTGTCAACATTGTAACAAGAGGTTCAGTCAGTCAGGTTCCCTGAAGAGACACCAGCGTGTCCACACTGGAGAAAAACCTTTCCACTGTCAACATTGTAACAAGAGTTTCACCCGGTCACGTGACCTGAAGACACACCAGTGTGTCCACACTGAAGAAAAACCTTTTCACTGTCAACATTGTAACAAGAGTTTCACACGGTCATCTGACCTGAAGATACACCAGCGTGTCCACACTGGAGAAAAACCTTTTCACTGTAAACATTGTAACAAGAGGTTCAGTCAGTTAGGTTCCTTCAAGACACACCAGCGTATCCACACTGGAGATAAACCTTTCCACTGTAAACATTGTGAAAAGAGTTTCAGTAAGTCAGGTTCCCTGAAGAAACACCAGCGTATCCACACTGGAGAAAAACATTTCCAATGTAAACATTGTAACAAGAGTTTCAATCAGTCATCTGTCCTGAAGAGACACCAGCGTATCCACACTTGAGAGAAACCTTTCCACTGTACACACTGTAACAAGAGTTTTAATCGGTCGAGTAGCCTGAAGACACACCAGCGTATCCACACTGGAGAGAAACCTTTCCAATGTAAACAATGTGACTAGAGTTTTTCTTGTTCAGGTAACCTGAAGAAACACCAGCGTATCCACACTAGAGAATAAACTTTCCACACTGGAGAAAAAGCTTGTATGCGGTACATAATGTTTTATTGATACTAGTGTTGATGATGTCTTATATATTATTGTATATCGTTTCTGTCCGGCAGGAACCAGCTAACTACATTTTTCTGTACACTTTCTGTACACTTTTTTTTTTTCAAATCAGTGCTATTGAACACCCTTTACTGTGTTGATTAAAAAATATTGAACCAATGAAAAGTATTAAAAAGTGCTTCTGACAAAAGCAGCGAACTCCATTGGATCCTCAAACTTTCTGCTAAACCAACTAACTTCACCAAAGGAGGGTGGAGTTAGCTGGTTTAGCTGACTCCAGGCTCCACCCCTTTTGACCGCCAACCTCATTGTGAGCTTGGAGGTCCATTCAGCTTGTCTTATCAATGAACAAAATCTCCTAAGGGTACGCTCTCACCAAAAGTTGGCTGGCCGCTGTTAAACGCAGGTTGTGCGCAGCCACAGTTTTTTGCAGCCAGCGGATTCTAAAAAAAACGCTGTGACGCACCTGTCACTCACATTCAAGACCGTCCCCGTATCCCGCACCGCCACTAGACACTAGCCACTAGACAAGAAAAAATGCCTTTGCACTTTCACACTTGGGGTTCGTACATCTACATACACATTCAGATTTAAAATATAAAGTACTTAACCCATGGCCACGGATGTTACAATCATGTACGGGCCCTCATAAGTATCCGTATCTTCCGTATTGTTCAATAAAAAGCATTTTAATCCAATCAGTGGTCATTTTCTCCGTATGCTTTCAACTGTGCGACCCTTGCGGTTGAGAGGTGTATTGCACTGTTGGTACATTATAACTCTGTGGGAAATTGGCCACCAATCGGATTAAAATGTTTTTCTATTGAACAATACGGAAGATATGGGTACTTCTGAGGGCCCGTACATGATTGTAAAATCCGTGGCCACGGGGTAAGATTATTTTAAATCTGAATGTGTATGTAGATGTACGAACCCCAAGTGCAAAAGTGAAGACTATTTTTAACTGACAAGGCTATTAAATATATAGTTAGAGTAATATTATTACACTAAATATATTATTACACTAACCTAAAGCCTTTGCGACCGCACTGACTTGTAACCAGGCCAGTTCTTTAATGTTAGTCATATGGAACTCTTTCATGGTCAAATCATAAAGTACTGGGTGAGATGCAACAGCTACAACCAGTTGGTCCACTGAGAGCACTATGTTGCTTCCTGAGTCTTGCGACGGTCCGCCTTCGACTCACCCGATTGGACAGAGGGGGGAAATCAGCTCCTGCCTCCAGCAGTTTTATGCTTCTTTGTGTAGAGCGGATAAACGCAAGGTCTTCGCGACAAGCGGAAAAATCTGCTCTTGCGTGAATCCACGCATTTGCATTGACAATGCATTGGCAGATTCTGCCCCAGAGGTAAAATAAAAGTGCGGTGGGAGCGTACCCTAACTCCTTTTTTTTCTTTTTTTTTTAATTTCCTGAAAAATTAACATTTTGGAGTTGGTTTCTGCCGGAGACATTAAACCTATTTGTTTAAGCATTCCCTGCAAATTGATGAGAGGCTTTCAAAGATAGCTCACCATATTTAGCTGACTGTGTCATCAACGTCTATTGACCAATGAGAAATGTGAGACTTTAGCTTGGAAGAATTGCAGGTTTTTCTTTTTAGTGACTATGGGATGTATTCCACTGGTTTCCAGTGGTGGAAAAATTACTCAAATGTTTTACTTAGGTTAAAGTATCAATACTGCAATGTAGAAGTAGGTACTCTGTTACAAGTAAAAGTCCGGAATTCAAAATGTGCTTAAAAGTACAAAAGTATTGGTATCAAAATGTACTTAAAGTACCAAAAGTAAACATACTAAAATGTTTGAAAATAGCCGATCTACAAGCTCACAACGCATCGCGATGCGACGCGTTGTGAGCTTGTAGATCGGCTATTTTCAAAGTCGATACGTATTGTCACATTTCAATATTGCGATATATCACGATATATCACAGGATACACTTTTTAAAAAGTGTGACTTCTTACCCGCCTTCAAAACCACCATAAAAGAGCACCTATCTGCAATTTGTAACTGGTCCTAGTAAAGTCTTAACCTGATCAGGTTAGTAAAGTCTAAGCTCAACACCCCCCCCCCCCCCCCCCCCCACGTTTACAGTACAAATGTGTTTTATTGATATCAGTGTTGATGATGTCTTGTATATTATTGGATGTCTTAAATGATTCTTTTAGCATGATTGTATAATCGTACCGTTGTACTATTTGCAAACTGTTAATAAAGATTTAGGCCAGCCTGACCCATTGAAATTCATCCATTACAATCAATCTATCTTACAGAACTGTTTCTTGTTTCCCAGAACATTCTGGTACAATAACCAAACTCAGAACTGTCTGGAAACAGTTGAAAACAATGTTTCCTGTTTATGAACAATGAATCATCGCGGATGAGAGAGAGGGACGTCCTAGCCCTACGCAGTGAGTCTTGGTAAGTCAGGGGGCAAAACAGCAGATACCGCACACTGCGCACAGCGCCCTTAATTAACATATAAACACTCACCCAGGTGCTAAATATGCTGACGCGTCTTGAGTCTTAAGTGTTTCCGTTCAGTGCAGGTCGCAAAATGTTTGCGCATGTGATGGTGGAGTTTTTACTTCATTACCGACTGAGACCTGGCGATAAGACATGCAAGGTCTTTTTTTTTTCAAAGTTGGAATAACTTTAATTAAATGCATTACACCTCACAATCATTGACACTCTGACACATGCAACACTGTGAGAAAGGTATATCAACCTTGCCCCACACATTTACAACTTTGTGTAATACGAAATGTCAACTCCCTTATATAGTACACAAAATAATGGTACAAACAATTTAAACAAAACATTACTGGTTTGATAGAGATCATAATATTTACATACAGCAAAAATAAAATCATGTGCCATGTTCCAATACTGTAGCCCTCTTCTCTGGAAAGCTGTAATTAATAGACTTTGTGTCAAGTCATTCAGCATCCTTCTTTCCCCTGGAATGATATAGTGAATTCTAGGAAGGCTTATAGACAGGTTGGGGGAAAGATGACAACGCATTCCCATAGCTTTAGACCTGAAAAGGAAACATTGTAAGCACTAAGGGGGGGAAATTGTCCTCCATGAACTCTAACAATGTAATATATGACTTAATAGTGATCATAGTCATTCCATTAGGTGTAATAAGAAACTATTTTTGACGATTATCAGTGTTATGAAGAACTGCAGCAGCCTGTAGTCAAAATGTGTGACACAGACATTGTAATAATATTAATATTGTGTAATAATGTTAATCATTTTTCATATTATAGTTATGGTAATTATTCAGACTTCACTACAGAGACAGATTTTGCTGTTGTTAGTTTGGACTCTCTCCTGTGACCAATCTGGTGTGGTTAAACCTGTCGGGGTCAACTGCCACCAGATTAGGACCCAGGATCACTGAATCACTAAGCCTCTCCACCACGGCAAGGTCACAGCAAAAGGAGAGGAAGGTGGCCCTTAAAAGGGCCGTTGGGGGGGGGGGGGTCGGTGCAGGGTCTTGAGATGATGAATCATTCATTCATGATGGAGGAATATGATGGAGGCTGCTCATATTCCCCCATGATGGAGGAATATGATGGAGGCTGCTCATATTCCTCCATGATGGAATATGATGGGGAATATGGTGGAGGCTGCTCGAGAGAAAAGAAGTCGGCCACAAGAGACTCATATTCCTCCATGATCTCCACCTTCTCCTCCTGAATGGCCTCCCATTCATCCGCCTTCTTCTCCCACTCTTGCAGAGTCTCTTGAAGAGTCTCCTTCTGCTCCACCTTGCGGAGAGAAAAGAAGTCGGCCACAAGAGACGCCCATTCCTCCATCCTCTCCTCCTTCTCTTCCTGAATGGCCTCCCACTCATCCTCCTTGATCCTCCACTCCTCCTCCCTGCACTCCTCCATCTCCACCAGGTCTGACCACAACAGTGTAACTACAGCCATAATAATGGATCAGTCGTCTTCTCTGTTGCTTAGGTTCTGTTCTTTCTCTGTGACAAGAAAGAAGGAATGATCTTATAACGTCCTGTAGACGCTTTATATACTGTTGGGCTTGTGTATGTGTTGTCATCGCGACATCTCCACACGGCCGAAAGCACGTTGTTCTGTTGATAATCTGCAATGACGTCACGTTTTGTCAACGTTCAACCCCCTATGTAACAGTGGCCTATTATTTTCTTTCTTTCTTTCTTTCTTTCTTTCTTTCTTTCTTTCTTTCTTTCTTTCTTTCTGTTAAGTGTTCTTATTTGATGACGCCCTTACTCTGTCTATTACGGTAGCCTATTTGTATTGTGTTGCACAATTTGTACAGGGCTTACGGTACGCTCAGGATGTGACGTCATCACGTTCTCAGTGAGCCAAATAAACAGAGCAAAGAGTGAACTAACTGATACAGAGAAAGTCTGTGTTATAATATAAGTTTGCAGTGAACAAACCTTTGTGTAACTTCTGTCTGAGTGTGTCTTTGTGCGACAGTCTGTGTAAAGAGTGACAGGCTGGCACGTTGTGAAACGGGAGGAATATACATACGACACAAGAATGTTGTCTTTATTATGATTACTTTACTTTTTGATACTACTCCTTTCTCCTTCATAACATGAAGGAGAAAGGAGTAGTAATCTTTCTACTCCTTCATATGATGTTTTTGCATAGTATTGTATATCTTTCTTTCATTATATGTTTAGATGAATTGAATACACAGGACCCCAATGGAAACGAGCCATAGCGCTTTCTTGGGTTTTAATCCTTTTAGCAGACCTTGTATAGAACTGTACTTTCTCTGCTTTTTTCGCAAACTGTTAATACAATATTCAATGCATCAATTGACCTGAAGGATTATTATGGTAGTGAACCTGAACAGTGTTTACCTGAAAACAAAAAAAACAAAAACAATGTTTGTATTATTAATATTAATATTATTAGTATTTAATTTGCACAAATCATGACTAAATCATTTAGAATGATTTTTCTAAAAAGAAAATGAATTGTTCTACTTGCCTTAAAGAGGGAACATTTTCTATCAGAGAGAGGATTACATGAAGATATTAATTATATTATATTATTAATTATATATATTATATTATTCAGGACATTTTCTGTGAAAAGGTTACTTGCCCAAATGACAAGTGATTACCATCTTACTCCTTAATTATTGTCTGTTATTGTTGAAGTTAAATGTAAGAGACGTCTCTCTTAAGGTCTTTGTAATGAAATCTGAACTTTGGGATTTTAATTGTTTTATTCCAGACTCTGTGGAGTCCAGACTGCAGGTTGGAGATGAACTCTCCAGACCCAACCAGACCTGTTTCAGTGAAACAGGAGGAACCAGAAGACCAGCCAGACCTCAGTACGTTTCACTCTGATTGATTGATTGATTGATTGATTGATGTACTTTATTTAGTAAGACATGAGAACAACAGTACATGGAAGTACAAATTCACAATACGAGGTCTACTAAACTGGAAGACTCATGAGCTTGTTTCAAATGAGTTCCCCACGCACACAAATCATGATGACATATAAGAGACTGACAGATATACACAACTACTATAGAATGTCATACAATCAGTTTACAGGTTACTGGTATGAAGAGTGAGAAATATGTACAAAAGAAGAAGGAGAGAGGGGGGGGGGGGGGTAGGTTAGGTTAGGACTTAGACAGGGGCCATTTTCCAATTGCAGCCTCCTGAAGGTGTATCTTTAGGGCAGTTTTGAAAGAGAGTAGGGTTTTACACTCCTTTACTCTCTGTCTGTCTCTTTCTTTCTTCCCTTTTTTTCTAGCTTCAAGGTGTTTATTGTCACATACAAAAACAATACTATTGACAGCTGCATTGTTGGCAGTGAAATTATTGTGCTTCATGATCAGTGTGGAGTTAGATAAAATACACATTAAATAGGATAGAAAGGAAATAGTAATTGAAAAAATAAGAAGAAGAATACAAATACATGGAGAAAAAAATCAAGAACAGTACACTGTCTAATTTAGAATTGTTCATTTATGCAAATCCATAGTCTGTATGATTGTTTCTGATCATATGGGCTTTTCCACTACACATACACAGTGCCAACTTTGACTGAATGCAGCTTCTTCCAACAGTTACATTGAATAGTCCTTGGCTTTAATGCACCCAGCAAGGATTAATCTGACAGATTTTAGTGCTCAAACGCCTTTCCTTTAACTCCACTTTTAAGCCACTTGCACACAAGATGTCTATATATCTAATGGACAGATTGCCATGAAGCTTCCTCTGTGCATGCATGCTCCCTGGAAGATTAATCCTAACAGAGTGTCTCAATGACCTGATTCTTCTGGCGCCACCATCAGGCCAAAATAGTGACTAGAAAACAGGCTATTTTACCTTTACCTTTAGCAAATATTATTGTTATTCTTGACACAACAATGGGTCTCCAGTTATTAAAGTCCTTATTCACTTGCTTCATTTCAGACCAGTGTGTGGAGTCCAGACTGCAGGTGAAGATGAACTCTCCAGACTCATCCAGGGACATTTCTATTAAACAGGAGGGTCCTGAAGACCATCCACACCTCAGTAAGTTTCGTGTGCTCTCTCTCTCTCTCTCATTCTTTCATTTTTTCCATCATTACAATATCTCTCAAAATATACATTTTTAGGACGCTCGGGTGGCGCAGTGGTAAAGTCCCTGCCCACCACCACAGAGGTAGTGGGTTCGAATCCACCGTGGTGCATCTGGCTTTCTCGAGTTTATACAAACACAAATGGCCCGGGTTTGGGGGAGGGAAGCCGTACGGGGAGGGTGATATCACTGCACGTATTACTACGGGCTGGGGGCGGCACCTGTCAGCAGGGAGTTTTGGGGCGGGAGGAGTAGGACGGAGGTGCTACGTCCTCCCGGTGGGGGCTCCTCACTGGCATTTGAGTCACACAAATGTGTGTGGTGAGGGATTAATTGGTATAACGAGTAAATTGGGGAGAAAAAGGGGTAAAAGATTAATACTAATAAAAACACATATTTTTAAACATTTATTGTTATTACTTAATAATATCCTAAAGCACATCCTCTTATGTGAAAATGTAATGTAAAAGAAAAACTGCAGCATATAACTTTACATCGTAAATGTTTTTTCAATGTTGCTGTAGGCCAGACCATAGAACAGGGTTTGTCTGCATCCACTGTTTGTATGCCTACTCAGTACACTGACGAACATGGACATGGAGAAGTCATTCTGAGTGCGACCCTATTAAATGAACTGTTATCTCTTCTGTCGTATCTGTTCAAAAGTAGACTAATCACAGCTGATGTTCATCAAACAGAAGCACCTCTGGCCATGAAAGCCTGCAATACCTGGTTGAAACTTAGGTCGTAGTTGAAAATCGAATTCATGGCGTGGCTCTGTAGGAACCGTGACAACTAGAAATGGGTCCGTTAGTCTGATTTGTGTGACGTAACACAGATCATTGTCACGCTTTATCTCAGCTTCTTGATTTAAAATGTAACCACATGAAACCTAGCATAGAGGGTTTAAGTCATTCTATTCAGATGTGAAAAAGACTTTCTTGGTCTGCTTTGGCATTGTGCAGAAATTTTGTGCTGATCGGTACAGCGGTTTGTCTAATTCACCCCGAACACAGAGACAGACAGATTCAAAGACTCACAGACTGAACACAGACAGACAGATTCAAAGACTCACAGACTGAACACAGAGACAGACAGATTCAAAGACTCACAGACTGAACACAGAGACAGACAGATTCAAAGACTCACAGACTGAACACAGAGACAGACAGATTCAAAGACTCACAGACTGAACACAGACAGACAGATTCAAAGACTCACAGACTGAACACAGACAGACAGATTCAAAGACTCACAGACTGAACACAGAGACAGACAGATTCAAAGACTCACAGACTGAACACAGACAGACAGATTCAAAGACTCACAGACTGAACACAGACAGACAGATTCAAAGACTCACAGACTGAACACAGACAGACAGATTCAAAGACTCACAGACTGAACACAGACAGACAGATTCAAAGACTCACAGACTGAACACAGACAGACAAATTCAAAGACTCACAGACTGAACACAGAGACAGACAGTTTCAAAGACTCACAGACTGAACACAGAGACAGACAGATTCAAAGACTCACAGACCCATTACTAGATTTTAAACTATGATGCCTGAATGGCTGATTTTACACTTGGTTGTGCTCTAAAAATAGCCGATAGAAGCTCACAACGCGTCGCGAGCTTGTAGATCTGCTATTTTCAGAGCACAACACCCGAGCACAACCAAACATAAAATGAATTGTCTTTTAGTTCTACTGGATCTCTTCTCCACTAGTCCCTCACTAACATTGCAGTCTAGTTTTTATTTGTTAACAAAATTGTCAATATATTTAGTCATAGTTTTAGTCATCATAGCTTAGTTCTTATTTAGTTTTCGTCAGTGAAAAAAGGTGGTCGATGAACATTTTTTGTCATAGTTTTAGTCGACGAAATCAACCCTGTTCTATACCGTATACGGCTTGGCCTACAGCCTGATTTATTCACCTGTCTGTCTCTCTGTACTACTCAGTTACTACTACGTTTTATGGTTTAATATTGTTTCATAATTTAATGATAAAATTAAAATGCTGTGATAACATTATTCAATTGTTTGATAAAGTAACTAAATATCTAAATTCCAATTATGAATAAAAGTCAAAATATGTATTTTGCTAAAACCTTGCTTAAAAAAATGATTTGTCATGTAGCAACCTGCTGTTAGTCAATGTTTGGTCAATCAAATTAGGTGATAGCTCACTTTGTACAGGGAACACGGACAAAGGATAAATATATGTACATTTTAGGAATCCACTATTCACTATCATGTTATTGTTCTGCTCCTAGACATCCTGTACATGGTTGTGTGTAAAGAGGAGGTTTCTCCTGAACAGGAGAGGAGTCCCAGTCTGCTCCAGGAGGAACCAGAGCCTCCACACATTAAAGAGGAACAGGAGGAGCTACTTCAAAGACCAGAGGAGCCTGATGGGTCAAAGTTGACATTACTAACAGTGAAAAGTGAAGATGATGATGAAGACATCTCTTCACACTGTTCTGAAATTGAAGTCGAGCTTGAATCTGACACTGAAGACAGCGATGATTGGGAGGAGACCAGTGGAGGTCAGTCTGTGTTAAACACAGGGACATGACTTATGGGGTGGGGAAAACTGGGAGTTGGAATAAAAGAGGTCGATGAAAAATACAATTAGATCAGAAATATTAACAGGGGAGCCGTAATTCTCCTCAACAACTGACTTATTTGATGATGGAAGCTTTCAAGTTGTATGTGTACTCACCAATTTTAACCTGCCTCTCCCCGTCTCTCCTCCTCTCTCTCTTCCCTCTGTTCCTCAGGTTCCCTGAAGACACACCAGCCTATCCACACTGGAGAAAAACCTTTACACTGTGAACATTGCGACAAGAGTTTCATTCAGTCATATGACCTGAAGAGACACCATCGTATCCACACTGGAGAAAAACCTTTCCACTGTAAACAATGCAACAAGAGTTTTAATCGGTCGGATAACATGAAGACACACCAGCGTTTCCACACTGGAGAAAAACCTTTCCACTGTCAACATTGTAACAAGAGTTTCACCAACGTATCCACACTGGAGAGAAACCTTTCCACTGTACACACTGTAACAAGAGTTTTAATCGGTCGGGTAGCCTGAAGACACACCAGCGTATCCACATTGGACCTTTCCAATGTAAACATTGTAACAAG
This sequence comes from Gymnoscopelus microlampas, assembly GCF_963454915.1. NCBI lineage: Eukaryota > Metazoa > Chordata > Actinopteri > Myctophiformes > Myctophidae > Gymnoscopelus > Gymnoscopelus microlampas. Next base: position 3,945,113 of record NC_139948.1, read on the forward strand.
AGTTTCAATCAGTCATCTGACCTGAAGAAACACCAGCGTATCCACACTAGAGAATAAACGTTCCACACTGGAGAAAACTCTTGTTTGCGGTACATATATGTTTTATTGATACTAGTGTTGATTACGTGCAAACGGGGGCAAACTGGTGACCTTTAGATTCCCAGACGGCTTCTCTACCACTCAGTTACTGGCGTCCTCATACTGCATACGATATAAATACTAGGGCTGCCTGCAACCATCTATCAATTACTTTTTAAATGAATTAATGAATCAATTAAATGAATAATTGAGAATGTCAATGTATCGATTAACCACTTAAGTTATATTTTGAACTTCTTCACTTTATTCAAGAATGTTGAAAATAGCAGATCTTTAAGCTCACAACGTTTCGCTTTTAATGACATGCCCAATATACTGTAGTGATTGATTACTATTCAATGATTGCATGTGATTAACTGTAGCTCCTCTAATACTGCACACAGCTTTCACAGAACGCAATCCGTTCTATCCTGTTTGTGTGTCATCCATCACAGTTGAACCACAAGAGGACATGAGCGTCCCAGACTACATGCAGTGTGCCGAGGACCACCAGACCGTCCTGGTGGTGGTCCAGCCGGTGGGCGTCGTGCATGTCAACTGTGTGCTCTACAAAGAACGGCAAATTGGTGGCATAGACATTTTAAAAGGAACCCATGTATGAAAAATAAAATAAATATTCATTAGTTAATGAATATCTTTTAAAAAAAAGCACTCCTATTCACTGAAGTGTCGATCCGACCGACAAAGACTGGAGGTTCATGTGTATCTCATTGACTTATAGATTATTTGTTTCCTTTACTTTTTTCCTTTCATTTGTACTTGAATGTGCACACATTTTGTACAAAAACATTGCTGCTCTTATCTTAAACAGTTACATTGCTTTCCATTGTTTCTTCCAAGAAGTGGCATTCTGTATGTGGTCACCTACATAAGGAATTGAATCAGAACCAATTAATCAGAATTAATTGTCTGAAAAGAAAAAGAAAAAAAGGTAGACTTGATTTCTAATCTTTTGTGGGTTTCACTGTGTAGGACTGCAAATTACAGGCTGTCTAATTAGGTTTCAATTTGTTGGACAAAGTATCAGGTATACTGATAGCTATAACATTCACTGTGTCACCTGACTCAGAAGACTAAAGCACATTCTGACCTTTACTTTTGTCAACTTATTTCACCAAAGCTTGTGGGTTGAGTGAAATACTGATCTTAAGGTTTTTGTTATCTCCTTTTATCATTTGTCTGTAATTGGCAATCTTCACACAGCCATCAATAGATTAGTCTCTCACCCTCAGTGGAAGGTCTGATAGGTCAGTTACTTACACTTAGTTTTTCTTCTATAAAAGTTTTATCGGCAAAAATTGCAAAAACAAAGAGAATGCACCAAACTAATTGCAATGAAAAACAAATCCGAAATCAGGCATCCCCTTCCCCTCCAGAGGAGAAGACTGATATTGAAGCTACCTTTTTCTTGTTGTACTCCTTCCACTGGGTGGAGTATAAACAGGCAACTACTTGACTTTTTTTTGTTCAGAAATTGTGAATTAATTTACATTAAAACGTGATCAAAACATACAAATGGAGGTATATGTATGTTCTGATACATTACATTGACACAGGGACAATTCCCCCTTGTCGGACCTCAATTCTGATGCGTTTCGAACCACTTCTGAGAAGAATGAGTGCCGTCACCATGAGACAAAAAGGGGATTTTCTGGTCTTCTTGTTCTTGTTGCCTGATGTGGTTATTGGATACTTGGGGCTATATTTTTGAGCAATTGTGTTTAAACCACAAGATTGTCAGGCGTCAGGTCTTTTCAAATCTTTCAAATCTGACTAATGTTATTAGTATTAAGAAACTATTTTTGATGAGTATCAGTGTTATGAAGAACTGCAGCAGCCTGTAGTCAAAACAGACACTGTAATAATATTAATATTGTGTAATAATGTTAATAATTTTTCATATTATAGTTATGGTAATTATTCAGACTTCACTACATTGACATATTTTGCTGTTGTTAGTTTGGACTCTCTCCTGTGACCAATCTGGTGTGGTTAAACCTGTCGGGGTCAACTGCCACCAGAATAGGACCCAGGATCACTGAATCACTAAGCCTCTCCACCACGGCAAGGTCACAGCAAAAGGAGAGGAAGGTGGCCCTTAAAAGGGCCGTTGGGGGGGAGGGGGGGGGGGGGGAGTCGGTGCAGGGTCTTGAGATGATGAATCATTCATTCATGATGGAGGAATATGATGGAGGCTGCTCATATTCCCCCATGATGGAGGAATATGATGGAGGCTGCTCATATTCCTCCATGATGGAATATGATGGGGAATATGGTGGAGGCTGCTCGAGAGAAAAGAAGTCGGCCACAAGAGACTCATATTCCTCCATGATCTCCACCTTCTCCTCCTGAATGGCCTCCCATTCATCCGCCTTCTTCTCCCACTCTTGCAGAGTCTCTTGAAGAGTCTCCTTCTGCTCCACCTTGCGGAGAGAAAAGAAGTCGGCCACAAGAGACGCCCATTCCTCCATCCTCTCCTCCTTCTCTTCCTGAATGGCCTCCCACTCATCCTCCTTGATCCTCCACTCCTCCTCCCTGCACTCCTCCATCTCCACCAGGTCTGACCACAACAGTGTAACTACAGCCATAATAATGGATCAGTCGTCTTCTCTCTTGCTTAGGTTCTGTTCTTTCTCTGTGACAAGAAGGAATGAAGTTTTAACGTCCTGTAGACGCTTTATATACTGTTGGGCTTGTGTATGTGTTGTCATGGCGACATCTCCACACGGCCGAAAGCACGTTGTTCTGTTGATAATCTGCAATGACGTCACGTTTTGTCAACGTTCAACCCCCTATGTAACAGTGGCCTATTATTTCCTTTCTTTCTTTGTTTTCTTTGTTTTCTTTCTTTCTTTCTTTCTTTCTTTCTTTCTTTCTTTCTTTCTTTCTTTCTTTCTTTCTTTCTTTCTTTCTTTCTTTCTTTCTTTCTTTCTTTCTGTTAAGTGTTGTTACTTGATGACGCCCTTACTCTGTCTATTACGGTAGCCTATTTGTATTGTGTTTCACAATTTGTACAGGGCTTACGGTACGCTCAGGATGTGACGTCATCACGTTCTCAGTGAGCCAAATAAACACTGAACAGAGCAGAGAGTGAACGAACTGATACAGAGAAAGTCTGTGTTATAATATAAGTTTGCAGTGAACAAACCTTTGTGTAACTTCTGTCTGAGTGTGTCTTTGTGCGACAGTCTGTGTAAAGAGTGACAGGCTGGCACGTTGTGAAACGGGAGGAATTTACACACGACGTGCGCTAATGCTAATGCTAAGCTAGCTTCAAGTGGGTACACTCCACATTAGAGGTGTTCAAGTATGTTTTCTACCAGGATACATTACTGAGGAAGGTATGTTATGTTTGTTGTTGTTGTTTAAAATAATAATGTTGTCTTTATTATGATTACTTTACTTTTTGATTACTACCTTTCTCCTTCATAACATGAATGAGAAAGGAGTAGTAATCTTACTACTCCTTCATATGATGTTTTTGCATAGTATTGTATATCTTTCTTTCATTACATGTTTAGATGAATTGAATACACAGGACCCCAATGGAAACAAGCCATAGCGCTTTCTTGGGTTTTTAATCCTTTTAGCAGACCTTGTATAGAACTGTACTTTCTGTGCTTTTTTCGCAAACTGTTAATACAATATTCAATGCATCAATTGACCTGAAGGAAAAGGGGTATTTCCCTATTATGGTAGTGAACCTGAACAGTGTTTACCTGAACAAATAAATAAAACAATGTTTGTATTATTAATATTAATATTATTAGTATTTAATTTGCACAAATCATGACTAAATCATTTAGAATTATTTTCCTAAAAAGAAAATAAATCGTTCTACTTGCCTTAAAGAGGGAACATTTTCTCTCAGAGAGAGGATTACATGAAGATATTAATTATATGATATTATTATATTATTATTGCCCAAATGACAAGTGATTACCATCTTACTCCTTTATTATTGTCTGTTATTGTTGAAGTTAAATATAAGAGACGTCTCTCTTAAGGTCTTTGTAATGAAATCTGAACTTTGGGATTTTAATTGTTTTATTGCAGACTCTGTGGAGTCCAGACTGCAGGTTGCAGATGAACTCTCCAGTCCAGACCCAACCAGACCCGTTTCAGTGAAACAGACAGGAGGAACCAGAAGACCAGCCAGACCTCAGTACGTTTCACTCTCTGTCTGTCTCTTTCTTTCTTCCCTTTTTTTCTAGCTTCAAGGTGTTTATTGTCACATACAAAAACAATACTATTGGCAGCTGCATTGTTGGCAGTGAAATTATTGTGCTTCATGATCAGTGTGGAGTAAGATAAAATACACATTAAATAGGATAGAAAGGAAATAGTAATTAAAAAAATAAGAAGAAGAATACAAATACATGAAGAAAAAAAATCAAGAACAGTACACTGTTTTATTTAGAATTGTTCATTTATGCAAATCCATAGTCTGTATGATTGTTTCTGATCATATGGGCTTTTCCACTACACATACACAGTGCCAACTCTGACTGAATGCAGCTTCTTCCAACAGTTACAGTGAATAGTCCTTGGCTTTAATGCACCCAGCAAGGATTAATCTGACAGATTTTGGTGCTCAAACGCCTTTCCTTTAACTCCACCTTTAAGCCACTTGCACACAAGATGTATATAAATCTAATGGACAGATTGCCATGAAGCTTCCTCTGTGCATGCATGCTCCCTGGAAGATTAATCCTAATAGAGTGTCTCAAGGACCTGATTCTTCTGGCGCCACCATCAGGCCAACATAGTGACTAGAAAACAGGCTATTTTGCCTTTACCTTCAGCAAATACTATTGTTATTCTTGACACAACAATGGGTCTCCAGTTATTAAAGTCCTTATTCACTTGCTTCATTTCAGACCAGTGTGTGGAGTCCAGACTGCAGGTGAAGATGAACTCTCCAGACTCATCCAGGGACATTTCTATTAAACAGGAGGATCCTGAAGACCATCCACACCTCAGTAAGTTTCATGTGCTCTCTCTCTCTTTCTTTAATTGTTTCCATCATTACAATATCTCTCAAAAATATTTTTTTTAGGACGCTCGGGTGGCGCAGTGGTAAAGTCCCTGCCCACCACCACAGAGGTAGTGGGTTCGAATCCACCGTGGTGCATCCGGCTTTCTCGAGTTTATACGAACACAATTGGCCCGTGTTTGGGGGAGGGAAGCCGGACGGGGAGGGTGATATCACTGCTCGTATTACTACGGGCTGGGGGCGGCACCTGTCAGCAGGGAGTTTTGGGGCGGGAGGAGTAGGACGGAGGCGCTACGTCCTCCCGGTGGGGGCTCCTAACTGGCATTTGAGTCATTCGGATACAGTACAACAGCAGTGGAAACACACAAATGTGTGTGTTGAGGAATGAATTGGGGAGAAAAAGGGGTAAAAGATTAATACTAATAAAAATACATATTTTTAAACATTTATTGTTATTACTTACTAATATCCAAAAGCACATCCTCTTATGTGAAAATGCAATGTAAAAGAAAAACTGCAGCATATAACTTTACATTGTACATGTTTTTCAGCGTGGCTGTAGACCAGACCATATAGAACAGGGTTTGTCTGTATCCACTGTTTGTATGCCTACTCATGCGACCCATCACTTATTTAAATGTTATTGGTCTAAGTAGATATCGCACCAGAGGAGTCAGAATACGGTGGCAACAAAAGGTGAATCTACTCAAAAGTAGACTAATCACAGCTGATGTCATCAAACAGAAGCAACTCTGGCCATGAAAGCCTGCAATACCTGGTTGTAACTTGGGTCGTAGTTGAAAATCAAATTTATGGCATGGCTCTGTAGGAAGCGTGACATCTACAAATGGGTCTGTTAGTCTGATTTGTGTGACATAATACAGATCTTTGTCACACTTTATCTCAGTTTCATGATTTAAAATGTAACCACATGAAACCTAGCATCCCTATTCACTGGGGCAATTCGCTGAAAATAGCCGGTGTACACGCTCACAATATCTCACTAAGTATAGAATATAGAGAGTTTTTTTAGCAGGAATTTGGTGCTGATCGGTACAGCGGTTTGTCTAATTGACCCTGAACACAGAGACAATGATTAAAATTTTCTGTAAAAGCATCATTCAATTGTTTGGTAAAGTAACTACATATTTTCATTCAAATTACAAATAAAATACAAAATATGTATTTTGCTAAAACCTTGCTAAAACAAAAAGATTTTTCAGAAACACCTGTAGTAACCTGTAGTTAGTCAATGTTTGATCAATCAAAGTAGGTGATAGCTCACTTTGTACTGGGAACACGGACATTTTAGGAATCCACTATTCACTATCATGTTATTGTTCTGCTCCTAGACATCCTGCACATGGTTGAGGAGAGGAGCCCCAATCTGCTCCAGGAGGAACCAGAGCCTCCACAGATTAAAGAGGAACAGGAGGAGCTACTTCAAAGACCAGAGGAGCCTGATGGGTCAAAGTTGACATTACTAGCAGTGAAAAATGAAGATGATGATGAAGACATCTCTTCACACTGTTCTGAAATTGAAGTCGAGCTTGAATCTGACACTGAAGTCACTGAAGACAGCGATGATTGGGAGGAGACCAGTGGAGGTCAGTCAGTGTTAAACACAGGGACAGGACTTACATGGGTGGGGAAAACTGGGAGTTAGAATAAAAGAGATTGATGAAAAATACAATTAGATCAGAAAAATTAACAGGCGAGCCGTAATTCTCCTAAGCAAAAGACTTGTTTGATGATAGAAGCTTTCAAGTTGTATTTGTAATCACCATTTTTAACCTGCCTCTCCCCTTCTCTCCTCCTCTCTCTCGTCCCTCTCTCCCCTCTGTCCCTATCCCACCCTCGCAGGAGTGAAGTTCCAGTCTTCCCAGACTCAGTTCTTCTCTTGTTCTGAGTGTTCATACTGCTTCACATCTCAGGTCTTCCTTCATAAACACATCAGGAGGAGACACAATGACCTCTACTGCCAAATGCTGAGGAATGTACAGATCACCTCATCAGCCTGTCAGCAAATCACCAGCTCTACAACCAGCCAGGAACAAGGAGACACTGATCAACCAGGATCTTACAGTCATCAACAGTTTACCAAGACTTTAACTCAACCAGATGGAGAAAAACCTTTCAAATGTAAACATTGTAACAAGAGATTCAATATCTCAGGTCACCTGAAGACACACCAGCGTATCCACACCGGAGAAAAACCTTTCCACTGTACACACTGTAACAAGAGTTTTAATCGGTTGGATAACCTGAAGATACACCAGCGTATTCACACTGAAGAAAAACCTTTCCAATGTACGCACTGTAACAAGGGTTTTAATCGGTCGGATAACCTGAAGATACACCAGCGGGTTCACACTGGAGAAAAACCTTTCCAGTGTGAACATTGTAACACGTTTTTCAGTGAGTCAGGTTCCCTGAAGAAACACCAGCGTATCCACACTGGAGAAAAACCTTTCCACTGTAAACACTGTAACAAGAGTTTTAATCGGTCGGGTAGCCTGAAGACACACCAGCGTATCCACACTGGAGAGAAACCTTTCCACTGTAAACACTGTGACAAGAGTTTCAATCAGTCATCTGGCCTGAAGAGACACCAGCGTATCCACACTGGAGAGAAACCTTTCCAATGTAAACATTGTAACAAGAGTTTCAAGCAGTTATGTGACCTGAAGAGACACCAGCGTATCCACACTGGAGAGAAACCTTTCCAATGTCAACATTGTAACAAGAGTTTCAAGCAGTTATGTGACCTGAGGATACACCAGCGTATCCACACTGGAGTTAAACCTTTCCAATGTAAACATTGTAACAAGAGTTTCAATCAGTCATCTGCCCTGAAGATACACCAGCGTATCCACACTGGAGAGAAACCTTTCCACTGTATACAATGTGACAAGAGTTTTTCTTGTTCAGGTAACCTGAAGACACACCAGCGTATCCACACTAGAGAATAAACGTTCCACACGGGAGAAAACTCTTGTTTGCGGTACATATATGTTTTATTGATACTAGTGTTGATGACGTCTTATATATTATTGTATATCTTTGCTGTCAGGCAGGAACCAGCTAACTCCATTTTTCTGTACACTTTCTGTACACTTTTTTTTTCAAATCAATGCTATTGAACACCCTTTGTCTGTGTGTTGATTAAACAATATTGAACCAATGAAAAGTATTAAAACGTGCTTCTGACAAAAGCAGCTAACTCCATTGGATCCTCAAACTTTCTGCTAAACCAGCTAACTCCACCCAAGGGGGGTGGAGTTACCTGGTTTTGCTGACTCCAGGCTCCACCCCCTTTTGACCTCTAACCTCATTGTGAGCTTGGAGATCCTTTCAGTTGTCTTATCAATGATGAACAAAACCTCCTAACTCCTTTTTATTTTTTCATTTCCTAAAAAAATAACATCTTGGAGTTAGCTGGTTTCTGCCAGAGATATTAAACCTATTTGTTTAAGCATTCCCTGCAAATTGATGAGAGGCTTTCAAAGATAGCTCACCATATTTAGCTGACTGTGTCATCAACGTCTATTGATCAATGAGAAATGTGAGACTTTAGCTTGGAAGAATTGCAGGTTTTTCTTTTTAGTGACTATGGGTTGGGAGCTTTGAGACTATGGGATGTATTCCACAGGTTTCCAGTGGTGGAAAAAGTACTCAAATGTTTTACTTAGGTTAAAGTATCAATACTGCAATGTAGAAGTAGGTACTCTGTTACAAGTAAAAGTCCGGAATTCAAAATGTACTTACAGTACCAAAAATAAAAATACTAAAATGTTTGAAAATAGCCGATCTACAAGCTCACAACGCATCGCGATGTCACACGTTGTGAGCTTGTAGATCCGTATTTTCAAAGTCGATACGTATCGCCACGTTTCAATATCGCGATATATCACAGGATACACTTTTCAAAAAGTGTGACTTCTTACCCAACCACCATAAAAGAGCACCTATTTGCAATTTGTAACTGGTCCTAGTAAAGTCTTAACCTGATCAGGTTAGTAAAGTCTAAGCTTAACACCAGAAATCACCCCCCCCCCCCCCCCTGTTTACAGTACAAATGTGTTTTATTGATACCAGTGTTGATGATGTCTTGTATATTATTGGATGTCTTAAATTATCCTTTTAGCATGATTGTATAATCGTACCGCTGTACTATTTGCAAACTGTTAATAAAGATTTAGGTCAGCCTGACCCATTGAAATTCATCCATTACAATCAATCTATCTTACAGAACTGTTTCCCAGAACATTCTGGTACAATAACCAAAGTCAGAACTGTCTAGAAACAGTTGAAAACAATGTTTCCTGTTTATGAACAATGAATCAACGGGGACGAGAGAGAGACGTCCTAGCCCTACGCGGTGAGTCTTGGTAAGTCATGGGGGCAAAACAGCAGATACCGCACACTGCGCACAGCGCCCTTAATTAACATATAAACACTCGCCCAGGTGCTAAATATGCTGACGAGTCTTGAGTCTTCAGTGTTTCCGTTCAGTGCAGGTCGCAAAATGTTTGCGCATATGATGGTGGCGTTTTTACTTCATCAGATCAGACAGCGCTCAGACAGTTGCCAGTGGAAAAGTTAAAGAGGAGCGCTGTCTGATTTGAAATGACTACTGATTGATTTGATGGGTTCAGTTTCTGACATTGAAGTACCTGTCCATGTGTCAAGTTACTTAGGCTAATAGTTTGAATCTCAAATTTTAATCTATGCAATTAAATATAATGAATGAATTATTAATGTAAAGGTGTGTGTGTGTGTGTGTGTGTGTGTGTGTGTGCTAGCTATAGGGCTTTACGTAGGCTTTCATTTGCTATCACATCACACTCTAACAATGTAATACGACTTAATAGTGATCATAGTCATTCCATTAGGTGTAATAAATACCGTAATAAATCATAAAAAAATATTTATGAGGAACCAATATAGTTATAGTTTATTGATTGATTGAATACTTTATTAACAGTTTGCAAAAAAAAAGTACAGAGGTACAGTTATACAATAATGCTAAAAGGATAACCTGGGGGCTTGTTTCCATTGTGGTCCTATGGTGCCCCATTGGGTGTGTAACATAGCAGCTCAAGAGATGAGGCTCGCAACTCACTTTTGTGCTCCAGGGTTTATTCAAACATAACAGCTCATGATACGACGTTTCGACCCTTTCGGTCTTTTTCAAGTATATATGATTATATATATACTATATACTTGAAAAAGACCGAAAGGGTCGAAACGTCGTATCATGAGCTGTTATGTTTGAATAAAACCTGGAGCACAAAAGTGAGTTGCGAGCCTCATCTCTTTCTCTCATTGTTACTGTTTCTACAGTTAAAGCTCAGCACCAAAAGAACGGAGGATGTGCGTTATTTGTTTTTTCTAACATAGCAGCTCAACCACTGAAACACAGTAGAAGATTAACTAATTAATTCATGTTGTTTCGTCTATTTGTAAACCTTTAAAACGTATTTTTGTTTAAGAATAAACTTTGAAATGCATTGTACATTATTAATTCATTGGGCATTTATGAGGCTTCTGCGGGAACTCAGAACAGTGTGTGTGTGTTTCAACCCGGACGAGAGAGAGGCACGGCCGAGGACCGTGTCCGTCCCTCTCTCTTGTCCGGGTTGAATCACATCCATTAGAGCCAAATAAACAGAGCAGAGAGTGAACGAACGAACGTGATACAGAGAAAGTCTGTGTTATAATAGAAGTTTGCAGTGAACAAACCTTTGTGTAACTTCTGTCTGAGTGTGTCTTTGAGCGACAGTCTGTGTAAAGAGTGACAGGCTGGCACGTTGTGAAACGGGAGGAATTTACACACGACGTTCAAAGACTTTGCTTTGTTGTTGTGGTGGGCTAATGCTAATGCTAAGCTAGCTTCAAGTGGGTACCCTCACCTCTTTCGGCACACGCACAGAGAGACAGACGATAAGATTCACCTTCAGATCAAACACAGAACTTCCAGTGAGGAGGACAGACTGTCTTTCCACAGCTACAGGAGGGAATACTGACCCAGACCACTGGAACCTGCTGAATGGACTTTAACACGATTCAAAGTGAAAGTAAACTTCAGCCTTCAGGGAACATTCTAGAGGAGGGAGTGTTACCACCACTGACTGGGTGATTTCCTTTATTGAGCAGTGTTTGTTGCTTCATTCAAGGACAAAATGGCATCCAAGTCGTTTTTCTCAGAAGAGGATTTTTCCTGCCCGGTGTGTCATGACATTTTTAAAGATCCTGTTATCCTGTCATGTAGCCACAGCTTCTGTAAAGCCTGTCTGCAGGAATGGTGGACAGAGAAGGTAATAAAGGAATGTCCAGTTTGTAAGGAGAGACATTCAGTGGATCCACCCAGAAACCTGGCTCTGAAGAACCTCTGTGAGGCCTTCATACAGCAGAGACATCAGAGAACTTCAACAGGGTCTGAGGTTCTCTGCAGTCTGCATGCTGAGAAACTCAAACTGTTCTGTCTGGAATGTCAACAGCCAGCATGTGTTGTGTGTCGAGATTCTAAAAAACACATCAATCACAGTTTCAGACCCATCGATGAAGCTGCACAGGATTACAAGGAGGAAGTCCAGGAATTACTGAAGCCTTTACAGGAGAAACTGGAGGTCTTTAATATAGTTAAAACAAACTGTGACCAAACAGCAGAACACATTAAGGTCCGGGCCCGGCACACAGAGATGCAGATGAAGGAACAGTTTAAGAAGCTTCATCAGTTTCTACAAGAGGAAGAGGAGGCCAGGATCACTGTACTGAGGGAGGAAGAGCAGCAGAAGAGTCAGGTGATGAAGGAGAAGCTTGAGGGTCTGAACAGAGAGATATCAAGTCTTTCACACACAATCACAGCCATAGAGGGGGATCTGAGAGCTGAACACATCTCATTCCTGCAGAACTACAAGACCACAGTGGAAAGAGTCCAGCTCACACTGCAGGACCCACAGCTGGTCTCAGGAGCACTGATAGACGAGGCCAAACACCTAAAGAACCTGACCTTCAGAGTCTGGGAGAAGATGAAGGACATTGTCTCCTACACTCCTGTCATTCTGGACCCCAACACTGCCTATCCAGAATACACCCTGTCTGATGATCTGACCAGTGTGAGATATGGAGAGAGACAGCAGCTTCCTGACAACCCAGAGAGGTTTGACGACTGGCTCCGTGTCCTGGGTTCTGAGGGCTTTAACTCTGGGACTCACAGCTGGAATGTTGAGGTTGGAGACAGTACATACTGGTCAGTGGGTGTGTTAGCAGAGTCTCATCAGAGGAAGGGAAACAGTGGGGGTCAACTCTGGAGCATATGGTTATCTGAAGGTAAATACAAAGCAGGCTCACCAGAGTCAGTCACTGATCTCTCAGTGAAGCAGAACCCCAAGAAGATCAGAGTCCAGCTGGACTGGAACGAAGGAACGCTGTCATTCTCTGATCCTGATACTAACACACACATACACACCTTCACACACACTTTCACTGACACACTCTTTCCATACATTGGCTCTGATCGTTCTTTGAAGATGTTGCCATGGAAGATCAGTGTAACTCTGGAACAACGTAGTTAGACATGATGATGATGATGATGATGATGATGAACATGACAAAGACAAACTTTTGAGTCTTTAAGGGGAATACCAGTAAAGTTTTGTATCTATATAATGTTGGTCGAGGGCAGAGGAACATCTTGATGTCATCTGTGATGTCATCAACATATCTATCTATTATGATTATGTCATGTTATGGATCATATCCTCTGTCTATAGTCAACAAGAAATCATTATAAAGTGTCCATGGTATATGATATATTTTCTATGTATTCACATCAGTAATGCTAGCAATACTAACAGGATTATTTGAATGATTTTAAAGGAGTTAAGGTACTTTAATATAAAATACTCATTATGATCATTTTTACTTTACTGTACTGAACAATTTCACACATTTTCCTCATAAAATATATAATCACCTCTTTGGATGAATCTCAAAAGGTTTTAATGAAAATCTTCATTCATGATCTTTTGACCTATTCTGCTGCAGCAATATGACTGACTATTTTTGCTCTGAGTTCTAATACAATATTGTTTGTAAAGAAAAATCATTACAAATCAAATAAACGTCTACCACACATTTCTTATGTGATTTGAGTTCAGTTGCATCAAAAAACATATATTTGTTCCACATTTATGACATTTTATATGATGGTTAACAAAGGTCTGTCTGTTAAATATTACAGACGTTTTATGAGAACACAAGGCCTGAGGTAAACTAACCTGCAGTCAATTGAATCAAAGATAATACAATGACAACACACACAGAGTAAAACTTGGTATTGTAGGTTAAAGATTCATTTAGTCACTCACATGACCATTCTGAAATGTTGCTTGACACAATAATTGTGTTTTTAACACAAAGTTTCTACTGATATTAATCAGTTCAGACTATGTAATTTTCTTCCATGGGAACCTGATAAATATGTTGAAATAAGAGCAGGGAAACATTTACATTGACATCAATGGATTCAGCAAGTATAAAATCTAATCATTTAATTTACTGTCAGTTTAAGGCTGCAGGACATATTGACAACCATATCAGATTCATTCAATTCAAACCATTATTTATTCTCGAAAGACATTGAGGTTGCCCTCATTTGCAGTGTCGTCGAGTACACAGTACATGACAGCACAATTTCGTTTTCATATCCATATTCATATCAATGATAAAACAAAACAAAACAGAAACTTTCCGCTATTGTGTGATACAACACAAATTTAATTAGCATCACATATATATATATATATATATATATATACAGGTATATATATATATAGAGCATGTAGACCGGCTATTTTCACTATTTTTGAAAATGTGCCTATAATGATGATATGCCCAACATAAGGACTCCAGGTTTAAAGTGATTATAAGTGTCTGTGGGTTTCATGAATAATGAACCAATTAAAAGTATTAACAAGAACTTGTGACTAAATAATAACTTCATTGGATCCATTGAAACACAGGTTATGTTTTTACATTTCCTGAAAAGTAAAAATTTTGGTCATACAAGGTTTCTACCTGACAGCAGCGATATGTAGTGAGAAGTTTTGAAGCAATATAAAAGGTGCATTTTTTGTGTGAAATCTATTAGACATGATATGATAACTGGACGTTTGTACTGGATTTAATTGCATTTCCTCCAGACGTTCCTGATATATCACACTCACAAGAATGACAGACAAGGGGTCACAATGACTTTGACCTTTAACCACCAGTTCTAGCATAAAAGACAATACAATATATAAATGAAACAATAAAGCCCCCAAAATAATAATATGGGAAGAAGGGGAAAGGTGATTCTCTCTCATAAAACTATGTTTTCAGAAGAGATTTAAAGATGTGGCTGAATTTTTTTTATCAGGCAGGGTGTTCCACTTTTAATGACATGCTCTATGCATTTTAATTGTCCTTCTGCTGTTTTGATTTCCTGTTTTGTTGTTAAACAAGTGCCCACAATAAGGACGCCAGGTTAAAAAGTGTAGAACAGATGGGAGGATTTTCATGAAACATGGTGGTGCTAATGATCAGTAGGCTAACCTGAAGAGATGACTAACTTTTGGGTGGAAAAGGTCAATGGCACCATGAGTTGGCTGAAGTATGAACTGTACAGAGTGCAATATTAATAGTTACTATTGTTTTTATTATTATTATTATTATTATTATTATTATTATTATTATTATTATTACTATTATTTTTTTTATTATTATTATTATTATTCTGGCTGAAATATTTGCTGAATTCCCATTGCCGAATTCCCCTACTCTCGTTTCTTGTTTCTCTCCATTGTCATTAAAGGCTTACAAATGCCCCATAAAAATACATTCTGTATCTGTGCTGCAGCCTGCTCAAACATAGAATGTATGGAAAATCAATAAATCTACACAGTGATCGAACAGTACTTGTATCTTGAGCAAACAGCCCATGTGTCAGTTAGTGGTGACTTGCTTACCTGCAGACACACAGGCGGGAATAGGGTTTCCCCGGGTTGCTCTTCTTGAAGTCGGCCACCGTGTCGGGTTGGTAAACACTGAAACTTATCCTCCACTCCTTGTCACCTGTCAAACTGAACACACAAAGCACAAGATCATCATGTTCCCTCTACACCATGTTCCACTGTTGTGCAGTACAGTAGTCTGTGGTAAAATACTGTTAACTAGAAAAAGTGCTCCTCGGAGCACAGGTCTCCGCCAGGTGGCGCTATAATAGGCCAATGTGAAAAAGGTACCATTTCTTCCTAGGCCTTTCATTGAGGCATTTTGTTCCAAAAATATATTATTACATATTTGATACAGCCTGTTTCTGCAGAAAATTGAATTCATTCTGCCTTAAAAGTCTTAAAAACTACACTTCTGGGTCCGAAATCACTGTCCCTACAGCAGCCGCGTTCATGGAAAATGTAGACGTTGGGGGTCGTTTGACTCGTTTCTAGAGTTTATTGTGTTACTCTTTGGGTACATTTGTACATTTCCACCTTCAGTCGATGCTTCATGTGAGGAAAATTGCCCGAATGATTTGTTTATATTAACACAGTTCTTATATGAGGCGATCTAAGATTCCCCTATGGGGATTTCAATACAAAAAATAACGCTATAAAAGGCAGATGTGAAAAATACAGGCCAGAGGTTTTTCCTTGGCTTCTAAGGAGTGTGGGTGCAAAGTTTCATGCAGATCAGTGCAGTTATAGGTAAACAAACTGGCCTGTTATTGCACCACCATGAGGCTGATTTGAAAAAAATCTAGTGGCATTTCTTCCTCAGTCTTGTAGGAATGGGAGTGCAAACTTTCTCGGAAATCGCACGCTGTGTTCATGATTTTAGGCATTTTCTTCAAAACGGGCCAATCCTGCAAACTTTGGAAGCCAATTTTAGCCAATCAGAATGGAATATGAAAAATCTGAAAATCATTTCCGGGTTGATCACATGACTATAGAGATACTTTGTACCGATTTGCGTGATGTTTGGACAAATCTGTAGGAGTACTGCCAAAAAATAAGTTTAACAAATATCGGCCTCCTGGTGGCACTATAACAGGCCAATCTGAAAAATGTGGGGCAGATTGTCTGGCATCCAGGGAGCGTGTGTGCACAGTTTCGTTGCGATTGGGCCAACGGTGCCGGAGATTATAGCTGTTCACACTTCACAGACACAGGACACACACGGACACACGGACGGACGGACAGACAGACAGGGTGCAAACGCCTTTCGGCCTGGCGGAGACAATGATGTCATGAGAACAGACTCTCAACAACACATACAAAGCTGCATAGCTGTAGGATTTGTTCATTAATTAAATCAAATGTACTTTGTTGACTATAGGGTCCCACAGGGGTCTGTAGCCTACTCGGGGAGTCAGGCCCCCTACTTGTTTCCCTCTACACCAAATCTACAAGTTCACAACAGATCTTATTGTGATGCATTGTGACCTTGTAGATCGGCTGTTTCGTCGAATGTTCTTTTCACTATTATGGCATGCCCACAATAGGAGTTTGAGATGTTATAATAATTGTATCTAAATGGATGTGAAGTCAAACGCATTGTGACATTTGTGTATCTTAAATCAAAAGTTTAAGGTAAAAACATTACCTAGATGCTCCTCCGTCCAGCAAGTTTGATGATTTTACTATGCTGATTAATTAGCCAGACCAATACATCAGTCTGGCCATTATTTGACTTTTTGAGGAAGTATCGCTTAACACCTACATTACACATTGGCTGCCAGAATTATTTATTTATTTTCTACAATAGACTGCCAGACTTTTGCAATGAAAAAACAAAAGTACTCAGGAGCCGAGATACAGAATTTTTAAGTTTTAAGTTAACAAGGAAGTGGATGGGAGTCTAAATCTTCAAAAAATCATATCTCCTTGGTCTTTGGGTCAATTTTTTATATTTTTTATTTTTTAATAAAACACAGATCTGCGTCTTTGGCAGCCTGCGTTCTAAGGACTCAATAGAACGCAGATCTGCGTTTTGGCAGCCAATGTGTTGTTAACAGACACGCATACAAATGTACAATTGTATAAATGCATATAGCCCCATTTGGAACCTCACTCTCCACGATAGCTCCGAGATGAGGTAGAGGTATAGAGTCCTCTAGTCCAAACAGTGAAGATCACCTTTTTCGCAAGATCGTACCCAAAAAGTAACGGTAGTCCAAGACACCTACAGATGTTTCACATTTCGCCGGAAAGTAAAATTGAACCGACGGGGTTGAAAAAAACGTTTAAAAGGCTTATTTAGTCAGCCTGTGCCATGTTTTCCCATTCAACCCGGGTGAACCCCCTACAGCAGGTGCCAGTACTGCTTCCGATTCAGCAACAATGCGAAAACATGGCACAGGCTAAATAAGTGTTTTAAACGTTTTTTGTATGTATGTTTCTTCCTCTTTTGAACATAACCTTGGTGGTAGCGATATCTGTCACATTTAAGTATAGTTTTTAGATCATGTTGGGGGGGTATTTTATTTGTCCCAAAAAAAAAGGTCAACACCTTTAAAGGCATTGTAGGGAGTTCAGACATAATCAAAGAAAAAAACTATTGTCAAACACCGCCCCTCCAGCAGTTCTTTTCCCCGACCACCAGGGGGTGACGCAGGGGGGACTTTTTAAATGAGTCATGCCCAAAATAGGTTGCCTTATGCGGATACAATTCGCGGAAATGCCCGACCCTACGGTTCTCTGAATTTATATTTTTAAATAGGCTCTTTCATGATAAATTGACCACATATATGAAGCTAAACAACTAAATTCTATCCAAACGATTTTTTAAAAGTAAATTATGTGCCTCAAAAAAGAAGTTTGAGAGCGTTTTAAAACCGAAAGTAAAAAGTTGATACGGGCACGGACGCGCACGGACACGCACATGCGTGCGTTAATTTACGACCCGGACATAAACAACATGAACATAAACAGAAGGGAAAATACGGATTTCAGACAGAGGACTGTGTTTCAATGAAGGAAAACACCCCAGCATCATTATATAGTGGCTGATAGAGGGGAGAAAATGCAAAAAATATATATATACATATTTTTTAAATTTAGGCTTAATGTTCCCTACAATCCCTTTAAGTTAAAAGTGGACTGCTACAAATGTTTCAAATTGTTACACCTCAAAAAACATTTCAGAAATGCTGACTACTGACTAGCCTAAACCTGTCAGTCCAATGAATACACTGAATAAGTCGTCTTATTTTTGTCCTCCACTCTGAATCCCACTTTTGTCACTTTCAGCAAATTGGTCAAGCAAGACATCCAGAACCTTGTTAAATCATCAGATGAAGTAACTACTGTAAGCACCGCAATGTGACAGTAGTGGAAATAAGAGTTTTAGAGGAACTAAGACAGAATGACACAATTATTATCAAGCCTGCAGACAAGGAGGGCTCAATTGTAGTCCAAAACACCAAAGATTACTAAATATTATAAATTATGGTTGACTTATGATAAGAATGAAGCTTGACAAGTGAGAGGACATTTTCACACAACATGAAGAGGGTCATAAGCACAGGCCATAAGCATGTATTTAATGTGATCTGTAAACAAATGATACAGAAATGCCAGGAGACATAAAACAGAACATCAGCATAAGGGACAGTAATCTGTAAGAGGCTGTTTCATAGTCACAAGACAAGTGTCCGCTGACAAAAAGGACGCATTTTCAAGTCGCGTTGTCAACACATTTTTCAACTGAGAATACGTCATCTTTGTCATCTGAAGCCTGGTTAAGGGTGAGGTCACATATGTACGCCTGAAACAGTCACATCCTGTTCACAATATTGTTTTTCCAGGGATGGTTTGGGCAGGTGCAGCCTGTGATTTACTGGGACAGGAGTGCTCCTTTTGGGGGTGCTCCTTCCATTCCGACATCTCACCACTCCGACTAGTGGCTTCCGCGTGCGGTTAAGGTTAGGGTTAGGGTTAGGTATAGGGTTCGTCAACGTCGGAAAGGCGACATGTCGGAAAGGAGAAATGCACCCCTCCTTTTGCTTCACACGATAAACAGTTCTTTCTGATGGCGCAGTTGAAGACGTGCGACGCCATTGGCTGCTCCGACGCCATTGGCTGCTCAGCGCAGGCACTCATTCGCCCGGTGGCTCGCAGCCAGCAGCCGTCCTGGTTGAGGTAATAAAAACAAGCACTCCTCTTCCCACAGCCATCCTTTGAAAAACAATATAGCGTCGTGTTCAAGGGGTGTAGCTTCCGGTATAGCGTTGGCGTGTCACGTGCCGTCATGTGTGGAGTTCAGCAATTGAACTCCACACACTGTTACAATGGTTGGCCACTCCCCCTCAGTCACGCATGTGTGACCATACCCTTATACTTTTGTCGCGTGACGGTGTCTCACAACAAAGTGCACATGTCGCATAGCAACAGGTGAGCTTTGAGATTGACTGTTTTTGGTGTGACACCGACACACAACGAAATATAAATTCGGCAGGAAAAAAACAGAGACAACATGAAAAACATTCACACATCATTCTTTTCTTTCTAAGGTGCGACTAGACTAGTCTTTTCTGACAAACACTGTTGGTCACTGACAGTGCTGTAAGCTCCAAAAGAACACAGCCAATTAAGCCATAGCAGATGCAGCCGCTAGAACAGGCTTAAGGTCAGTTTATATCGTCTGTCGGGTTGAAACCTCATATGTCCAAAAACTGTTACTTTTCAGGATTCAAATTCAAAAATGGCAAAAGTAGCAGATCTAAAAGTTCAAAATGCGCTGCTTAGCGCTGCGTTTCGAACTCGCAGACACAAAAAGTTAAAACATGGAGATAAGAGGTTTCGGCACGACAGCGACGACATGCTTTACGTGACAGGTGTTGTACGAAGCGTCACAGTGACGTCTAAACGACAATGTGTCACAGAGGCCTTTCACAGAGGTTGTCACATACGGACCTCTGGAAAAATGTTTACATTTTGTGGTGACACTGTCAGCGAGTCGCAGACGGTATGAATGCTCAAAACTCGATGCGATGCGGCGCGAGACACGTGTCGCTCAAAACATAAACTAACCTTTACGCCTGATTTGTACTTTTTGCCGGTGTCACACACTGAAAATAGCAGATTTACCAGCTCACAACACATTGCACTGCGACCTGTCGGGCGCGAGCAAATCAGCTATTTTTTGTGCGTGGCACAGGCATGAAAGTGAAACTACGGATAACAGTCTCAACAATAGGTGTGATTTTCTTTTTTCCTGAGGGTGAAACAGAAAGGACAATCCAAGGCAGACAATCCAGTGGGTCACGTTCACACAGAGGTTACCATCTTCACAGAGCAATCAAACATGTCACAAGATTAATAATAAAAAGGTTATAAATGAAAAAAAAAACATAATAAAAGACTAAAATACAGCACTAAATACCTTTCTTGTTTGCTTTATGTATTATTACAGCAATATCATGCCAATTATGGAACGTATATCCATACAATGCAAGCTTGACAAGAAAAAACTAAACAGAAATACAGTTATGATCAGGTTATTCAGTATGACAATAAAAGGACAATGACAACAACCCAGGATTCAACATCTTTTGAAGGAAATATTGTAAAGTCTTTTAAAAATATTTTGAGGAAAAAACTGTACAAAGGACTTTGGTTGAATATGAATTTGCTCCTGTATAATACCTCTAGTATACAATATACATATTTAGATAACTCTTATTTAAATACTAGTTGGACTAAATTAAAATGAATACTTTTCCCAAAAAATAGTGTGTATACAACTGATATCTCACATGCCATATATTCCACTGTACAGACAACCATCTCATAGTGAACAGTGTTGAAGTAGCTAAACATGCTTTGTCGGGCGAAGGTTTTTCATCCCTTTGTACAACTCGTTGGCGCCACCTAGGCTCTTGGAAAACACAAGACAAAACGTGGTCAGGCGATCACTTGGTACAAAACGGCTAAAATATATATATTTTCTTCTCGGTATTTAAAATATTACAAAGAGAGATTTTGAAACGGTTAGACAATATTTTTTTTCTTGAATTCATCAAAAATAAAAAATAACATGAAAAAAATAAAAAAAATCCATGTCACTTGACGGATACAGCTCCATAACGGTTCATTTATGCTCCGTCATACGACAGTGCAGTGCGCTGTATTAGCCAATACAAGCTAACGACGCTACACATCCGTGACGTGTTGTGAGCTTGTAGATCAGCTATTCTCGGTGAGTGACACCATTGTACAACAAAGTATGAACGGATTCAATATGATAGTAGTGTGTGGCAGTAATGTAAAGGAATGCTTCCTTCACGCTAGGGGTGGCACTGAACTGGCAACCTCCCTCACAGCCTCCAGGGCATGTCTGTCCACTGGCCAATCACAGCCTCCCTGTCATGTCTCTCCACCGACCAATCACAGTCTACCTGGGTAGGGTTCATGACTGGCAGTGCACAAGGCTAGCCTGGTAAACCCCTCCCTCCGGAAATCTCATTTGCATTTGATTTCAGTAGTGAGTCTAGCAAGAGAGCCTGTTTAGCTTTTTGCCTGTGGGCTGGAGCTGGGCGGGAGTAATACCATTGACTGACAACCCCTTCAGCCAATCAGCAGTTTGTTCCCCCACCACCAGCTAACGTGACGCAAGGGGACTTTTGAAAGGGCCATGCTTTATTCGGATACATGCGTGTCACTGCCCACCACTACTGCCGGTTCTCTGATTTTTTATTTTTAAATAGGCTGTCATGACTAATTGACCACATATATGAAGTTAAAACTAAACAACTAAATTCAATCCGAAAAATTTCTTAAAAGTAAATTCCGTGCCACAAAAAAGAAGTTTGAGAGCGTTTTGAAGATTTAAAACGGAGCGGACCCATTTTCAATGGCGGACGTTCCATTTCGGTCAGCTGCACTCGGCTCCATTCGGGTTCACTCGGGCTCCACCTGATTGGCCAACCTCCGCTGTCAATCACAGAACAATGAGCGAGGACGCTGATAGGCGAGTCCATTTTGTGGACGAGCAAGAAACGCCCAGATAAGCCTTCAGGCCAGACCCAATTCCTGAAAATCAAATGCAAATGAGATTTCCGGAAAGGGGGGGGGGGGGGGGGGGGGGGTTACCAGGCTAGCACAAGGCACCACTACACAGGCAAGATAGAACCTTTCTAGTGGTTTTCAAACGTTTTGTGCGAGAGGCACGTCTCAAGGCACAACAGCGTTCATATTCTTTCCAAATAACTGCTATAATACATGTTATCAGTGGTGTAAAGTAACTAAGTACATTTACTCAAGTACTGTACTTAAGTACACTTTTGAGGAATCTTTAGCACATTCTGAATTCTGGACTTTTACTTGTAACAGAGTACTTCTATATTGCAGTATTGGTACTTTTACTTAAGTAAAATATTTCAGTACTTTTTCCACCACTGCATGTTAATCACTCTTATTTCACTCAGAAACATTTCATTTTTATTTAGTAGTGCCAAATTAAAAGTTTAACCACCAAAGCTGTATTATGTCATTTTAGTTTAGTGAATACAATTTTATTTTGTCTAATCTATATGGTAGAGTATGTTAATACAATAGAACTTTAAAAAACTTGGATGTTTGTATTTGGTCTTCTATTGAGACATGGAGATCCTGTGTCTATTTCTCCCCTGAGCAAGGCAGGCAGGCTCTATTAGTTCAGTGGTAAAAATGTCAGCGCTTGCGCAGGAGACCCGGGTTCAAATCCCAGAAGAACAGGAAAGTTACATAGTGCCACTTTAAGACCTTTTTCATAGAGTGCACAATGTGTGACATCACAATGCGTTGAGAGCTTGTAGACCTGACAATTTAGCAATGTTTTAAAGGGGAAAAAAAAGAATTTCCGCCTATAAAGACATGCCCAAAATAGGGACGGCAGATTCTAATATAATGTGCCACTGTATGGTGTGAAATGAATGCACACAAAGTACTGATAGTAAAATTAATTATGAGTTATGAATACAAATCATTCGTAACTTTTTGTACATACTGTACATTGCAATAATAATAATAATGTGCGGTTGTCATATCTGAACTTGTCTCATGGCACACCAGTGTGCCTCCACACACCGTTTGAGAACCACTGAACGTAACGTTAAAAACTGGCGTCAACGTAAAGCCCAGCATGTGCTCCTTCCGATGTCCGAACTTTTCTTTCGGAAAGGGAAGGTGATATAGCTGCAAATTGACGTCCTTCCGAACCTTTGATGGCCGTTCTCAGAACTTTTTTTTCACGGAACTAGTGCTCCCTCCAGATGCCCTGACTCTCCCAACTATAAGTTCAGAATGGCTGTCCGA
Source organism: Gymnoscopelus microlampas (assembly GCF_963454915.1). NCBI lineage: Eukaryota > Metazoa > Chordata > Actinopteri > Myctophiformes > Myctophidae > Gymnoscopelus > Gymnoscopelus microlampas. The sequence continues at coordinate 3,968,549 of NC_139948.1, forward strand.
AACCGGAAGGTTCTCCTACATCGGAAAGGAGTGCCGTACGCCTATCAGGCCCTCGATTCGTAGTGTTTGTTTCCTCTTCAGATGACCACCAGTGGGGGCATTGGCGCTGTGAGAGACAAGATGCCCCCAATGTTAACACAGCAGTGGTCCATTGGGTCAACAACGTTCTTTGTGCGTCCGTCTGCGAGCACCGTCTCTCAACATTGGGTCTGGGGGACCACCGGGGACCCTTAATGGACCCTTACGGGTCTGTAACTCAGAGCGTACAAATGGTTCCATTTGTACGCTCTCAGAGTTACTGTAACACCTAGGATTTTACAGTGTGGACCAGTGTTGATTTCGTCGACTAAAACTATGACGAAAAACTGTCGAAAAATAAATAAAACCTAAATAAAAACTAAGCTATAATGACTAAAACTAAGACTAAATATGTTGACAATATCGTCAACAAATAAAAACTAGACTAAAATGTTAGTGAGGGACTAGTGGAGAAGAGATCCAGTAGAACTAAAAGACAAGTCATTTCATGTTTGGTTGCGCTCGGGCGTCTACAAGCTCACAACACGTCGCGCTGCGACGCGTTGTGAGCTTGTAGATCGGCTATTTTCAGCATGCAACCAAGTGTAAAATCAGCCATTACGAAGCCATCAACGCACCGCCAAAATACATTTTAGTCGACTAAATCAACAGTAGTGTGGACTAGAGGTCCGAGAGATAAAATAAAATGGGGGGTCCGTTGGTCTAATGCATATCAAACTGGGGGTCCTTAAAAAAACAAAAAAAAACGGTTGAGAATCACTGGTATGTCCCCCTACAGATCAACCAATGTCTTTTCATTGTCTGGTTCAGAGTTCTGAGAGAGGGACGAGCATTGTAGTGTGTTAGTACTTCCTGAGGTGATGGGGGGTGGGGTCACACGGGTGGGGGGGTTGGGGGGTGGTAGAGGGGGGGGGGGGGGGGGGTTTAGTCCAACATGGCATCCAGCTGGTCTGCCAGGTCGTCAAACATGTTCCCGATGTCGTCCAGGATGGTCCCCGCAGACTTCACCGTGTTGGCTCCACTGTGGGAGGAGAAGAACAACAACGTCACACGCACGGCATGACAATCGCCACCAAAACTAGGGTCCCGAACTTGTAAATGTATTTTCTGTTTGCTAAAGAGCCGGAGCAGGACTCCTGTTACTGAACAAACACTCTATAGCAATGATTACCTTCTGAATACAGAGCTGGGTATAGAATTTAACATTTGATTTAAATAACAACAAAAAAAGAATACTGCACCTTTAACTTTAATCATACAATGAACAAGATAACAAGTAAATATATGCTACACGCATTAACAGAATTTTATTTAATTTAACCACTTTATTCCTATTACAAAATAAATAAAATATTCCAAAATATGGACATTTGAAAACATTTTGATTTTAAACGTAACAAATAGGCTCTATGCACAGCAGCCATATTATCACTTCCTTCCCAGGTGTTACCAATGATACTAATGAAGGCTCTGTTCCATTTAGTCTAGCACAGTGGTTTCCACGACCCCCATAACTCTGAGAGTGTACAAATGGAACCAAATGGACCCGCATTTGTACACTCTCAGAGTTACACACCTGTAAGGGGCCATTTGGAAGCCCATGAGGGTCCCTGGACCCCAACTGTAGACCCACTGGTGTGACAGAGTGTTTCCAGTGAGCCAACATGCACAATAGCAGCACCCTGACTCTGTTTGACCAGAATGGAACAGAGCCTTCATTAGTATCATAGCCATATTATGAATGTCTTCATAATATGGCTGCTGTGAATAGAGCCTATTGGGACATATGGGCTGCATAACTGTCGATAATGACGACAGCAAAGTCAAACAACGACTAGCATGTGTTTACCCGTCGGAGGCGTCCTCCAGGGTGAGTTTTCTCTCCACGGCCTTCAGAGCTGCTTCCAGTGAGGTGCTGGTCTGCTCCAGCCTCTGCTGTTGCACCACCACCGTGGAGCCAGCAGGGGGCTCCGGCCCCAGGCCCAGGGCCGGGCCCACCACACACACCTGGGGCTTGGCTGCTACCGCCGGATGGCTCTGAGGGGCCGGGGCCGGGGGAGCGGGAGTGGAGGGAGCGGACGGAGGAGAGGCGAAGGCCACGCTCTCCACCACGCTGATGGTGACGCCCACGGACGAGGGCGTCGCCACCGCAGCTGGAAGGCAAGGATGAAAAACGTAGTTAAAAACGTGGTACGACGCAGGGACAATATACAAGCTCGAAACGTGTCGCTGAACGCCGCGTTTCGAGCTTGCGGATCTGCTACTTTTGATGCTTTTTGTGTGACGCTGTAGAGGGATCGAGTAGGACGTTCATTTACGAAAAAAACACACAAAGGTAAAATATCGTCAAATATCGTCGCCTAAGTTTTTCAGGAAAAAATTAAAACTGATCCAAAACAAAACTATATGATATTTCTTAATCATTTCACCCAAAACGTTTTAACAAATTATGACTATTAAAATAAAAATAACACTGTCTGTCAGTTACGTAACATAAGAGATTTAAATAGGTTTACATAGGATTAAACCTGACTTGTTGATGATTTACTGATTTACTCCAGACTCCAGGCAATTGTTTTGGCTTAAGTCACAAAAACATGTTACATTAGGCCCAAAAAATTGCCTATTTTAGCCTAAGTCACACTAGGGAGATAGGCCGGGAGGGAACAGCGTGATCCTTTTCAATTAGGAGATAGGAGATTTTACCAGAGGTGGCCAGTGTCATGAGGAGCTGACTTAGGCTAAAGTAAAAAAAAAAAAAAAAATTACGTAGGCCATTAGTTTAACACATTGATTGCCAAGATTGCATAAACTCGTTCTTTCAAATGCATCACTTGATGGCCAAGATCGAGTTGTCCAAGATCGAGTTCTTTCCAAAAAAACTTTTTTTTAAAAATTCCACCCTAACACAGCTTTGGAATGATCGATCGTCACTCAGAGAAGTAGTATGTGGATGTGACGTCATCGAAAAAAAGGTCACATCCATTCATCCAAACGATGGGATTTTCAGAAAAACACCTCTAACTCAGTTTATTTTTTTTGCATTGAAAACCACCAAAGCCCCAAAATGTCTGATTCCTTCCCAGGTGTTACCGCGGTTGGAACATTATCGTCCCTGTGGATTCACAGATCCCTCCGCCAACCCATTGGAACTTTTTTTCGTGTTTTTTTTTACACAATGTATCTTCCATGGCGTTTCAACGATCGTTGATTTAGAACCCTGCAAGGCCCAGTGTGATCGCACGATCACATGTATGTTTTATAAAGAAATGAGTTTAAATCATTTTTCTTTTCTGTTGAAAACTCAACTTGAAAAGAATCTGGGCCTTGCAGGGTTAAGGTAATTACGCTGGCATGGGGATAGAAAACCGTTTAATATCTTGGCAGTCAATGTGTTGTTAAGAAGGTGACGATATGGAGATACAAGGTTTCTGCCCAACAGTTCATGCATTTTTCAATAAAAACATCAATCAATCAAATGAATCAGTGTGCTCACCCTGTGCTGCCAGCAGGCTGTGGCGGAGCGGCTTGGGAGCGGTGACGGGGGGCTTGGAGGAGACGGGGGGCTTGCTCGGAGACCCCGCGACGACGGCGGGGAGGGTCTCCGTCGTCCTCTCCGCGGCAGCCTCGCTGATCCTCAGACTGACCTCCTCCTCCTCCTCCTCCTCCTCCTCGCTCTGGGAGCGCTCACACCCCCCTCCCTCCTCTCCCGTAGGGGAGCAGTCCCCCCCGCCCTGCTCCTTGTCCTTGGGCTTGTGTCGCCGCTTGACCGTGTCCGACTCTTTCAGGTTGAACTCGGGCAGCTCCGGGGGGGGGGCCTTGGCGGCTGCGGCGGCGTGTAAGAGCTGCTCGGGAGGCTCCAGCACGGCCTCGGCCCGGGGCGGCCCCCCGGTCTTGGGCCTCTGCTTGATGGTGAGGTTGCCCTCCTCGGCGAACGGGATGCACTCGCTGGAGCTGTTGTTGTTCTGGGCCTCCAGCTCGGCCGGGGGGGGGGCCTTGCCGCCGGGCTCTTCCTCCTCCGAGTCCGATTTCACCCCCCTGTCGGGGTCCGCGTCACCGCTGTGGGTCTGGGGGGGGGGGGGGGGGGGGCAAGGTGATTATGGTTAACTAAAACTAATGAAATAAAACTATAGCAAGCTACTGTATAAACAAAATAACAACAATGACAACAATCATAAACTAAACCGAAATTTAAAACAGAAAGTTAAAAGGAGATAGAAATAAAAGAGTCAGAAGCTCTTGTTAATACTTTTAATTTGTTCAATATTTATACAACTACTTCATTTTTTCATAATGAGACGCATCGTGAGCTTGTAGATTGGCAATTTTCTCTACTTTTACTCGACTATGTCATACGACAAAGCAGGGCATTACTTTATGAAAAAAAACAACAACCTTGGAATACGGCGCTAAACATTTTTTCGTAGGAGGTTTCTGCCTACGCCGACCAATAGAAAAACGCTCAGCTATACCAACCTTGTCAGGAAGACACTCGCTCTGCACCCTCCTCCGGGCTCCGCTGGCGTCCGTGGGCTGGGCCAGAAGCGTCAGAGGGGGTGGGGCCTCCTGCTGGAGGAGGTCTAGTCTGTGCGGGGGGGCGGGGCTCCTCCTGCCCTCCATGGAGACCTCCAGAGACGCCGCCATGCTCCTCACGCTCCTCAGGGTCTCCGTCTCCACGCCGCCACCGGCTGCCGTGCCGTTGTCGGCGTGGAGCTCCACGCCGGCGCCGCCGCTCACGGAACTCAGCCTCTTGGGCGGGGGAGGCGGGGGACCCTTCTTGCGGGCGCGCACGGCGAACGACTGGCTCCGCCCCACCGTGCCGCCACTCTTCTCCGGGCTGGACTGCAGCAGCAGCCGCCGCGCCGACTGTCCGCCGCCGCCGCGCCCGTGCCGGCGGCTGAGCGTGGCGTAGGACGGGACGGCGCCGGGGGGCGGGCCCAGGGGCCCGCCGTCGTCGTCCTCGTCGTCCTCGTCGTCCTGCTCGCCGTCCGACAGGGCGTAGCGCGTCAGGCTCTGCGTGCGCTGCTTCTTGCCGAGCGTGAGCGAGCGCTCGTGGAGCTTGGAGGCGGAGCCCCTGCCGCCGGCCTCCAGGTGGGCGGAGCCGCAGTGGGAGTGCAAGTAGCTGAAGCCCTTGAGGGGGGAGGAGTCGGCGGTGGCGGCGGGCGGAGGAGGAGGCGGGGCTTTGGGCTTGGCCGGGATGGCGGGGTACTTGAAGACGGTGGCGGTGCCCAGGGGCACCTGTTTGGGCAGCTGCTGTGACCTCTGGTCCCAGCAGCCCTCCGGAATGTTCCTCTCCCTGGCCGGACTGCCCTCCAGGCTGCCGCCGCTGCCCAGGCTCTCCTGGGAGCGGCTGTGGGGGCTGACGGAGGCCATGGGGGGGTCCTGGGAGCGCCCGGACCCCCGGGAGCGGGCGTCGATGCTCTCCTGGCTCTGGGACATCCTCATCCTGAGGGCCAGGTGGCCGCCGTCCTGGTGGCAGCCCCCGTAGTGGCTGGACATGGCCGTCTGCAGCTCGGCACTCAGCTCGCTGTCCTGGAAGGTGGTCATCTTGGGGGTGTGCGGCGAGGGGCACGCCTCCCCTCCTCCTCCTCCTCCCAGCGAGGAGTCGGGCGGCTCGATGGCCACCAGGTGCAGGGCTCCGGGGGGCTTGCGGCGCAGCGTGCCCCCCAGGCCCCCCGACTCGGCCTGCATGATGGCCCTCTGGATGTCACACAGCTTCTTCACCGCGAGCATCAGCTTCTTCTGGTGGCCTGTGGGCGGGGCAGGGACCAGGAACATTGTTGACATTAGGGCTGCAACTTTGATTGACTGATTGATTGATTGATACTTGATTAAGAAGTTAGTTGAGTTTGAATAGGGGTTTGAGATCTTTAACCCATTAAGACCTGAAGCCGATTTCTACAAAATGTCTTCTAAATCCCAACAGTTTTCTGAAAAAACGTATGCTTCTATATCAGTGGTGCTCAAACCTTTTCATGTCAAGGACCCCCAAAATGATATGTGTTTGACCGCAGACCCCCATCTCAAAATATGTTGTTCCAGGGACCCCCAGACGCAAAGATTTGAGTTATGAATGTTCGCTTTAAAATGATATAAATATATTAATTTGCACACATTTTCTCGATTTAAAATAGCAGATCTACAAGCTCATAGCGCGGCACTCGGTGCGCTATGATTGTATATCTGCTATTTTTGAATAGCCAAAGTGTAAAATAATGGTGACACAGATGCTTCTTCAGGTCTTAATGGATTAATGTCTATTGGTTAGGCAGATTACATTCATTATTTTCATAGCGATGGTCCTATCGATAGCTTTTTTATTAATAAATACATGAATTAGTCGAGAAGCATGTTTTTTTTATACCAAGCAAAACAGTTTTGGGTGAAGTATTCCTTTTTTTTTGTCGCATTCCTAATATAAGCCAATAATTTGATGACCAGCGGACCGGTAGGCAGCGGTTCCGGTAAGAGACACAAAATAAACTCTTTGTGTCTCCTACCAGAACCGCTGCCGGTCATCAAATTATTGGCTCAGGAATGCGACAAAAACACAAAAATATCCATGAATTCAAGTCATGGGGTGACTAATCGATAGAAAAAAAAGTCACTTTGGGAGTGAACTATCCCTTTAACCCATTAAGACCTGGAACGCATCTGTGTCACTTTCAAGGAGTAGTTCACCCAAAAAATTACTTATTTTCAACCAATTGCACACCCCATGAAGGCTTGAATCCATGGATTTATTTTTGTTTTTGTCGCATTCCTAAGCCAATAATTGTATTCCCGTCTCCTACCGGCTAATGTATCCGGTAGGAGACACAAAGTAGATTATTTGTGTCTCCTACCGGATACACACCCGGTCATCAAATTATTGGTTTAGGAATGCCACAAAAACAAAAATAAATCCATGAATTCAAGGCTTCATGGGGTGTGCAATTGATAGAAAATATATCGTTTTTTGGGTGAACTCCTCCTTTAAGATTTATTTGGCTATTTTGCCGCGCTATGAGCTTGTAGATCTGCTATTTTTTGAAAAATCGTGGATTTTTTTTAAAAAAGATTTTTTTTCAAAAAACTGTTGGGATTTAGAAGACATTTGTAGAATCGGCTTCAGGTCTTAAAGGGTTAATGGGTTAAATGTTGCACAAGTTAGAAGTTACATAAACATGTGTTCTCCATACCCAGCTTGTCGATGCCGATCTCTTGCAGGTCCTCCCATGTGAGGTCTCTGACGATGCTGATGGAGTCGTAGCCGTTCTCCGACAGCTTCTTGTGGTACTGAGGCAGGCCGATGGTGCTCAGCCACTCCCCCAGGTCAGACTGGAAAGAGACAGGAGATACAGTAAGCCACCGATTCTCAATCTTTTTTTTTTCCTCACAGTTTGACATCGTCGTCGTCGGCTGGAAAACCTTGTACGTTCGAAACCCTTCCTTTTGTGTGTGTGCGCGAATGCATAGTAAAACAAATAATAATAATAATGCATTTTATTTATAACGCACTTTACATTCTTGCGAATCTCAAAGTGCTAAAATAATCACATAATACGATTAAAAGAAAACTTCACTGCAAAATGTGATAGAAACGTTTCTCACAGCACTTAGAAATATTGAATCAAAGGCACATAATGTAATAGCAAAGTCATAATGGCAATAAAAGTTCTAACATTACATAAAAAAATAAAAATGTTTTGTCTTTAAAACCAGCAAATATATGTTCATGATTACTATCAGAATTTAAAGCTATTTAAACACTTACATTAACACATTAACCGCCATGAACGTAGTCCTACAGTCCATTAAATCCACCGTTAAGCGCCGAGACCGTAGCCCTACGGTCCGGGTGCTTTTTCCTTTTTTTCGTTTTCTTTTCAATTTTAGACACGGACCATTTTCAGTGTAACACCACCGGAAACGGAACTATTTGCGATCCGGTTTTGCCGTTCCCGTCGGCCTCCATTCTAAAGCGCACACTAAAACTCCATTTTCTCCCTTGTAGTTTTTTCTCCTCGGTCATCACTGTTTAACATAAACCGTTCTAACTACAACATGGCGGCTCTGTTTGACACGTGGTCTGCACTGGTAGACACAGGGACATCTGCACGATGTTTACAAACAGTGCATCGCGCATTCTTTAGGATTTTAACGGGGTCTATGGCGACGTGAAAAAAACAAAAAACACCAATAAAACCTTGGCACTGGTGAGTACATTATGAGATTAACCTCTGGCGGTGGATGTGTTAACCAAAAAGTATCACTTACACCCACTCTAAGGCATCTAATGACTGCAGGACTGGATTAATTAATGAATTAAGTAATTCATTCATCAATGAAGTACTGCACTCTCTGATATCAGCTGGTAGGAGCTTTCTGGCTAAACTGTGCAGACTGAAATGTGACAGGACAGTGCCCTCTGGTGGAGGAATAGAGTACAGGTAAGGTGTGATTCTTCTTACGGGGATGTATTCAGGAAGCCACTCAGGAATGCTCAGGTTGCTGATCTCTATGGAGATCTTCTTGCGGTGGCCCGGCTTGGTGACTCCGATGGCAGTCAGGTCCTGTAGCAACACACCGCACACACAAGATATCAGAAAGAAGAGCGCTACACATGAGTCAACGCACATGCACGCGCGCACACACGCACGCACGGTCGCACGCACACGCGCACACACACACACACACACACACACACACACACACACACACACACACACACACACACACACACACACACACACACAGTTCTAAACATTTGACTGATGAGACAATATCAATGGTATGCAGAATGTTCAAAATTGCATTCAAAAGCAATTAAACATAGTGCCAAGCATAAACAATACTCACGCATACAACATAGGCATGTAACGGTATGACATTTTACAGTACGGTATCAAAACAAAATACTGCAGTATACGCTATTTCACAGTATTATCAGTGATTATTATTCTATTTATATCCGCTATTTATACCACTGTAATACCGTAATACGGTATACCGTTACATGCCTACTCATAAATGATGCACGCTTTTTCTTCTCTATATTAAAAAAAAAGTGTTGTTTTGTGGCCATCCAGTTACCCACCTACCCCTTGCTGTGTGACCCACTTATGGGTCGCGACCCACAGTTTGAAAACCACTGTTTCTAGGTGCCCAGAATAGTGTCTGTGATGTCTGTGTCTGTAGCTCTGAGAGTGTACAAATGGACTAATAATGTCTGTATGCAATGAGTACTGACACACTATTGAATTATCCCCAATAAAAAAGTGTTATAAAAAAAAAATTAAAAAATGGACTAATAATGTATATCGTTGTCGGGTGGAAACCTTGCATGTCCAAAACCGTTCCATTTTTATTATTATATTTAAAACATCTTAAAATAGTGAAAATAGCCGATCGACAAGCACACAACGCCTCGCACAGCGAGGCATTGTGCGCTTGTCGATCTGCTATTTTCACTACTTTTGTGTGACGCTCTTGTATGACGAATTGGGGATTTGATTTACTGCCAGCTATATCAAGAAAGTCCTAGAAAGGGACAAAAGGTTGAGAAAAACTGGTGTGTAGACCCAGGAGCGCGTTTGTGTCTGTGCGGCGTACCTCAGGGGTCATCCTGCTGATGGTGGGCACATCGTAACCGGCGGTGATGAAGTTTGTGGTGTACTGCTCCAGCTGGAACTCACTGAGCCACTGGTAGATGGCCTCGGCGTCCTGCGAGACAAACACAGTGACATTCAGACTGTTTGTTTCATTTCAGGGCACCAAATACAGTATATAATATAGCCACTTATGATCAGACAATAGATGAAGAAGTCACCTGTAAATAATTTCCTTACCATGGACTAATTAGTAAAAGGATTATCTACTTGAACTGAACAGAGCTGCAAAGGACCTTCTTTAAGTTCACTGCCTTGTTTTGTTCCACTGTGATGTTTAAAAAGGAAAGGAACTTTTTTCGCCGGTGCCTTACCCATTATCCCTAAACTTCTTTGCCATTTTTTACTATTTTTAAAAACATTTTGAAATAGTTCAAAAAGCCTACAAGCTCACAACATGTCGATGTAGATCGGCTAGTTGAAAATGTTTTAAAAAATACAAAAAAATGGCAAAGAAGTTTAGGGATAATGGCTAAGGCACAGGCGAAGCCTGATATACAATTCATCGTACGAAGGTGTCGCACAGAGAACATAGCGGACCTACAAGCTCACAATGCGTCACATTGGACTAAAACTAAACTGCAATAAAGCACCAAACCGAAAAGAAAAAAAAAGAATGAATGTATAATATGTAATGAAACATAGTAACTCTGGTAGAAAGTGGAGAACATTGCGTTGTGGTCTTGTCACCTTGCCCTCCAGGAGCTGTTGAGGTCGTACAAAGTGCTGGGTGAAGCTCTGCTCTGCTGGTCTCTGCATGGTGGACGCCTGCTGCCTGCGTGGCGTTCCTCCTCCTGAACAATGACATCACACAACATCACGTCACAACCACGAAGGCTCACTCCTTCAGACTCCACCTCAGCTCTTAGCACTTGACCTACGGTACGTATGGCGACCATGCAGACATACCGTGGTCATTTGCTAAACGTAATTTAGATAGCATGTTATTTAGGTGCTAGGTTCATTGTTTACCTGGTATAGTTTACCGAGGCACTACTGACAAGTGATTTCCTTGTTTATTATCACTCTGGATCAGTGTTGATTACTTCAACTAAAACTATGACGAAAAATGTTCGTCGACTACCTTTTTTCACTGGCGAAAACTAAATAAAAACTAAGCTAAGATGACTAAAATGTTAGCGAGGGACTGGTGGAGAAGAGATCCAGTAGAACTAAGACTAGTGGAGAACAGATCCAGTAGAACTAAGACTAGTGGAGAACAGATCCACTAGAACTAAAAGACAAGTCATTTAATGCTTGGTTGCGCTCGGGTGTTGCGCTCCGTTGTGAGCTTAGAGATCAACTATTTTCAGCATGCAACCAAGTGTAAAATCAGCCATTATGACGCCATCAAGGCACCGCCAAAATACATTTTAGTCGACTAAATCAACTGTTGATTTAGTCGACTATAATCTTGTGATATTTAGTCGACTGAAACTAGACAAAACCAAAACATTTCAGATGACTAAAATATGACTAAAACTAAATGGAATTGTATTCAAAAAGAATTGCTGACAAAAACAACACTGCTCTGGATGAGTGTCTGCAAATGCCATAATTGTAAATAGTATGTCACATAAACACAAGACCATTTGTTTAAGTGTTGATTCAGTCCAATGAAAATCCTCTTACAATATTGTTGTATTTATTTTAATTCAAAATAAATGTAATGAAGGAGAAAGCTACCTGAGAGCTGATCAGGCTGTTTGCTGGAGTCCGGTTGTCCCACATCACCAGCAGAGGGCACCAGTGGCTACACCAAAGAAAAAAAACAAATTAAAGCCAGTAGGATTTAACTGTGGGACAGGGTACCAACAGGAGCGGAAACCTATGGAGATTTCAGCTCTCTGAAGCATTAAAACACATGTAAAAATGTATCTTCAGAGCCTTAAAGGGGTATTTAGACTATTTTTAACCTAAATCCCATGTGAGGTGATCAAGTATAAAGTGTGGTGAAAAAAACGAACAAACAGACAGACAAAAACAATATCACATCACATTGTTTCGCGTCATCAGGCGCATGCCACGTTTGACGTCATTGAACATACATACACTTACAAGTTTCGTGGGAGAAACACACCTAAGACATTTATTTTGACTTTGCATTTGCTCACTCACTACTGTATACGATCTCCTCGCATCAGAGCAAAGGGATTCAGGTTCAAAATCGACAATATGTCCCATTAGCTACGCAGCTTATGAAGAAGCGAGCTGCACCTTGCTGGCGTTGTCGGCATGATGGCTGGTGTTATTATGGTGCAGTCCGTTGGTCGCTGCCGCGTTGCTCTCCGTGCTCTGTCCACTTCCTGCGCTACGCGTGCTGCCCACACTGCCTGTGCTGCCCACACTGTTCCTGTCTCCAGCTGGAGAGAGAGAGATAGAGAGACAGAGAGAGAGAGAGAGAGAGAGAGAGAGAGAGAGAGAGAGAGCGAGAGAGAGAGCGAGAATATTAATCTTAACTGGAATACAAGTTAACTGCTAAAGCTTGATTTGGTGTCCCCCAGGGGTCTATACTCCCCCCTCCTATTTTTGCTATACACCAAATTATCTAAAATAGCCGATCTACAAACTTGTGAGCTTATAGATCGGCTATTTTTGAAAGATCTTTGACATCTTTTGAATATTTTCGCCTATAATGCCATGCCCCAGAGTATGGATGCCAAGTCGAAGCTGGTCGAAGGAAGGCTTCTCCCTTTTCATTCCGTCTCTATCCACCTAACTCGTGCCGACACAGAGGTTCACATAGACGGAAAACATCCAAGCATTGGCCTGAATGAAGATGGCGGCACAGTCACAGCATTGATTCAGCGGGGGAAACAAGCCTACGGTGGGCCAGGGGTATAAGTACGGTAGCTGGGGTTGGAGGAGAGTAAAAGGTACACGGCAAAATTCGTAGCGTTGATTTAACTCCGACTGGATCTGTAACGTCTCCATAGGTCAATAGGCTCTTTGCACAGCAGCCATATTGGAAAGAAATGAAATCACAGATGTTACCAATGATGCTAATTAAGGTTGTGTTCCCATTCTGGTCAAACAGAGTCATGGTGCTGATATTGTGCATGTTGGCTCACTGGAAACACTCTGCTACACCAGTGGGTCTCAAAGTGTGGTCCAGGGACCCTCATGGTTCCTTAAGGGGGTTCCAAATGGCCTCTTACGGGTGTGTAACGAGTGTGTAACTTGAAATTAAAAGGCTTGAGAACCACTGTGCTACTCTAAATGGAACAGAGCCTTCATTAGAATCATTGGTAACACCTGCGAAGTAAGTAAGGAAGAGGCCTGCTGTGCATAGAGCCAATTTCTTGAGTTAATTCAACACTTCGGATTTGACTGCATAGGACGCTTTGCTGGCCGCCATTGGAAGCCGCGGCAGGGAGGTGGCGGTATGCGTTTGTGGCGTACAGTAGCGGGGAGCAAACAGCTGCAGGCACGGCTAGATGGATGGATGGAGGACACAGTAACGCAGCCAGGAGCTTCAGCCTCTAGGGGGAAACAGAGCTACTCTGTGGGTTGGCAGCCTACTGTGGTCTATGAGGCGTTACCGTTCAGCTACGGAACAAGATACCTGCGTTAGTTAAAGGAACACTCCGCGCCCCAAAATCACTTATTTTCTATCAATTAGTCATCCCCATGACCCTTGATTTGTGTCGCATTCCCTTCACGGTGAATGAAGAATCCAAAAATGAAGATAATACTTGACGAATTCAAGAAAATAAGGGGTCAGGATGAAAAAATATATTCGTAAACTCCAAAACAACTATATCCAGTCATATCCTTGTTACTTCCAAAACACCACATTCTCACTCAAACTTTACTGAGCCGGGGCGTGCACGTGGGGTTCAACACAAGCAGAATTCACGCTCGCTCCTTGTTCTTGCATGAAACTGTTTAGCTTGGAAGTGTTTGAAATTGTACATTTTGTGTTTTGGAAGTAATAATGACACAACCTTGGATTACACTGAGTGAGAGTTTATGAACAGATTTTTGCTATAGTTATCAAAGCAGGTATTTTCCTTCATTTTTCAACCAAAAATTCTCCATGTATTCAAGGCTACACAGGGATGAATTACTGGGGAAAAAAAGTCATTTTTGGGGGTGAAGTATGGCTGCCTAGAGCTACAGCAGGGATGGAGTGGTGCTGCCCCCTCATGGCAGCAGAGGGGAGAACGCAATGAGCTCAGCCTGAAGCACACACACATCATCATCATGGTGGTTTGACGTGTAGTGGGGGTAGGGCACAGCGTAAAGGGAGGGGAGGGGTGGTGGGGGGGGGGGTTATAGGCAGGCAGCTACGGGGCCGGGGAGAAGATGAGGGGGACGGAGTCTTACCATTTCGTGAGTTCCTGAGCACCCAGATGTCCTCCAGAGGACACCCAGGCCAGGAGAGGCAGCTCGGAGACACACCTACCGGACACAGACACTGTGTTGGGGCCTTGGGGAGTACGTTCTGTCACAGGGGGGAGGGGCTAGGTGACGTTGGTGGTGGGTGGGTGGTGGTAGTGATGGTGTGGTGTGGGGGGGGGGGGGTGATGGGTTTGGAACAGTGATCACACACACATGTACGTAAACTTACTGTGGTGCTGAGAGATCCCAATAGAACAGGTATCCACGTATGACGCTATAGTTTGATTTTGATTTTTTTTTTTTAAGCTTATCCGTGTATATGATTTCCCTGTGTGAATTGTCAAACATGAAGTTTCTGACCAATGTGATTTTGGACCGTTGGACTTTCTTGTGTAAATGTGAACATCACTTGAGGCTCTGTCATGGCGCCGTTTGTTTCCTATGATTTCTTGACTATCATATCTGTTGTGTTCTTGGATCATGTGGACATGTATTGTCCACAAATATTTTAATCTATCCTATACAGCAGGGGTTCTCAAACTATTTTATACCACAACCCCATATTATGAGGGAGTATTTTTGGCGACCCCATCACGCCCCCGGGAACTGAAATGCTATGATCTAAACTGGAACATTTAGACAAAATATGTTGTTAGAACCACCAGAGTTTCTTGATCCACCTCTCGATTTTATCTTTGGCCACCGGCGGTGGCGTTTTTCTCCATAGCGGTAACTGGTAACTGGTCTGGTTGTCTGTCTGTGAGAATGATCTCCCCGCACGGCAACGTTAATCTAAATTTAACTACGCGAGGGTACAGATGGAACCAAATGGACCCGTGGTCCTGTACCCTCTCGCTCTCCGACTAAGAAAAACAGCCAAAATGGCTCTTTTAAGCCACCCACTCATATTGAACATAATTCTTAAGTAAATACTTTATGAACAGAGCTATATCAGTTGTGTGCCTGCCTCAGCTTCAGCTAGGGCTTGTGTGTGTCTGTTGTCTAACTTGTCTTGTTGCTGCTTGATTGTTCTCAGTCGGTGTTGAAGGCGGAGCTGTGTGTGTGTGTGTATGAGGAGTCAAGCTAATAGTTTGTTTGGTCGCGAAAACCTCACTTTTTTTTTACCGTTTCCTTCCCACGACCACACTTTGGGTCGCGACCCATAGTTTGAGAGCCTCTGCTATACAGTATGTATTCCTTTTCTACTGTATAAAGATGAAGTTGACTGTAGACACACAAATATCTTCGCAAATGGTTTGTTAGGTTGTTAGGCAATGGTTATTGGCCTACAGTATTTCACCCATTTCACCCACACACTAACCCACCCAGCGAACGCTGGGTGACGAAACCCGAATGCGCTGATCGACGTGTCGTTTTGGGATGTGTTGGTCAGCACAATAACCCCTGTCAACCCCCCCGGGCAAGCTGACAAGACTTTCTGCTTGTTATTTTACAGTATATTCTGCAGAATTGGTTCCTCATATCGTCTCATGTCCAAAACTGTTACTTTTAAGGATTAAAATTCCAAAACCTCAAAAGTAGGAGATCTACAAGCTCGAAACGCGTCGCGTTTCGAGCTTGTAGATCTGCTACGTCACACATGTTTGTCTTAAACACATTGCCTGCCAAGGACGTAAACATACGTCCAGAGAAGGACTGGACGGATGTGACGTCATCCCCCAAAAACCTCACCGGCGTCCACTCCTATAGTAGGATTTGTCGAAAAACATCCTTTTTTTTTGGTGAAAACGAGCCTTATTCAACGGGCGATAGCGACAAAATGGCCGATTGCGGTAAAATAGTTTTTGTTTACTTCCGTGTCTACAACGTGGCTTCTGCGGCTCTCCAAAAATCGTCAATTTAAGGTAAAAAAAAAAAACGCTGGCATCATGGCATGGGGATATAAAACTATGTTTTAAACTCAGGCAGTCAGTGTGTTAACCACCCAAGCCTTCTAAGTGTTAGAGTACCGAATTAGAGTTACAACTGCACTGTGACCGCTTTTTTCCCCCATCTACACCATATCTCTTTGCCGATATACAACCGGGGGAAGGTTCCCCCAGAATATGGTTGCTGGGGTTCAAGTGGTTAATATGCATCCATCTGAGGTACCGTGTGTGTGTGTGTGTGTGTGTGTGTGTGTGTGTGTGTGTGTGTGTGTGTGTGTGTGTGTGTGCGTGCGTGCGGTCACCAAGGTATACCTGCGTTGGCACCGAGCCCGTTGGCGTGCGCCAGGGCCACGTGCGCGCCGGCGGCGGCGGTCGGGACGTACAGGGTGTAGGAGTCGTCGGTCTGGGGGGCCGGGGGAGGGGGGTGGCCCAGGCCGGAGGAGGAGGACAGGGGGGTTCTGGAGGAGGAGGACAGCAGCTGCTGGCGCTGGGTGGGCAGAGAGGCGTGCCGGGACAGCGTGCCCCCTGGAGGTCGGACACAGGGAGGACACACAGGAAAGAACAGGAGGGGGGGCAAGGAGGAGGGGGGGTTAGCAAGCTAGGTGCGGGTCAGTGGTTTACGTGGTGATAATGTCTGCCCCGCGTTCACACGGCCGCCACTTGGCCATTACATCATCCGAACGTGATGTAAAAAGCCTGGGTTATACTTGCGTTGCGTGTCCCTGTCGCGCACAGAAAATAACAGACCTCAGGCTCGCGGCGCGCCGCGAGCCTGAGGTCTGTTATTTTCTGTGCGCGACATTGGCGCGCAACCAAGTATAAACCAATAGAAGTGCAGTGATACTTTGGTAGACGTTTGGGTTGGGTGTGTAGTTAGCATGCCATGATGTAACTCCACATATTCGTGAGATATCTTCAATAGTTGCTCCGTTGAGTAGGAATTGATCCTCCAAAAAATAGTCTCCTCATTGACTTGCATCGCACAACGAGACACAGCTCTCAAAGTCACTCACATAGCAAATACATGAACGCAAACAGTGGATTCTGATACAATATTACCATTCCAAACACAGCTGTTTTTCTATCTTTCTTTCTTTTTATATAAACATGTCAACTTCCTGTTGATTTTACTGTTCTTTCTAATTCATCAACTATGCTATAGTTATCAAAGCAGGTATTTTCTTCTTTTTTCAACCAAAAATGTGAACTAGGAAGTTCACATTTGTATTTAAATAAATAACATTAAAAACCTTATTTATGGTCAGAATCCACTTTGTTTGCGTTTGTTTACGTGCTAAAAGAGTGACTTTGAGACCCTTTTCACTGCAATGTAGGTTTTTGGGAATATCAATTTCTAATCAACGGAGAGCAACTAAGATACCTCTCACTACACAACCCGAACCTCTACCAACGTCTCGTTCTCCTTGACGAGCAAAATGGCTGCTGTGTGAATCACGGTCGATTGATGGAGTGATGATGGATGCGGAAGGAGGAAAGAGTGACAGAGGTGGAGCGTGGGATGGTTCTGGAAGCATGGAGGATTAGTTTCAAAACGAGGGCCTCTGTGGAGGGATACTGGGGGACGTCTGGGTTCCGTGCAGTGGCGGAAAGTAACTAAGTACATTTACTCAAGTTCTGTACTTAAGTACTTAAGAGGTATTTATAATTTACTGAGTATTTCTAATTTTCAATACTTTTACTTCTACTCCACTACATCTCAGAGACAAATATTGTACTTTTACTCCACAACAATTATTTGAGAAGTTTAGTTACTAGTTACTTTGCAGATATAAATTATTATATTATAAAACACATGAACCACTTTAGCCCTATTTTATACATAGGCTATTTGAAAATAGCAGATCTACAAGTTCACAACGCGTCGCGATGCGACGCGTTGTGAGCTTGTGGATCGGTTATTTTCAAACACTTTAGTACTTTAACTTTTGGTACTTTCATTATATTTTCATGCCAATACTTTTGTACTTTTACTCAAGTACATTTTGAATCCAGACTTTTACTTGTAACTGAGTACGTCTACGTTGCAGTATTGCTACTTTTACTTAAGTAAAACCTCGGAGTACTTCTTCCACCACTGGTTGCGTGCTCTCTCTGCCACAACGCCTTGTGACTCCAACATAACCGACCACTAAAAAGGGCAGACGAGACCATTTCATTGTTCAGAGTTACGACTATCGACGATTATATTACACACACGTGCAAACCAGCTGAAGTCGGATGTTCTGGGAGCAAACATCAGGCCTTTTCCATGTGGTGTTTTTGTAGAACAGAGATTTTCAACCTTTTTTTCATGTCAAGGACCCCCAGTTTGATATCTTCGCTGTCGTGCAGAAACCTCTTATCTGTTTTTTCCGTAAATTAACGCCCTACTTGATCAAACTACAGCGTCACACAAAAGCCTCAAAAGTAGCAGATCTACAAAATCGAAACGCGGCGCTTTCGAGCTTGTAGATCTGCTACTTTTGATATTTTTGAATTTTGATCCTGAAAAGTAACAGTTTTGGGACATAACGGTTTCCACACGACAGAGAGGATATGCATTAGGCCACGGACCAGTTTGATAAAAAATGTTTTATCTATGGGACCCCCAATCTACACTGTAAAATCCTCAAGTGTCTGAGAGTGTACAAAAGTGGAGAAACAGTGCACTACAATTTAGTGTAAAGTTGACAAACTTGACACTACAGTACACTGTACAAGTAGGCCTGTCCCCGACTAAGGATTTCTATTCACCTGTTTCCTAGGCTGTGTGTTTTCGACTTCCTGTCGATTTGATCCAATGAAATCCAATGAAACTGGTCAGATGACCAATGATATCCAATGAAATCGACAGGAAGTGGAAAACACACAGCCTAGGAAACAGGTGAATAGTCGATTCCGATTGGCCAAATGTTGCCTATAGTCGAAAGATTTTTTTGAAAAACGTCATGACTGGCACATCATGCAAAAAAGATGTTATGCAATAGAGGAACATTCCATTTGGGCTGTAGTGGTGCATAATGTCTGATTTAACGTACACTTGCTTGGTTTCTCCCAATAAATCATGATATATATCCTATTTTTGGCAAATAATTAGTTAATTAATAGAACAAATAGGGCAATCTCGGTCGCATAATGCGAAAATCTCTTTTTTTTTTCATGATTCGACTAAGAAAACGGCAGTCGAATCAGAGTCCCTCGATCGATTAGTCGACTATTCGAATAATCAAGGTCAAGCCTACTTGTACAGTGTACTGTAGTGTCAAGTTTACACTACAGTACACTGCACAGTGATGCAGAAGTGTTTTCAGTGTAGTGAGCCCCCGGTACACCACATGTGGTCATTCACGTGGGTCCCAGGGACAAATGTGTGTTTGTGTTTTTAACTCGTGTTTGATCTTGTATATGGTTATAATTATAATCAATAGATGGCATGTTGTGTAGACAGATGCTAGGTTCATGCGTAGACCTGGCATCCTATAGTGCAGGGGCACTCAAACTTTTTTATACCACGACCCCATATTATGAGGGAAATATTTTGGCGACCCCGTTATTTTTTATCAAGAAACCCCTTTGTTTCTTGATTAAAAAAACATAGTTTGAGAACCGCTGCTATAGTGTGTATAGTTTCAATGTACAGATTATATATATTTTTTAATATTATACAGTTTAGACTATAGGTTTAGATTATAGGTTCTTGGTTTACCTATGATCCTAGATTACTATTTCTATGCATTTGATGTATTACCTCGTGCTTTCCTTGCTCTGGGTTAAGAGCGTCTGCTAAATGCCTAAATTGTAAATTGTATAATATGTAGCTACAGTGACATCACGCCCTAGGACGTGCTAACAGGGAAAGTGAATCAATGTCATGTGAGTGTTGGAGATGCAACCAAAGGTGCTTCTTGCTGGCATGGATTTGGCCATAGTTTTGCGATGGGACATAACAAAGATATCAGCTGTGTGTGATCCACCTCACAAACACAATGCTGATACCAGTGTTGTTTGCACCTTCAAGACAATGGGCGAACTCGGCCAAGAAATATTTCGAGTAAACTCCAGGAACAGACCCCAGTTTGAGAACCACTCAAACTTTTTCATGTCAAGGACCCCCCAAAATTATATGTATTTGGCCTCGGACCCCCATTTCAAAATGTTTTGTTCCAGGGACTGGAACAAAACAACAACACAAAAGACTTGTAAAAGAAAAACATATTTTTTCAAAAAATAGCAGATCTACAATCTGCTATTTTTGAATAGCTAAAGTATAAAAGGTCAAAGTGCTTAAAATGATTGTGATGCTATATTAACAATGCTATAAATGTGTGTGTGTGTGTGTGTGTGTGTGTGTGTGTGTGTGTGTGTGTGCACTCAGTCACACGTGTTGGTGTGTGACTGACACACACACACACACACACACACACACACACACACACACACACACACACACACACACACACACACACACACACACACACACACACACAGCATGTTTCAGCAAGTTAACCATACACTAGCTCGTCATTTGGCTTTCCTGTGACGCATGTCTTCCAATCATTCCCAGATAACTCACAGACAAGCAGTGCCAGACGAGTGCTTACAGAGTCCTTTTTGCACAGGCGCTCATTTTCTAAAAGGGCTAATTTGTTCGTTGGGACAAGTATGAATTAGACTTAAGCAGCTCTGTCACTGTCAAGTGTACTTCAGGACTTATCAGAAGTAGCGTAGCATGGCGTGTGTGTGTGTGTGTGTGTGTGTGTGTGTGTGTGTGTGTGTGTGTGTGTGTGTGTGTGTGTGTGTGTGTGTGCGTGCTAAGTCAGCACTACCAACACGCCCAGACAATGAGTGATATTTCACTATTTGCATGTTACCAGTTGTGACCTTTTCTTGTGCATGTGTGTCAAGAGTGAGTGAGGCTTTCCTAAAACACCCTGGACTCCTAGACTCTTCTCCCTCCTGGCTCTCAAACTGTGGAATAAACCCCCCCCCCCCCCCATTGCGGTCACAACTGCAGACTCACTCCCAATTTTCCTCTTTCACCTCTTCAGACTCCACCTCACCCCCTAGCACTCCTCTCTCCTTGCATCCCTTCCTGTCACCTTTTTTCGACAGATGCTAGTTTTGCTCCATGCCGAAATGTAGGTCACATTTTTCTGTTGTTTGTATTCGTTTTTTCTTGACCACTAATGTTTGTCTGTTTACCCGGTATCCTAGTGTTTACCTGGTATCCTAGTTTTTTCTTGAGGCACTCCATTGTTCTCTTTGCACTCAATTGATGTATTTACCCTGTTTGTTGACTATTCATGCTTACTCTGATGTCACACTTGTAAGTCGCACTGGGTAAGAACATCCGCTAAGTGCCTAAATTGTAATTTCAAGTTGTGACGGGGGGGGGGGACCCAATAGCCGAGTGGTGAGGTTGCGTACCACATGGGCTCTAATGCCTGACAGCGAATCCCTGGTTCGATTACCGGCCGGACCATTTCCTACTTATCAATCCCCTGCTCTCTCTCTCTCTCTCTCTGTAAACAGTAAACAGTGGCTCCGTTACGCAATGACATGACAGCGAATGCACGACTACAGACACGCGCACGCACGCACGCACGCACGCACGCACGCACACACACACACACACACACACACACACACACACACACACACACACACACACACACACACACACACACACACACACACACACACACAGTGTAGTATTGCGTGCTGTGTTTGTGTGATCATCAGTGCATGTGTGTCTGTGTTTCAAATGAAGTGAGTGAGAGTGAGCCTGAGTATGACTGAGTGTGTGTGTGTGTATGACTGTGTGTATGACTGTGTGTATGACTGTGTATGACTGTGTGCGTGCGTGCGTGCTCCTCACCGGCTCGTCTGCTGATGACCTCCACGATGGAGGGGGGGAAGAAGCCCACCCTGTCTGTCCCTCTCTGGGTGTCATGAATGTGTCCCTTCCAACGCCCGTCTATGTGCTGCTCCAGAACCTGCAGCAGAGAGGAGAGAACCAATCACATCACACCAAGCCCCCGACCAATTATAACGTCTGCAGGCGACTGTATGCCTGTTTCCACAATTTTGGAAAGTTTGCAGAAGAATTTAAAAAAAAAGTATTAGTATTATTAGTATTATGGATAAAATAAAGTGTGTTCCAATGGATCCAATGTAGTTATCATTTAGTCACAAGCTCGCTGTTAATACTTTTCATTGGTTCAATATTCATTAAACTCAAATTGTTTGTCCAAAACATTGGACGTACAAGGTCTCTGCCCAACAGTGACGATATGCATGTTGTTGAAGCTTTCAAGCTAAATAGGAAAATGTTTATTTGCACCTTATTGAAGCCCTGAAGCAAATGGAGAGCTACAGTCTTTTCTTTGGTTTTAGCAATCTGACCTTTCTGAGAGCGCCGACATTCCGCTTGGGGAGTGGCTGAAGAGGCTACCACCTCATAAACTAAATCAAAGGCCCGAACTAACATTAAAACAAACATTCCCCCCAAATAAACAGGCCTTTACAAATAACTCTAAATCAGTGGGGGGATACGATCAAAAAATATGATCAAACTAAACAAAATAACCAAGAAATGCAACGCTTTAAGACTGTATTCCCATGGCATCTTCCACAGTTGCAATTTCCACACACCTGCCTTCGTTAAGGGGTTCCTGAGATGCTGTGTGCTTGGTGTAACACCAACACCTACCACTAGGTGCTGCCAAACTATTTACACTGAAACAATTCAAAACAATAGGAAATTATAAGATCTAGAAATGGGTCAAACAGGTTATTATATCTAGCTGTCAGGTGGAAACCTTTGTACGTCCAAAAGTGTTAATGGAGTGGAAATGTAAAAAAAATAAAAATAACCTATGTTCAAATGGATCAATTGTAGTTATTATTCAGTCACATACTTTTATTTGGTTACATAAAAGACATTCATAAAATACAAATAAACAGAGGCACCTAAACAGTTTCAGCTTGGTGTCCATATAAATAAAATGAAAATAGAACATCTAGAAGCTTGTGGGCAGTGGTGGAAAAATGACTCACATTTTTTTCTTTTTTTTTAAGTAAAAGCATCAATACTACAATGTAGAAATTTACTTGAGTAAAAGTACAAAAGTAATGGTATCAACATATACTTAAAGTACAAAAGTACAAAAGTAAAAGTAAAAGTACGAATGTTCCATTTCACACGTTTTCAAATAGTAAAAGTACAATATTTGGCTCTGAGATGTAGTGGAGTAGAAGTACAAGTATTGGAAATTGGAAATACTCATGTAAAGTACAACTACCTCAAAACTGGACATAATTACAGTACTTTGTAATTAATGTACTTTGTTACTTTACACCACTGCTTGTGTGGCATTGTGAGGTAATGGTGTGAGGTAATGTTACTGGCTGAGATGAATGCCCCCGGGGCCACTGTTGTGACTGTTCTCTGTTACTAAAGGAATAGGAAGCTAACCTTCATGCCTCACTGATACACTGACACACACACACCCACACACTCACCTTGAGAAAGGACAGAGTTCATTGTGTTTGTGTGTGTGTGTGTGTGTGTGTGTGTGTGTGTGTGTGTGTGTGTGTGTGTGTGTGTGTGTGTGTGTGTGTGTGTGTGTGTGTGTGCGCGCGCGTGCGAGTGACTGTCATGCAGTAGTTCATCGTTGTGATGTGTCACCACCTGTCTCTGACATAACATAACGAGGCCGTTCCCCCACATTAACAATAACTGTACCTACTTCAACCGATAGTTCATGTTGGCACGGAAGGCAGGAGGTTTTCTAGCTCACTCCCCGGACCCCCCCCCCCCCCCCCATTCATTCGCTAACAATTTAATTAATACATACACCCACAAATCAGTCTGTCTGGTCTTAGGAATGGTGTGTGTTGGCGTAAGCGTCACTCTCAGTGTCCTTAATGAGGTGTTACCAGTGTTGATTACGTCGACTAAAACTATGACCAAAAATGTTCATCGAACGCCTTTTTTCACTGACGAAAAGTAAATAAAAACTAAATGAAAAACTAAGCTATGATGACTAAAACTAAAATATATTGACGATTTCGTCAACAAATAAAAACTAGACTCAAATGAAGAGATCCAGAAAGAGAAGTCATTATATGTTTGGTTGCGCTCTGAAAATAGCAGATCTACAAGCTCACAAGCTTGTGGCTTGGCAATTTTCAGCATGCAACCAAGTGTAAAATCAGCCATTAAAACGCCATCAAGGCACCGCCAAAATACATTTGGGCGACTAAATCAACTGTAGATTTAGTCGACTACAATCTCGACAAACTCATACTTGGTAACACCATCTGGTTAAATGTTTGTAACAAAACAGGGGATCAGAACACTTTGTAGCCACATATGGGTTACGTACAAGGAATGTGCCTTGGGCTTGTGTTGCTACGACAACACAACATAAACAAAGTTGTGACAACACTTAAAAGTCATACTTTTTGTAGTCTTTTTTTGCCAACAATGTGATAGCTACAGTATGTGGTCATGCAGCTTCTACGAACTATGATTCCCAGAAGTCCATTCTAAATGATACTAGTCTCCCCTGGAAACACCGCCCCAAAACACACGGTGTCTGAGAGCGGAAAACATGTTTGGAGAGCAACAACAATGTCATCACAGACATGAACTTGAGCAACATAGCAAAAACAGAATGTCCACAAAACTAAAAAAAAACAATACAGAGTGTTTAGGTGCACGGCCCAAAACCATGATAAAAAGACAAAGCAGGCAGCACTCAGTAACGTCCATTTTCAACAATATATTGGCCTCACTGGGACACACAATGGACGCGTTTCGAACTGATCTTCCTCAGTGTTATTAACTTGAGCAACGAGGGCAATTTATAAACGTATGAATCGTTCTGCTCTTTCCACCCGAAAGCCCCAGAGAATGCCTCACCATAATGACATCCCCAGCGCGGATGTTGAGAGCGGTGGGTCGTGCAGGTTCCAGTAGTCTTTCAGAGCCCTCACCTGCAAAACACCTGTTGCATCTGACATGAGGGAAGGACACGAAAGAGAGAGAGAGAGAGAGAGAGAGAGAGAGAGAGAGAGAGAGAGAGAGAGAGAGAAGAGAGAGAGAGAGAGAGAGAGAGAGAGAGAGAGAGAGAGAGAGAGAGAGAGAGAGAGAGAGAGAGAGACATTTAAAATTAGCTATAGGAAATCACATACATACGTATCAGGCTAATTCATATTTCGTCATCGCCAGTGGTGGAAAGTAACTAAGTACATTTACTGAAGTATTGTACTTAAGTACAATTTTGAGGTGCTTTTACTTCACTGGCGTATTTCCAATTTTCTACTCCACTACTACAGTACATAAATGGTGCATTTATATAGCCAAAGCGCTTTACATAGATTGTGCATTACATTCACCCATTCACACACACATTCATACACCAATGGCGGAGGAAACCTCAAGGCACCAACCTGCTCATCGGGAGCAATTAGGGGTAGAACTTACTCTTAGAAGTACTCTTACTCAAGGACACTTCGACACTAACTTTGGGGGAGTCCGGGATCGAACTGGGAACCTCGCGGTTGCCATGCGGCCGCTCTACCGGCGACTCTACCCCTGAGCCACCCCTACATCTCAGAGGCAACTATAGTACTTTTACTCCACTACAATTATTTAAAAAACTTTAGTTACTAGTTACTTTGTAGATTTTGATTATTATTACAAAACATACACTAACCACTTCAGCCCTATATACATTTCAGCCATTTGAAAATAGCCGATCTACAAGCTCAGTAAAAGCCTATATGTCGGGCGCCGAAAATAGCTGCTCAACACTGGTGCGCAACTAAGCATAAATCAGGCTTTATCCAGCGAGCGGATATCCGCACATATATCTTCACTGTTGTCCATGCCTGCCTACTCAAAAGACGAGAAAAGAACAAGGTCTGGGAATGTGATAAGAGGACAGGGACAGGAAGTACACAGAAATATAGGGGAGCGAATTGAGCTCTGCTTTCAGGACATAGACACGGAGCCAGTGGTGGAAAAAGTACTCAAATGTTTTACTTAAGTATAAAAGTATCAATGCTGCAATGTAGAAGTGCTCTGTTACAACTGAAAGTCCGGAATTCAAAATTGAATTGAGTAAAAGTACAAAAGTATTGGTATCGAAATGTACTTAAAGTACCAAAAGTAAAAGTACTAAAATGTTTGAAAATAGCCGATCTACAAGCTCACAACGTATCGCATCGCGACGCGTTGTGAGCTTGTAGATCTGCTATTATCAAATAGCCTAGGTATAAAATAGGAATAAAATAGGGTTAATATATGTTTTATACTGTAATATAATAATGTATATCTGCAAAGTAACTAGTAACTAAAGTTTTCAAATAATTGTAGTGGAGTAAAAGTACAATATTTGCCTCTGAGATGTAGTGGAGTAGAAGTGAAAGTATAGACAATTGGAAATACTCCAGTAAAGTAAAAGTACCTAAACATTGTACTTAAGTACGGTACTTGAGTAAATGTACTTAGTTACTTTACACTACTCCTGCATGGACCTTATAGTCTGAGACTCTTGAGAAGAAGACAGTTTGCAACCGCATGGGGTTTAGAGGGCGGCCACAGCGCTGTCACAACACTACCAGCACTTTTTTTTTTGGGGGGGGGGGGGTGAGTCATGTCTCATGTCTCCCGGGCGCGGTGCCCACGCACGCCAACGCACATCAATAATTAATCTGCGACGCGTGTCGGCTGGCTTTGTAGGGACTTCTTCATGTCCCGGAGAGAGAGAGAGAGAGAGAAAGAGAGAAGGCCGGTAAAAACAAGACGAGAGAGTGGATCTCTCTCCCTGCCGGTGGCTGGGAGGCACACAGGCGTGTTCCCGCACTTCCACACAAGTGCTCATTACGCGCCCCGGTTCCCATGCTTGGAGACACACATCAAAGGCCCAGGCAGAGCGGATTACAGAGCGCATAACACAAACACTGACACACAAGTATGCACGCCGCGAGGACACGGATACGTGCCCATGCGCGGGCCTCTCGTGCAAGTATGCGTACTTACACACACACACACACACACACACACAAACGCACGCACGCACGCAGACATTCACATTCAAACACTAAACACTGAAATCAGACACGGGCAGTGGTGGAAAAAGCACTCACATGTTGTACTTAAGTAAAAGTATCAATACTGCAATGTTACAGGTAAAAGTCCGCTAATCAAAATTTACTTGAGTAAAAGTATTGGCATCAAAATATGCTTAAAGTACCAAAAGTAAAAGTACTCATTGTGCAGAATGTCCCATTTAAGTTTAAAAGTTTAAAAATGTATACAAATGGCCGAAAAATATATATAGGGCTGAAGTGGTTAATGTATGTTTTGTGATAATAATCTAAATCTGCAAAGTAACAAGTAACTAAAGCTGTCAAATAATTGTAGTGGAGTAAAAGTATAATATTTGCCTCTGAGATGTAGTGGAGTAGAAGTATTGAAAATGGGAAATACTCCAGTAAAGAAAAAAAAAATCCTCAAAAGTGTGCTTAAGTACAGTACTTGAGTAAATGTACTTAGTTACTTCACACATAAGGGTGGGCAATGGGCAACCTTTTCACTGAAAAACAGCCTTGGAAAACATTGTTTGGTGTGATGATCAGTGATCACCCAGTGCCAGACAGTGAAAACCACAATTGCTTGGATTTCTCGTTATACGCTGCTACTTAGAATAATGAAAGCATAGAATGAGTCAACAATTTAAAATGAAGATTAAAGGTTAACTCATTCACTGCCAATGACATCTTTTGACGTCTTTTTTTACATATTCTTTTTATCTTCCATTCACTTCCAGGTTAATTTATTTCGGAAATATTCTGTATCTCGGCTCCTGTGTGTTACTATGTATTTTTGGCGAGACGTGCTATTTTCAGCGGCGTATAACAAGCGAACGGGAGGTCGCCGTGACATTTTTTTTCTTCTTCCCGGAAGCACAGTGAAACCCTCCGTGATTGGCAACCGTAAGGGGATCGATCGTACTGGAGATAAATATTCTGTGACAACTAAAATCGCTGGCAGTCTGGGCTTTATTTATGTATTTACTCTGGCAGTGAATGAGTTAAGATAAATCTAGGGAGAAACATGTAATGCACGTCAAACACTAGTCCAAACTAATCACCTGGTAGATTAAAAATGAAGTTGTTGACAACCCCTGCTATATATAGGCTAATTCTGAGAGAGGGGGCACACACCCACACCCACACCCACACACACACACACACACACACACACACACACACACACACACACGGGGGAAGAGGTGGAGATGAATGCTGTTTGCTTGTCCGCAGATGCATGAAGTACAGCATGTTATTTAGATAACATGCTGTTTGGACAGATGCTTGGCTTGATGTTTACTCGCTGCTGTCCCGGTTCGTTACCTTGTAGCCCTTATAATTGTTTTCTTCTTGGTACTCCATTTACTTGACCGCTTACAGTAAATATTCTTTGGTGTTTGCGCAAGCTGATTAATGTTACATAACCACCCCATGGGTCAAACACAGCTGCATTGTGACTTTATAGAGCTTACAGCTGGTCTGCACTGGGAGTCGACGTCTGCTCCGTCTCTCCCTCCTCTCCGTCAGGCACGTAAAACTAGAGCCCGACCCATGCAAGATGTTTGGGTCCGACCCCCACTTTTTGGACCACAGATTACTGAGGTTTTGTAGCAATATTTTGTAAGAAAAAAAGAAGACAAGAGAGTCAATCCTTTCCAAGATTATCTTTTTTAAATGTCATATGGTGAAGTGAGAGAGGGAACCAACGTTCCGAGTGGGAGGGGGAAAAAGGTGGGGCTAATGTTGTTTTTAACGTTCTCTTTTACTTAAACCAGGGATTTTTTACGTTTTTCAGGCCAAGGACACCCTAGCTGAGAGACAGATGAAGCAGGGACCCCCTCTATATTGTCTAAAATTGTGTTGCAGATTAAACTTTTTTCCCTCTACACCCTATACCTCTTTGGCAAAAATAGCAGATCTACAAGCTCACAACGCCTCGCGAGGCGTTGTGAGCTTGTAGATCGGCTATTTTTGGCTAAACATTCTCCTCAGAAAAGGGATGCTAGGGTTCCCGGACCCCCTGTTGAAGACCCCTGATTTAAACTATTCAATTATCTCGTATTGTTGTTGTTATGTTGGGCGTGAAGTCCTGTACATGTTTGTATGTTTATCTGTATGTACAGTACGAGATACAAAAACAAATACTGTATAATTCCCTGTCTAAGAACACTCTATATTCTCCATGCTGAATAAAAAAAAACTCAAAAGGAAAAAATAAAAATAAAAACATAGACCTTACACTTACACCTCTGCGTGTCTGTCTGCATGTGTACATGTGCGTCATGCTGTTGTATGCACTGCATACTATGACTCGTGTCCCACTCCCCCTCACCTCGTAGTAGCTGTTTGATGTCCTTGCTGGCGTGGGAGGTGGTGAACTGGTTGACGATGTCCAGGGCCGTCTGGTTGTACGTGTTCCTGATGTTTACATCCACCCCAGCCTGGGGAGGAACAGGTTAAACATTCATTAATACAGTACACACAACTATGACGATGTTGACATCTACCCTCGCCTTTAACCAGTGGTGGAACAAGTACTCGCATGTTTCACTTGAGTAAAAGTGTCAATACGGCAATGTAAGGAATACTCTGTTACAATTAAAAGTCCGGAATTACAAATTTACTTGAGTAAAAGTACAAAAGTATTGGTATCAAAATGTACCACATGTCGAAAGTGCTCATTATGCAGAATGTCCCATTTCATAAGTTTTCAAATGTATACAAATATTTTGAAAATAGCCACATTGTGAGCTTGTAGATCGGCTATTTTCAAATGGACGAAATGTATATAGGGCTGAAGTGGTTAATGTATGTTTTTGTAATAGTAATCAAAATCTACAAAGTAACTATTAACTAAAGTTTTAAAATAATTGTATTGGAGTAAAAGTATACAATATTTACCAGGACCTCTAGTACAGCTGGTTTTATCTCCTACCGGTACCTAGTACTGCTGGTTTTATCTCCTACCAGGACCTCTAGTACTGCTGGTTTTATCTCCTACCAGGACCTCTAGTACTGCTGGTTTTATCTCCTACCAGGACCTCTAGTACTGCTGGTTTTATCTCCTACCAGGACCTCTAGTACTGCTGGTTTTATCTCCTACCGGAACCTATAGTACTGCTGGTTTTATCTCATACCGGGACCTCTAGTACTGCTGGTTTTATCTCCTACCAGGATCTCTAGTACTGCTGGTTTTATATCCTACCAGGACCTCTAGTACTGCTGGTTTTATCTCCTACTAGGACCTCTAGTACTGCTGGTTTTATCTCCTACTAGGACCTCTAGTACTGCTGGTTTTATCTCCTACTAGGACCTCTAGTACTGCTGGTTTTCACCTTCAGATGGGCGTCCGCGGCCAAATACATATCGATTTGGGGATCCTTGACACAAAAAAAGTGTGAGAACCACTGAACCAAATGCCTCACATGTGAATGTGATGAGGTAGTACTAGTGTCCCCTCACGGGCCAGTCACACGGAACATGACATCTTTGCTGAGGAAGTGACTTCATGAGAGAGACAAATGGGTCACAGGGGACGAGGAGGAGAGAGGATTATACAAGACACTACGGAGAGAGTGATTGTGAAATCAACCTTCACAGCAAAATCCTGTGGTAATGTTTTTAACTCTGAGAAGCGCACAGATGTGACCAGAAGTGTATGGTTACATCTGTGTCACTGGCTTTGCACTGTAGAACAGATTTCAGATATGATGACAGCTGTTGTTGCTCATTTTCCTTCTAACTTTTCTGATGTCCGTTTCGTCTCAAGTCTCACATATGAAGCTTTTTAGCTGACACTCATCCAAAGCAACTTAAAGGAACTCGTTGCCTTTTTTCAGCATCATCTCTGAGTATGGGTCTTCAGTAAAGCTCGCTACGGGACGGTGTCATTTTTGTCGACACACACTGTGTCTCAGAGGTGACATCATCTGTGGTCATGTCAAACATTTCTTTTCATCATTGTATTAATCCTCTGCTAAGCAGAATCTGTCAGCACCACTGCCCTAAACGTGTAGTGTTGTTGTTAGTAGGAATAAACACAGAAGCACCTGGGAGGAGGTGGACTAAAAAAGGGGAGGAGCCCAACCGAGTTCCTGTCTCTACACAAAAAAGGAGGTGTTGCCCCCAGAGGTTTAAGGCATGAATGCAAGAACAATGGCTTCCATTTCAGCATGCCAACTGTCCAGGAAGATAAAATGGCTGCAGTTTCTATTAGCTTGGAATGCCCATCGATGATGTCGCTGGTAGGCAGGTTTCTGAACTGTCCAACAGCCCTCCAATGAGAGTGAGTAGACAGAAATGGTGCCGTCTTATCAGTGAGGACCAATTAGCCTATATGAAGATACGGTTGAAAATGGGTGACGTGCTACTTCAAGTTAATTTGTGATTTCATCGAAAAACTAGTCTGAAAACAAACGCATAATATGGAATATGGCTGCATTCTCAAGGTCTAAATTACAACGTCTGAGAATCCCACACGGATCATCGCAGTCATCACACTCATTACGCTGTGGCAAAGGCAGATTATAGTCAATTATAGTCAATGGGAGCAATTAAAAGGGGAACTTTGCAGATTTTGTTTGCGTGAATCCATATGGTTCTATTGTGAGGAGGACATAATGTGGAGTCACTGAGTCCCATCGTTCTACGTCGGCCGGTGACATGTTTCCAGTGCAAAGAGAGAGAGACAACGTACACAACAGAACACATGTAGGAGTCCTTGTCACAACAGGGCGACAGGAATCACGTTAAATAAGGGTGCGGTTCTCTTTAAGCAGTGGGTGGTCTTTATATTGTGTATAACGTAGAATAAAGCTGTTTTTGGTGTTATCGCGCTGATGTTCTACATACAGCCAACCATACATTGCAGATTAACCTTTGCTTTTATGAAATATCCGAGACGACCATTAGGGGTTTATGGAAGAAGCTTCCTAACGCGTGTTCCATTGCCAACAGGCTCTATGCACAGCAGCCATGAAAGAAATTGGGCCTCTTCTAACTCCCTTCACAGGTGTTACCAATGATACTAATTAAGGCTCTGTTCCATTCTGGTCAAACGGAAACTGTGCTGACATTGTGCATGTTGGCTCACTGGAAACACTTGAGGGGGGTTCCAAATGGCCCCTTGTGGGTGTGTAACTCTGAGAGTGTACAAATGGAACCAAATGGACCCGTAAGGGTCCATTTGGTTCCATTTGTACACTCTCAGAGTTATGGGGTTCCAAGAAATTAAAAGGTTTGAGAACCACTGTGCTACACGAAATGGAACAGAGCCTTCATTAGCATCATTGGTAACACCTGTGAAGGAAGTAAGGAAGAGGTCCAATATGGTTGCTGTGAATAGAGCCCATTCTCTTAAAATAATCTTCTAATAATCTTCAAGCTCGTAGATCGGACCTATTTCCAGTTCCAAATGACTGAATGAAATCAGTGGCGGTGACTGAGAACTTTAAAAATCCACGCCGGGGCGTTCCTTGGACGGGACTTACGTCTAGCAGCAGTCGGACCACCTCCGTCTTGCCGTAGAGGGAGGCCTCGTGGAGGGCGGTGCCGGCCTTGGTCGTCTTGTTGATGTCGATGCCCGCCTTCAGCAGCAAGCTGGCATACAGGAATGTAGAGAGAGAGAGAGAGAGAGAGAGAGAGGGAGAGAGAGAGAGAGAGAGAGAGAGAGAGAGAGAGAGAGAGAGAGAGAGAGAGAGAGAGAGAGAGGGGTAGAGAGAGAGAAGTTAAAACCAGGTACACAGACGTTGGTGGCGTGCGCATAGACCCACGGGGCTGCACTCTCTCCTCAGACATGGCTTAAGAAGGACTTCTGTGATCAGGGTTGCAGTCAGACATGAAGGCCGCTAAGTCTGAAGAGATCTAGGGGTGTACTGGGTTCTCAACGTGGGGGTCCCTGAGGAAGTGTGGGGGGGGGGGGGGTCCCCATGCAGTTAACACATGGGGTGCCAGGTTTTTTTAAAAACAGAGTACACTGAGTGCCAGGATTTTTAACCATTTTTGAGGAGCCGAGATACAGGCTTTTGAAGTCATAAGTTAACCAGGAAGTGGATTGGAGACTAAATCTTCGGAAAATGATATCTCCTGGTGCTGTGAAGAAAAAAGAAAAGAAAAAAAAAATGTTTTTGTTTTTTTTTCCCCCACATTTTTTTCCCCCCCAAAAAACGTATATATACGGTTTTGGCACTCCATGGTTGTATTCCCAATGTGTTAAATGATTGATAGTCAGTAACAAATGAACCCTTTGCAGGAGGTCTATAACTCGGGAGAGTGTACAAATCAGTACAAATTTGTACTGAGTTCAATGCAGAGTGAGGATTTACAGTGTAGATTGGTCCGCGGTTGGGAAACGCTGGACTTATGCATATCTCTGCCAGAAACCAGCTAACTCCAAAATGTTAATTTTTCCGGAAAGGAAAAAAAAATGGAGTTAGGAGGTTTTGTTCATCATTGATAAGAACAGCTGAATAGACCTCCAAGCTCACAATGAGGTTGGAGGTCAAAAGGGGGTGGAGCCTGGAGTCAGCAAGTCCCCACTCCGGTGAAGTTAGCTGGTTTAGCAGAACGTTTGAGGATCCAATGGAGTTAACTGGTTTTGCCAGAAGCACTTTTTAATGCTTTTTATTGGTTCAATATTTTTTTTTACCAACACACAGACATAAAGGGTGTTCAATAGCACTGATTTATGGGGAAAAAATGCAAACGCCTCAAAATGGAGTTAGCTGGTTTCTGCCAGACAGCAACGATATCAAACTGGGGGTCCTTAAAATGTAAAAAGGAGAATCATTGCTCTTAACAGTATCACTGAAGTCAGGTCTAATAGTCCAGGCTCAGCTCTGTTGAGTGTCTGAGGATTCAGACAGACAGACAGACAGACAGACAGATAGACAGTGCGTTACAGTAAAAACGTGACACGGACACTCCATCATTTCCATGGGAGACTTGTTTTACGGCGAAGCCTGGACAGCGTCTGGGATCTCTTTGTCTCAGCGAGGTGCACACACACACACACACACACACACACACACACACACACACACACACACACACACACACACACACACACACACACACACACACACACACACACACACACACACACACACACACACACACACACACACACACACACACACAGCTCGAATGCCAGCTCTCTTTCAGTCACATGGATCTCTGGTATTAGGGAGGAATGTGAGCGGGAATTTCAGAGCCGTTCTGGGAATTCGAGGCACGGCAGGCAGATTGAGAGAGTGGTGGGAGAGCTACACGCTCTCTCTCTCTCTCTCACACACACACACAGTAGTACCATATGAGCGCTACAGTTGACTGGCCCCAAACCCCCCCCCCCCCCCCCCCCCCCAACGCAAAATGTTTTGGCCACAAACCAATAGCCCTGCCCTGCACTCTGAACAATCTCTACATCAGTGGTTCTCAAACTTTTTCATGTCAGGGACCACCCAAAATTATATGTATTTGACCGCGGACCCTAGCCTGGTAAACCCTCCCTCCGGAAATCTCATTTCAATTCGATTTCAGAAAGGTGTCTGGTCTGAAACGCCTTTCTCCAATAATCGCTCTGCTCGCCGAGCCGACGAGCCTATCAGCGTCGTCGCTCATTGTTCTGTGATTGACAGCGACAGTTGGCCAATCAGGTGGCGAGTTCGAGTGAGCCCGAATGAACCCGAGTGCAGCCTGAGAGCCGCCGAAAAAAGACGAACGGCAGCCATTGTTGTTTGTGCGAGTGCCTTCACTTCTTACTTTCAGTTTTATAACGCTTTCAAACTTCTTTTTTGAGGCACGGAATTTACTTATAAGATATCGTTTGGATAGAATTTAGTTGTTTAACTTCATATATGTGGTCAATTAATCATGACAGAGCCTATTTAAAAATATAAATTTAGAGAACCGGCAGGGGCGGGGAGTGACACGCATGTATCCCAATAAGGCAACCTATTTTCGGCATGGCCGTCCCAAAAGTCCCGTTGCGTCACATAGTCTGGAGCTCGTCAAATTGAACTGCTCATTGGCTGAAGGGGAAAAACGATCATTGGTTGAAGGGGTTGTCAGTCAACGGTATTACTCCCGCCCAACTCCAGCCCACAGCGATTATTGCAGAAAGGCGTTTCAGACCAGACTCCTTTCTGAAATCGAATTGAAATGAGATTTCCGGAGGGAGGGTTTACCAGGCTACGCGGACCCCCCATCTCAAATATTTTGAGATATATATTCAAACATTTGCACACATTTTCACGGTTTAAAAAAAAAATAGCCAAAGTATAAAAGGTTAACATTATTGTAATGCTATATTAACAGATTTTGCTGAGGACCCCCTGGAACACCCCCCCCCCCCCCCAAGGACCCCATCCTTACAGACACACATTCCACTGAGTCTGTATCAGAATGACATAGGACCGTATACACTATATGCCCATATATGGAGTATGACTGATGTCATCAATGTGACGTCATAGTACTGATGTCATAGACTTGTATGATCCCTCGGCAAGGAATGGAGCAGCCGACCAAAAACGAACGGCAGCCATCTTTTTTGACCGCAGTGTTTTCTACTCTCTTTTAAACTTCAAAACGCTCTCAAACGTCTATTTTGAGGCACGGGATTTACTTTTAAGATATCGTTTGGATAGAATTTAGTGGTTTAACTTCATATATGTGGTCAATTAATCATGACAGAGCCTATTTAAAAATAAAAAGAAAGAGAACCGGCAGGGGCGGGCAGTGCTACGCATGTATCCGAATAAGGGAACCTATTTTGGGCATGGCCGTCTCAAAAGTCCCGTTGCGTCACATCAGTCTGGAGGTGGTAAAAATGCACTGGCTGAAGGGGAACACAAATACTGCTGATTGGCTGAAGGGGTTGTCAGTCAACGGTATTACTCCCGCCCAACTTCAACCCACAGCCAAATTGCCGAATGGCCGATCATGCCAGACTCACTCCGGCCGAGGTTGAGGACCACTGCCTTAAAGCACAGCAAAAAGGAGGACACACTGAGCCACCGGGCGATCATGAGAGAGAAGTGTCTTCTCTCTCATTTACCCGCCAGATAACTTGTCCTAATCTCCCCCCCTGCTAATGGCTGTGTTTCATCAGAGTGTGAGCAGAGTGACATCACAGGGGTCATGTGACCCGCACTAACACGGTGACATCAGAACTGTTAACTATCAGCGGGTGGCAAATAACGGAGTGGCAAGTCTCTAGAGTTTCTTGAGTAAGCAGAAAATACATTTTCCGGTAGGGATACCAATTTTATACACATTCAGGAGAGACAACTGGAAACTGGAACGGGAAGATGACAACATTTAAGCTGATAAATTATCTCTGGAGAGTTTTCTCTCCCGATTGGGTAAAATGTGTATATCGGCCTGAAAAAGTATTTTCCGTTTACTAAAGCAGTGTTTCTCAAACTTTTTTTGTGCCAAGACCCCCAAATTGACATTATTATATTTGGCCGCGGACCCCCATCTGAAAAAAAATGTGGGGACCTCCAGAAGCAAAGATATATTCAAAGATTTGCAAAAATGTTCATGATTTTTCAAACATAGCAGATCTACAAGCTCATAGCGCGGCACTCAGTGCCGCGCTATGAGCTTGTATCTGATATCTTTGAATAGCCAAAGTTAAAGTGGTTAAAATTATTGTGATGCTACATTAACTACTTTAGCTCGGGCCCCCCTTGGTACCCCACCCAAGGACCCCTGGGGGTCCCCGGACCCCCGCTCTGAGAACCAATGTGCTAGAGCTGGAGAGACCCGCCCCTTGTTACTGAACAAACACTCTAATGCAATGACCACTTTCACCTCCGTTTTAACCCATTAAGAACGCATCTGTGTCACTTTTTCATTTGAGCTAAAAAGCATCTATATATACAATTTGAATCCTGCGCCATGTCGGTTGTCAGTATGTACGTACGTTGTATGTGGCCAGTGTGACGTAATCTGACATCACGCCAGTGTGACGTAATCTGACATCACGATGAGACGGTCGTCCCGAATATGGACACAACGCCAGTGTGACGTAATCTCACGACCCTGACATCACGCCAGTGTGCGCCAGTGTAAGGCTGTCGCATTCTCCCATGTGTCGTTTCTGATTGCTCTACATTACTAACAATGCCTACAACTTCACACAAACATCACTGTCTTCACTCTCACATGATCCATGGTGGACGTCTCACATTGTGTGCTTGACTCCTGCCTTCGCCTTTTCTCCCATTCTGCAGGCTCTGCCATGACAACCTGTGGGCCTGACGACGTCGCCACTGTCTTTCACACCATTTCATTCTTATACACCTTTTACACCAATAAACTGCTCACTTCATCTCCTGCCATTTGGTCTCTCTTTTAACATTGTACACCACTGCACACTGCTCACAGGTCTGCCATGCCAGGTGTGAGTAATCACAAAGTGGGTTTGGGTCCTTGCAGAGGTGATGCACGTCACCTCCTCTTTAGGTGCCTGTAAGGTGGCACTGCAAAGTGAACGACGCGTCACGCTAGACGTTCGGGCCGCGTAGCGGCCCGAACTTCTAGTTATTTTACACTTTGGGCTATTCAAAAATAGCAGATATACAAGCTCATAGCGCGGCACCGAGTGCCGTGCTATGAGCTTGTAGATCCGCTATTTTTGAAAAATCGTGAAAATGTGTGCAAATCTTTGAATATATATATTGTTTAAAGTGAACATTTTTAACTCTATTCTTTACTTCTGGGGGTCCCTGGAACAAAATATTTTGAGATGGGGGTCCGCGGCCAAATAGATTATAGATACATTTTGGGGTCCTTGACATGAAAAGGTTTGAGAACCACTGACATAGCAACATACGTTTTTTTCATAAACTGTTTGTTTTAGGATTTAGAACACATTTTGTAGAATCGGAACCTCAGGCCGTAATGGGTTAATAAGTGAACACTCAGAGTGACTTTATGGTGTAGCGCGCTGGACAGGACGATGAGAGACTGTTTCTAGAGAGGAAGCCGGGGTGTTCGCCGTGGTGGATAAGTGGAGTGGACCGTCTAATCCGGCCTCCGTAACTAACTGACCCATATAAACTCCTGGGACACGCATTAGCCCATTTAGACCGGGAAAGCATCATTTTTAGATTTAATTTGGCTATTCAAAAGAAAAATGCAGATATACAAGCTCATATCGCGGCACCGAGTGCTACGCTATGAGCTTGTAGATCTGCTATTTTTGATTTTTTTTGAAAATGTGCGCAAATCTGCCCGATTCTACAAATGCCGTCTAAATCCTGACAGTTTTTTTGAAGAAAAAAAAAAGTATGGCGCTATTATATCAGTGGTTCTCAAACGTTTTCATGTTAAGGACCCCCAAAATGATATGTATTTGGCCGCGGACCCCCATCTCAAAATATACTGTTCCAGGGACCCCCCAGAAGCAAAGATTTGAGTTAAAAATGTTCGCTTTCAAAAATATATATTCAAAGATTTGCACAAATGTTCCCGATTCCAAAAGAAAATAGCAGATCTACAAGCTCATAGCGCGCTAAGCGCGGCACTCGGTGCCGCGCTATGAGCTTGTATATCTACTATTTTTGAATAGCCCAAAGTATAAAAGGTTAAAATGATTGTGATGTTAAAGTGGTTTACACAGATGCGTTGCCGGTTTTAATGGGTTAAGAGTGCAGCGAGACTGTAAGCAATGACAGAAGTGGGTCATAATAATGACAGCGTCTCGCTCCGCTAGACTCCCTCTCTCTCTCTCTCTCTCTCAGGCTGGTGGCGAATCAGCTGGTAGCCAGACATGGGAACACACTGTACCAGCAGTGGTTCCCAAGCCTTTTTTTGAGCTCTGGAACCACTAGAGCAGTGATTGATTCTCAAACTTCTTTTCATTTTGAGGACCGCCTGTTTGATATGCATTATGGCACGGACCCCCATTTTCCATACAATTTTCTGTCTAATCTGTAAAATATGAACTCAGAGAGAACCAACTTTGAGAACTACTGCATTAGAATAAGTCGTCAAGGACCACCCCAAACCCCACCTCACAACATATATTTTTTATGATATAAGAAGGCATAACAGTCTTATATGTATTAATTTATTCATTTAACATTAATGATCTTAAAGCTGGATTTATACTTGGTAGTGCCTAAGTGTCGCGCACCAGACATTGCCGGTAAACAAGCTTGAGCGTGCTATTTTCGGTGCGCAACACTACGTGCAACTAAGCATATCAAGCCTTTAACAGTCAATGTTTCAGTCAATGCTTTTATGAGTTACAATTTCTTCTTAAACTGTACGGACAATTTTTAGCGGCGCTGGCGCCGCTCTATACATAGTATAGAGCGGTCCTGCTCTATACCTGGCTTTTCCGTCAACGTTCTGATTGGTCAGGTCTGTCAACGTTCTGATTGGTCACGCCCGCCAAGGTTCTGATTGGTCAGGTCCGTCAACGTTCTGATTGGTCAGGCCCGTCGAGGTGATTTTTAGCTCTATACCTGACTTTGTCCGTGTTCACCGTCAACGTTCTGATTGGTCAGACCCGTCAACGTTCTGATTGGTCAGACTCGTCAACAAAGTGATTGGTCAAGCTTCACGTGACACATGGCTATAAACACATTATAAACACATATCGATGACATAATGTATCAAAGGCGCCGCTACCTTCACACAGAGTGTGATTTTTTTTATATGTTTAACAAAGGTACAACATACAACAAAAAGTAGGAGGGGAATGATGTTTTTGCCCCATCTGTCTGTCTGTGTGTGGATAATCTCACAAACCACTGCACAGAACAGTCAGTGCCAAATGTCTTGTACACACTGCAGTAGGCCAAGGAAGTAAATATATCAATATTTTCCAAATATTCTGAATTCGGAATATTCTCAGATCCAACAAACCTGCAAGCTATATTTGGACATTAATAGGACATTATGATGGCAGAGATTCTCTTCACTGAATGCGCCTTTCTAGTCAAGTATTTGTTAATAGTTGATCAACAGTTTTCCATACAAGTAGAGGGTACTATGGTGATCAATATCCATATTAAGTCGATCAACAGGTATCTGCTTCCCTGATTGGCCAACCCAACCATTCGGCTATGCGGATTGGCCAAGTTAGCGTGACGCGTTTGTGCTGTTGTACCAACAAAAGTGGCAGCATGCACGACGAGGCAGCATTCTTTCACTAGGGCAATGCTAAATGAATCTAGTTGGATTCACTGGTCTGCTGGCGTGAGCGATGCTACGCTCGACGGTGCATCAGGTCAAACCAGGACCAAAGAAGCACTGTGTCGCTGTAGCAGCAGGGCACAATGTGTACTGTTTTGATGTTGATGATAGTGTGCACGTCTTCAACACACGGTAATTGTTCTCGATGAAGGTATATTCAGACAGCTGGAATAGAGTGAACAAAAAAAGAACTAGAAAAAGTGCTCCTCGGAGCACAAGTCTCCGCCAGCAGACTTGGGAATGTTGGGAATGTTCTACTTCTTATGTTCTAATTCTTACAAAAAATAGAACATGTTACTGTGTCATAGTAACATGACACAAGTGTCCTATCCGTCTGTATAACTGTCCTATCCGTCCTGTCTGTATAAGTGTCCTATCCGTCCTGTCTGTATAAGTGTCCTATCCGTCCTGTCTATGTAAGTGTCCTATGTAAGTGTCCTATCTGTCCTGTCTG
Source organism: Gymnoscopelus microlampas (assembly GCF_963454915.1). Classification (NCBI taxonomy): domain Eukaryota; kingdom Metazoa; phylum Chordata; class Actinopteri; order Myctophiformes; family Myctophidae; genus Gymnoscopelus; species Gymnoscopelus microlampas. The sequence goes on from NC_139948.1 coordinate 4,009,243, forward strand.
TGTAAGTATCCTATCCAATTGTCAGCCATTGCTCAGCCATTGCTTAGCCATTTCGTGATTATTCCTGTCTTACCTCACTTTGAAAGAGGCTAAGACTCTTTCAAAGTGACACATGTATTTATAGGCCGCTATATGTCACTAGCCAATCAGATCACACTATTTCACCGTATTGTCACGTGTCACGTGAGGCTTGACCAATGTCAGCTTGACATGTGGAAAGTGAAAACAATGTCTCCTGGCGGAGACAAAAAGCAAGGAACTCACCGCTGTACTGATAGAATGTGTCGCCTACCTCTGGGGCGGGTCTACTCGCAAAAAGAAGTACTGCAACGAGCTTTACGCATTTGATGTCAACACCTACGGATGGTCCGAGCCCAAAGTTTCCGGAGCGCTTCCAGAGGCGAGGCGCTCACACTCGGCCTGTGTTTTGGGGAAGGTCATGTATGTCCATGGAGGATGCAACGACCTGCCTGGAAACTATAATGACACCTACAAGCTGGACACCGCCACGATGGTCTGGCCTTTAATCAACGCCAGAGGCACTCCGCCACCTGCTTCGTCGTGTCACTCTGCCACCATCATCGGGACAAAGACGTTTGTGTTTGGGGGCGGAGAGGACCGCAACAACGACATCAGAGTGTTTGACACAGAGAGCAACAGCTGGCTGAGCACACCTTCTGCACAGCTTCGTCCAGAAAGACACTGGGGTCATGCGGCCTTTGCCTACGACGGAGAGCTGTACATATTCGGTGGCCACAACTCTTATCTGACTCTCGGCGATCTGTGGAAATTCAACCCAGAGACCTTCTCCTGGAGGAAGGTTGAGCCCAAGGGGAAAGGCCTGTGTCCGATGTATGAGGCGTGTTGCTGCACGGTTGGAGATCGCGTCGTCCTCTTGGGAGGATACAACGTCTTCATGGGAGTTCCAGGGGAGAACCTGTACATGTTGGACCCAAGTCCTAGTCTGACGACTTCATGCAAGCTAGAGGTTATTCGGTACGGTCTAGAGCGGTCGGAACTCCGGCATCACATATGGTGGGAACTGGCAGCCATGACTACTGGCAGCAACATAAACGTGCTTGAGCCTGCTAATACAATCTTTAGTGACATGTTTTGGGAGATTCACTCATTAATTCATTCAAATATTTATTCATTCATTCGGTACAGAATGGTTCCGGGGATATGGTAAGTATGGTAAGTGCCCTAAACACTTGCCCCCCCCCCCCCCCCCTCCCTTACTGTCCGTATTATCATGTGTGCCAGGCTGTGTAAGAAGCTGTCTTTGCTCGACACTGATATGAGGATGTTGTCATGTTCTGACAATCTGAATGTTACAGGATCAGGCACATCCTCCACCGACTAAGCAGCATCATACATGTCCCGGTTGTCCTGATTATTTTTGAGTGGTGCCGAAGGCAACCACTCCTATACGTGGCTTTGTCTGTGTGTCCGTATGTCTGTATGTCCGTGTGTCCACCAAGCTAACATTGGTCAAGCATCACGTGACACGTGACAATATGTTGAAAGGGTGTGCTTTGATTGGCTAGCGAGACGCATGACGAAATAGAGCCCTATAAATAGGTGTGTCACTTTGAAACATTGTTTACATGTTTCAAAGTGACATCAGTGCCATCAGCCAAGCTAACATTGGACATGTTAGCTTGGCTGATTGAACATGTTAGCCAAGCTAAGCAAGGCACCACTCACTTCACACAGGGTGTGATTTTTGGGGCGGTGTAGCCGCCCCCTATAAGTGAGTTTTGGACACCGACCAAAAAATGTGTGTACCCCCTAACCCTTCCATTGTTAATGCAAATCGATACTTTTTTCATATCAGCCAATCACATTACAGCTAGTGTCATCACCACTAACTGTAATGTGATTGGCTGACTTTGCAAATTCAGGACTGTGATTGGCTAGAGAAACACATGACACATGTGCAGCCCTATGAATAGCAGTATGGACTTTAAAAAAGGTCATTTATCCTTTTTTTTAAAGTGAGTCAGTATGTTGTGATGACCACACACCGCCCACTTCACACTGGGTGTGATTTTTTTTAACCATGTACAGTATATGCATGAATACTGTATGTGTGTATGTGTGTGTGTGTGTGTGTGTGTGTGTGTGTGTGTGTGTGTGTGTGTGTGTGTGTGTGTGTGTGTGTGTGTGTGTGTGTAGTAATACTTTCAACAGCCCCTCAAACAAAAAATAAGAAAAAAATGTTATAAAATGCAGTTATGACCTCATGGTATGGGAGCTGAAGTGTCAACTCATCAAACTTTCATTGTAGTTGATAGTCTATGCATGTAAAAGAGTATATTTCCCTGCACATCCCTTAGTCACACCATCGTGTGTGTTAATGTGCATATTTTCCTTTCTTTCCACAAAAAAAAAAGTCCCACCCCACTGGGGAATTTGGCATTGTCTCCGCCAGGCCGTAAGGCATGGCCGAGACTAGGTTTTGCACCCTGTCCGTCCGTCTGTCCATGAGTGTGTGTCTGTGAGCAGCAAATCTCCGGCACGGTTGGGACGTTCGCAGTGAAACTGTGCACACACACTCCCTGGATGCCAGAGCAGAACCTCTGCCCCAAATATTTCAGATCGGCCTGTTATAGCGCCACCAGGAGGCCTATTTTTGCAAAACACATTTTTGACAGTACTCCTACAGATTTTGTCCAAACATCACGCAAATCGGTACACATTATTAGTCAAGTGATCAAGACGGAGGCGTCTGATTTTTCAAAATTCCATCCTGATTGGCGAATTCCGAACATTGCTGGCCCACAATAACCTACCTGACCTGGCAATACGTATTGTAGGCTATGCACACTTTAAATGGAAGGTATCTCACCGTATGATGTCCTTGTGTCCGTTGCGTGCAGCGAGGTGCAGAGGGGTGGTGAAGCCAGAGTCTGATGGCTCCTTCCTTTCCCCCTCCAGGAGCGCTACCACCATGTTACTGCTCAACAACAGCTGGGCCACCTGACCAGAGAGAGAGAGAGAGAGAGAGAGAGAGAGAGAGGGATGAGAGGAGACGAGGGGTCACGGAAGAGATCGCAAAAGCCACAGAGAGTACACAAGGGAGAGAGAGAGAGAGAGAGCAAATCCAATCACATCATAGAGCAGGGGTCTTCAACGTTTTCAGGCCAATGACCCTAGCCTGATTATCAGACAGAAGCTGCGTGGAGCTTCAGTCTGACATTGGCTGCAGTGTCCGCGATTACCAGAGGGAGGGGATTCGAATTTCCCTAAACCAATCACAAGAAATTCACGGATCCGTCTACATCTGACGTCATTGTACAGCTTGTTTTAGCAGATATTCACTGATTGGCTTGTCGTTAGACCACTCCCACCTCCGACTCTGATTTGTCAGGTATCTCTTCGATCGCGAAAAGCCATAGGCTGACATTATAATGCCAGACCAAGAGGAGCTCACTCAGAGAGTGGGCGGGGTCTATGGTCAGGAACCAGGCTACACTGACCCCCTAGCTGAGAGAGAGATGAAGCAGGGACCCCCTACTCTATAATGTATAAAATTGTGTTTGAGATTAAAGTTTTTTTTTTACATAGTCTGCTATTTTTTCCCTCTACACCGATAGCCTCTTTGCTGAAAATAGCCGATCTACAAGCTCTCAACAGCTTGCAAAACAGATAAACATGCATCAAAAAAATCATTGAGTGTTTGAAAAAATGGTCCTATGGGTCATGCACACGCACGCACGCACGCACGCACGCACGCACACACGCACGCACGCACGCACGCACGCACACACACACGCACACACGTGAGCCTCTAACAGTTGTGGGACTTTGGGGGCTCGTGTGATTTAGAGCGAGCCTCCACCCCCCCCGCAGGTGACCGTGAGGTAATGCCTGAGCGACCTAAGCGCCATAAACGGTTCCAGACGTTTGGCATCGGCACGGCGAGGCTATACCGACCCCATGCAGCTCTGCTGGAATGTTCACTCAGTGTGCAGAACATTAGGGAGGAACGCATAGCCAATACTGGATAACAGTTCATCCGACGGCTTGGGAACAACATGTTTAGATGTTTGCCGTTCCTAGCCGCCAGCAGGACTGTAATGCTTATACAATATGTTGTTGCGCGTCAGTGCTTATGGATGCTAATGCTAACTTCACTTAGCCCCGCTTAGCTTATGAATGCTAGCGCTTCGCACTAGTGACGCCGTAGGTAGCGTCACAAGTACAAAGCGCTATAGCTGGCGGTAACGTAGCTCTGACATGACGCACCAAAGCCTATACCGCTTGTGCTATAACCACGGCCCACTTCCGTGGCGCACGCGGAACTGCCTCTCGCCTACAACAACTGCGGACTATTTTTTTGGCCGATAAAGTATAGTTTTTGACCGCGACGGAGGCGCCGAGCGAGCTAAAGAGAAAAGCGAGCGAGTTGCCGCGCTGAACGTTGCGAAGTTCGCTTGAGCCGACTCAGCGTCGTCCGAGCTATGTAGCCTACCGATTAGGGACATAATCGTACGTCATGTTTTGGCGAGAGCGTTTGCCCCAACGGCCACTCAAAGTGGCTACTGGCCAATCACAGCCCGTCCTTGCACAAGTGACATAAGGCTTTGGGATGACGCCGCACTAGTGAAGCCATAGCCATGTTAGCATTAGCTGGTGGTTAACATGACTCGTTGTCAAGACAAGGAGATGAGGAGAAAGAGAGAGAGAGAGAGATGAACATGGGTAGCTGAGGAGAGCAGCTGCCATCGGCCACGCCCTGACAGCACCACTCAGCAGCTGATGTCTGAACACATCCCTCTGACACCCTCACACGTGCTCACAATGTACACACATGCACCAAACGCACTATACACACACAGGCCCGCATGTTTGTGTTACTTGTGAGGGCATCAATCTTTTATCTACAAGCTCACAGCGCTTAACCAGCACACAACTAACTATAAATCAGACAAACTCTAACACTATAACCTAACCTCTAAAAATGCCTAACAATAACGCTAACCTGAATATTTGACTAATTAATTGTAAGCATACAAATATTGTTTTTACCATAAAAAGGACCAGGAATATTGTTCTCACAATGTCTAATTCTTAAATGCTACTATAATGTACCTGTGGAGACATTTGGCCCTCACAAGTACACACACACACACACACACACACACACACACACACACACACACACACACACACACACACACACACACACACACACACACACACACACACACACACACACACACACACACACACACACACCAGAGGTCATTGCGGGGGAGCACATGCAGACATTGTAAAGCCCTCCCAGTGAAACTGAACTCAACCCTCCGGGGAGCAGAACTCACAGGCTTCTCTTTCACGTCTCATTTAACAAACTCACACCAGCCACAACACAGATGTCTACCAGCCAGCTGTGGCGATGACCCACGTCTGTGCTTCTCAAGACAAGGACCCCCACATTAATATGTATTTTGGCCACGGACCTCCTTCTGAAAATATTGTGTGACAGGGACCCCCCCACCTACAAGATTGTTAGAAGACATGTTTGGCCCAGATACATGTTTTTTATGAAACTCCATCCAGCACCAAAAGGCTACCTCAGAATTAGGAATGCTTCATGGGTAGGTGTCCGTGTTCACACAGTTAATGTGTGTGTGTGTGTGTGTGTGTGTGTGTGTGTGTGTGTGTGTGTGTGTGTGTGTGTGTGTGTGTGTGTGTGTGTGTGTGTGTGTGTGTGTGTGTGTGTGTGTGTGAGTGAGTGAGTGAGTGAGTGAGAGAGTGAGAGAGTGAGAGAGAGAGAGGGTCTTTTTCATAGTTATTGTTGGAACAAATTGAAGACAGTTAAAAGACAAACAGAACAATGTAGAGACACGGAAAGACTCTGTGTGTGTGTGTGTGTGTGTGTGTGTGTGTGTGTGTGTGTGTGTGTGTGTGTGTGTGTGTGTGTGTGTGTGTGTGTGTGTGTGTGTGTGTGTGTGTGTGTGTGTGTGTGTGTGTGTGTGTGTGTGTGTGCGTGCGTGCGTGCGTGCGTTAGTCCAGCTGTGCTGTCCTCAGTAACACTCTGGCCCTCTATGTGGGCCCCTGATTCTGCTCCTCATCACCAGTGGGTGAGGGAACACTCGTGTACACACACACAGACACAGACACACACACACACACACACACACAGGGGAGGACACACATGCAGACACAGGCGTGGTGGCGCACACACACCTCGACACGGCTAGCGTTAAGGGAAGGTCAAAGCTCACCTTCACCCGGCCAAATTCACAGGCCAGGTCCAGCGGTGTCTTCTTGACTTTGTTCACCAGGCACGGGTTCGACTGGTGCTGCAGCAGCATCTCCGACTGCGGACGGACACACACACACACACACACACACACACACACACACACACACACACACACACACACACACACACACACACACACACACACACACACACACACACACACACACACACACACACACACACACGTGATACATTCACATGGGAAATCATTGCTGTCGGGCAGAAAACTCTTATCTCCATGGCCTGTTTTAACTCTTTTTTGAACAAAAAATGCATTTTCAGGTCGGGTTACCAATTTTATCCAATCGGGTTAGAGAACTCAGTCTCAGATTAAAACAAGTGAAATTGGAAGTGATGACACAAAGACATTTGTCAAAATGTGACCGAATTGGTACCTGAGCACTATAAAAAAATACGCTGATAAATGTACTCTCCTGATTGGCTGAAATGCGTCACCTACGTGACAATGTATTTTCTATTTAACTCATTGAGTGCCACAATCCGTCAAATCCGTCACGTGGCCTGACGCCCAGAGCGCCACAATCCGTCAAATCCGTCATAAAAAAAAAATCAAAATAAAATAAAAAATCAAAATAATTTTTTTTTTTTTTTTTTTTTTTTGGGGTGGAAAAACATGTTCAGAACCCAAGATATGATGATTTGAAGATTTGCTGCTCCATCCACTCCTTGTTTAACCTATAACTTAAAAAGGCTGTATCTCGCTTCCTAAGCACTTTTTTTTTTACAATGAATTTTGACTGTGGCACTCAGAGACAAAATTAAAAAAATAAGCATGGCATTGAATGAGTTAATAAAGAGCTGGAGAGACATGGAGACTGCTGGTACTGAACAGACACTCTATAGCAATGCTTACTATCAGAATATAGATAAGCGTATGCAAAATAATACCAAATATTTGAATAAGTGCTTCACGATTATTTCATGAATCTAAAAAGTAATCAATAGAATCAAAATGAATGGATAGTTGCAGCCCTACATGATCATAGCAATGGTTTATGGACACTATGGACGATGATGATGTATTTTTGAATTCTAATTCAACCCTGTCCTTAAACAACATTCTGTAGCAGCAACACAAGACGCCAAAGGCTGCAAAGAACCTTTGCTTGAAAGACCGATACAGTATGTGGTTATGAACACATATCATTGTGAATGTCACCGGACTAACAAAACACCCTCTCCCTTCACTTCCCACCGCTGTCCTGCTGGGGAGATGCAGGGTCGAGAGAGGCCTGTCACTATTATTACATAATTTGTCTGTGATCAGATAATGTCTCCCCCGGCAATAGAGATGCTAGGGTTCAAGTGGTTAAAGTTGTTCTGTGCAAATTTCCAAAAAAAGACTTTTAGCAGCCTCTGCTGGTCATTACCGTCACTGCAGGCCGTTCGTTTATCCTCTGTTACCCAGAATTCCATTCGTTTTCACCGGAAGACGGAAGTGTTTCAAAAAGCGTTCTTTTAATTGTTTTATACGATCTGTGGATCGTTTCTCTTAGCCAGTGGAGCTTTAGTTACCGTGAGCTGTGTTTTCTTTTTCTGTTTTTTTTTCGTTCTTCAAATCATACAATCTCTTAAAATCAGCGTGAGTTTCCTTTTGTTATTAGCGCGGTAGTTCCTGGCCAAACAGGAAACCGGCGCGGTAGTTCCTGGCCAAACAGGAACCCCGTGGATTTCCGCTTCCATTTCCGGCCAGATTACGTCATTTTCGAGGGAACGTCAAGCTCGACGGCGTTCAATAGAAAATATATAAATAAAAGGCTTTCGGGGGTGAAATTCTTGGAGTGGGTGTTGTGAAACATTTGCCACTCACAAAAGATATACAATTTAACTTTAGTTTTACTGAAAACGTTACCTAGTATTACTTTAATGTAAAGAAAAAAAAAATGCAAAGTACCTATCACACAAAGATTTGGAAGTTACCCCTATAGTACAGGGGGTCCCGGACCCTACTACTCTGTTAATCCATTAAGACCGGGAACAGCTCTGTGTCATTTCAAGATTTCTTTGGCTATTCAAAAACAGCAGATATACAAGCTCATAGCGCGGCCGAGTAACTCAGATCTTTGCTTCTGAGAAAATTGAGAACCACTGATAAATAGCAACATTTTTTAAAACAAAAAAAAACTGTTCCTCAGAAGAATCCTCAGAAGCAAAGATTTGAGATCAAAATGTGTGCTTTAAAACATATATATTCAAAGATTTTTCAAAAAAATAGCAGATCTACAAGCTCGTAGCGTGGCACTCGGTGCCGTGCTATGAGCTTGTAGATCTGCTATTTTTGAATAGCTCAAAGTATAAAATAATGGTTAGCGCAAAAAAGAATAAACAGTATGCGTCATGCGTTCATTTGAGAGCCGTTAGAGGGGAGTCCCCTCCATGTGTCAGTCCTCGTCAACATTCATACAACTCCATAGATAGGTAGAAAAGCATCTATACCGATAGCTCAAAACAAGTCCATCATGTAACTACCGGATTCCCCTACTATACAAGTCGCCTTGCTAAACTAATGGCCTAAGTCATTTTTTGAGGAAAACGATATTTTTGCCTAAATCAGCTCCTCATGACACTGGCCACCTCTGGTAAAATCGCCCATCTCCTAATTGAAAAGGATCATGCTGTTCACTCCCCTTTTAGTATAATGGCCTAACTCCTAAGTGTGACTTAGGCCAAAATAGGCCTTTTTTTGGCCTAAGTCACATGGTTTTGTGACTTAAGCCAAATTATTTACTGATTTAGGCCATTTTGTAAAATATTTTGCTTTTTTTTTTGGCCTAAGTCAGATTTAATCCTATTTAAACCTATTTAAATCTCTTATGTTACATAACTGACAGACATATTTCTATTTAGTTATTTCTATTTAAATAGTCATAATTTGTTATAAACATTTTGGGTGAAATGATTAAGAAATATCATATAGTTTTGTTTTGGATCAGTTTTTTATTTTTCCTGAAAAACTTAAAAAAATGACTTAGGCCATTAGTTTAGCAAGGCGACGAAGTGTTCTTTACAATTCTGACCACTGCTGGAACAAAAGAACTGCATACAGTAGCTTCTCAGTGAAAACAAAAAGTTTTTTTTAAACTCGTTGAAAACACGACAAGTTTCGAGCTAATTTTGGAATTTGAGGACGTATGAGGTTTCCCCCCCGACAGAGACGATTATATTTTTGCTGTCATGCATTTTCGCTGTATTCACCCTTTCACAGACTGCTTTAACCACATGAATCCCCACGCAGGGCAAGACCTACAGTATAGCCTGTTGAGTGTCTAAACGGAAGTACCGGAATTTTCCGGAAGTGCCACCCAAGGAAATGACCCTGACGCTTTCCAAATCTGCTTACGTTCTCCGTCAATGAAACAACTTTTGTGATTGGTCGAACCCTGGTTCACGTAGCCTATGAGTAAAGGCTGGGAACGAGGCTACGTGAACCCTGGTTCACGTAGCCTACAAAAATCTACAACAAATATTTTAAAATGTCAACAGTGACTTAAAGAGGTTAATCCATTGCATGGGGTTTAGTAAAAGCATCCAGGTGTTTGGACTTGTGCTGTAGATTAGAGATGAGTGGCTATGATTTCAACATGTTCCCATCGGTGGCAAACACTAGACAGGTTAACACACGGCTCTCCTTCATTCATGCATAGCCCCGGTGTCTCTCACACACACACACACACACACACCACACACACACACACACACACACACACACACACACACACACACACACACACACACACACACACACACACACACACACACACACACACACACACACACACGCACACATGCACGCACGCACACGGGCTCAGGCTAGCCTAGGAGACCCTGAGGGGGTGGAAGGAAGCGCCACCATGTGTGGTTCTCTATGATTGGAGGGATTGGGCCAGGGGGGGGGGTACAGTATTACAAAGAAAGAGAAGCTTGTATAATACAGTGATAGGATTGCACAAGGATCAGAAGGGAAGGGAGTGGGCCTTAAGCCTGCAGCGTACCCGAAAACAACAAAGTCAAACTTTTTTTCCAGCTTCAACGAGGTGAATGAGAACAGACTGAGGTCGATGAGGGGCAAAAAGCGAACAGACGCAGTGCTAATTGCTTCCGAGATTTTTCTAACTCGACCTAAATCAGCCCAGAGACGCCGATATGAACATTGTGTGTGTGTGTGTGTGTGTGATTGGTTAATTCCAGTGGTGGAAAAAGTACTAAAATGTTTTTACTTTGGTAAAAGTATCAATACTGCAAGATAGAAATACTCTGTTACAAGTGAAAGTCCGGAATTCAAAATGTACTTGAGTAAAAGTACAAAAGTATTGGTATCAAAATGTACTTAAAGTACCAAAAGTAGAAGGTACTCATTGTGCAGAATGTCCCATTTCAAATGTATAGAAATCTTTTGAAAATAGCAGATCAACAAGCTCACAATGCGACACATTGTGAGCTTGAAGATCTCCTATTTTCAAAAGGCTGAAATGTATATTGGGGCTGAAGAAGGTAATGTGTGTTTTGTACTTTTGAAAAATGTTGGAATTGTTTATAATTGATGAAAAGCTGTCTCTTTTAAAAATGTTTTACTTTTTTAAAATCTGTATTATCTGTAATAATCGTGTTTTTTTTTATGTAGTAAAACAAAAAAGAAAACAGGGATATTTACTCAGGACCCATAAAAGTTGGTCCGCGACACAAACATGCGTCCCGACCCAGTGTTTGGGAAACGGCGCTTGTGAAGTGCAGTACTCACCACCTCATAGTGTCCGTACTGCGCCGCCAGGTGCAGGGGGATGTGTCCGTCCTGGGACACCCCATTGACCGAGGCCCCCGAGCGCAGCAGTGTCAGCACCGAGTCCGCCTTGCCCTGCCACGCCGCGTAGTGCAGCGGACGCATGCCTGCAAGGGGGCGGTAGAGAGCAGAGGAGACAGAAGGACTGTGGTTAAATGTTGACCCATTAAGACCGGGAACGCATCCGTCTCATTTCAAGGTTTCTTTGGCTGTTCAAAAATAGCAGATCTACAAGCTCATAGTGTGGCACCGAGTGCCGCGCTGTGAGCTTGTACTGTAGATCCGCTACTTTTGCAAATGTGAGCAAATCTTTGAATATATATTTTTTAAAGCAAACATTTGTCAAATTTTTGTTCCAGGGACCCCAGAAGCAAATATTTGAGTTACAAATGTTTGCTTTAAAAATCAAATATTTGCACAAATTGTCACGATTAAAAAAAATTGCTGATCTACAAGCTTGTATATCTGCTATTTTTGAATAGCCAAAGAAATCTAAAATGAAAGAGACGCGTTCCCGGGTTAAAAAAAATACGATACTATGGAACACGATCGACTGATTTGATTGATCGATCATTAAAATAAATGAAAATGCACACGGCCCACCCATCTGACCACTTAACACGGCAGCCAAACGGCTTTGTCCTCAAAACGGCTTTGTCCTCAAAACCCCACCTTCAGTGGCTGCCATCAGACCGGAGGGAGTGCTCTATGATCATGGCACCAGAGCCTGCTCTTGCTCGCGCAGCTGCAGCCCGTCAAGCCTAATTTATGCTCCGTCCCGCGAAGGTGTCGCGCACAGAGAACGCACCGAGAATAGCAGACCTCCAAGCTCACAACGGTCGCATCCGCGACGCGGTTGTGAGCTTGTATGTCAGCTATTCTCAGTGTGCAATAGGGCATAGCAGTGGTGGACATTTTCTGGTTCCACTCCAAAATAGTCAATGCATTTTCCCATTGACATTTCCAAAAATATTTATATCAATAAATTTAAGGCTAGAATCAAGCCATCCAGGGTCCTGGTGAATCATGACCATGAAACAACATTTTCTGTGATTCTATTTGTATTTTATATTTAATTTATGATATACTATATTTAATAAATATCCTTTGTTTTGCCGTTTAAAAAAAAAAAGTTTTATGGTCATGATTCACCAGGACCCTGGATGGCTTGATTCTAGGCTTAAAATAATTGATATAAATATTTTTGGAAATGTCAATGGGAAAAAATGCATTGGCTATTTTGGAGTGGAACCAGAAAATGGCCGCCACTGCTATGCCCAATACCGTTGCACGATGAAGTACATATGTCTTGCTAGGGCGCACCTCACTAGCCAACACACAAGAGGAGGTTGAATGAACCGAAACCAGCGCTCCCCAAAACAACAGGTTTGGGGATCTGATGTTGGGAATTGATTGCATGAAACAGTCACCTGTGCGTCCAGTCTCAATGTTGGTAAACAAATAATTGGTCTACACAGGTTGCATAATAAGTATTTAATTGAACAGTATATTACACATAACAAAGTTGAACTGAACTGAACTTGCTTGTCGTTTAGACAGATGCTAGGTTTGATGTTTACCTGTGATCCTAGGTGCTTTGTAGCACTGCTTTGTTTGTCTTTGCACTCTATTGACTAGGGTTCACATAGCGTTTCCTCTGGTCTATCACTGTGAATGAGGGAGTCTGATCTCCCAAACGCTTCAATTGCAAACGGTAAAAGCTGGGTTTGTTGGAGCCTTTCTCCTCCAGTGCATCTGTATGCAAGACCGCAGACACACTGTATATCGTCTGTGTCGGGTGGAAAGCTGTTACTTTTCTGGATTCAAATTCAAGTATCAAAAGTAGCAGATCTACAAGCTCGAAACGCGTCGCTTCGCGCCGCGTTTCGAGCTGTAGATCTGCTACTTTTGATGCTTGTGTGTGACGCTGTGGTGTGATCAAGTAAAGGGCATTAATTTACAGAATTAGAATCTCCAATACAATATGGAGAAAGGAGGTTTCTCTGTCCTGACAGCGACAATATACCTTCTGGATGTGAGCAGTACATGCACACAGGCTGGGTCAGATATGGTTTGCTGTCGGGTGGAAACCTTGTATGTCCTTGAATGTTCCCTTTTTTATTATTATTATTTTAAATAAAAACATTTTGAAAACAGTGAATGTAGCCGATTCTATAAGCTCACAACACATCGTCATCAAGTTTCGAGCTGTAGATCTGCCATTGTCACACTACTTCCGCGCGGCACTCTTGCATGATGAGGTAAGGCATCAATTTATGGAAAAGTGTAAATCATAAAAAGTTGGAGATACAAGCTTTCTGCCCGACAACAGCGATGTATACCATCTGGACGTGAGCAGTACGCGCAGACAGCCTGAGACAGATATGAGACAGATTATGCATCTTCCCACACAGTACACTAACATGCAGCTTGTTAATCTGCTGTGATGTGCTGTGCCAGCTGAGTTCAATGGGAACATACTGTAACGGTACAGTCAGACGCTGTAGAGCAGCGGTTCTCAAACCTTTTCATGCCAAGGACCCCCAACATGATTATGTATTTGGCCGCGGACCCCCCCCATCTGAAAATATTTGTTCCAGGGACCCCGCCCCCAGAAGTAAAGATTTGAGTTACAAAAAGTTTGCTTTGGCAATATATACATTCAAAGATTTGCCCACATTTTCACCCCGAGGTACCCTTCATGGACCCCTGGGGGTCCCCAGACCCCACTTTGAGAACCAGCGCAGTACAGTACAGTATCTACACAGTACACCTGCATTAGACAGGGTTATTATCAGCATTTTGCAAACATTGAATTTGTTTGCAATGCCTTCGAGCTAAATCTCTGTTCATGTAAAGTTAGACTGTTATTGATCCCGTGGGGGAAATGACGTTGCAGCTTCACCCAGCTGATGGCTTCTTAGATGCTCATGATGAACGCTCTGGGGGGGGTTGGGCACTTACTCAGGGACACTTCGACATGCGGAAACGGCGGACCACTAGGCCTCGCTGTGTGTGTGTGTGTGTGTGTGTGTGTGTGTGTGTGTGTGTGAGACTGGGTGTGTGTACCGTTGCTGTCCTTGACATCCACGGTGGCCTGTGCCTCCAGCAGGGCATTGAGCAGTTCGGTGGTCCCAGTGAGAGCCGCGTGGTGGAGGGCCGAGAACCTGGTGACACACACACACACACACACACACACACACACACACACACACACACACACACACACACACACACACACACACACACACACACACAGGCATTAGACAATACATTCAACATTGGTTCTGTTACATCTTACGGCAGACACAAGTGCACTAACATTGGCTATTCAAAAATAGCAGATCTACAAGCGCACAGCGCGGCATGAAATGGCACACTGCGAGCTTGTACATCTGCTATTTTTTTTTATTACGGCCAGGTTTAACTCAGGCTTCAGCCATAGCACACTTTGATGTGTTGTGTGGTTCTCAAACTTTTTTCATGTCAAGGACCCACACATTTTCAGCAGCAAATGAAAACCTCACAATCTTGAAATACCAGAGTATGATTCACTTAAATATCAGAGCTTGAATCAACCTGTAAAGTATGAAATGAATGCATAAATATGTAGGTAAGACGTAAGATTAGAGCGAGCAGCGCTAGCATACGCTAACAATGACCTCCGTTTCGCCTATAATGTTGAAAAATGTCTGTAAAATACCATACCGTACATTTTACTTTCATTGCATACACATACAGTACATACATTTATACATGCGTATCGTCTCTGTCGGGTGGAAACCTCATATGTCCAAATAGAGCAAAAGAAGCAGATCTACAAGCTCAAAACGAGCTTGTGGGTCTGCTACTTTTGCTACTTTTGTGTGACGCTGTAGTGTGATCAAGTAGGGCGTTAATGTACGGAAAAACACAAAAAGTTAAAATATGGAGATAAAGAGGTTTCTGCCCGACAGCAACGGTTATGTTTAAGCGATGGAGACCCAATGGCAGCGAACAAACAGACCAAGGCAGAACGATGACAGCTACAGAGGAAACTACGTCCTTAAAGATGTCTGAGCCATCAGCAAGCCTTCTTCAGTACTTGGGTTCAAAACACTGGGTTCAAAACACCACAGACTCCATCTGCCTCCCTGCTGGGTGGGTTGCATTTAATTGCATTTAATTAACCCCCCCCCCCCCCCCCACGGTTTCACTGTAATTTCGCTGAAATAAAAAATAAAAAAGGACCTGGGATTCAATACGTCAGTGAGGGCCGCAAGCTAAGCAGAAGCAGGCGCTGTTTGCTAGGGGCCGCGAGGGCGGGGCTTAGGCCTGGGCGTGCACACGAGAACACACACACACACACACACACACACACACACACACACACACACACACACACACACACACACACACACACACACACACACACACACACATTGAAGCATTAAGTTTGGGGACCCCAAAAGTTCATTGAGGGGTTCCACGAGGTCCCCCCAGCCCAGCTATATGACTGATAGTCAGTGGTGGAAAAAGTCCTAACATTTTTTTACTTAAAGGGACATTTTGCAACCAGATCTTATTTTAATGAAGTTTAAGACTCAAGAAACAAGATCCTGTTTTTTTTTTGTGTATAATCTGTGTTTTTATATATCTAGTAATCTTCGAATATTTTGTGACGTTATTTACGTCACGACCATATGGTCTCATTCCTTTCCGCACTACATGTTGTCTCGACGCGTCTCAGTCAGACCAGCTCCAAAGACAGCCCCAAGGGGTGTCCCCAAGATTTGGTCCAACCTTGAACAGTCTTGGACTCCACCCCATAGAGTTGAGGCAGCCAGCGGGTTAAAGTACAATATTTGCCTCTGAGATGTAGTGGAGTAGAAGTAAAAGTACTGAAAATTGGAAATACTCCAGTAAAGTAAAAGTTCCTCAAAATTGTACAGTACTTGAGTAAATGTGCTTTACACCTCTGCTGATACGGGTCTATACTGTAACTCTGAGTGTACACATGGACACTTACGGGTCCTTGAAAAAAAGTTTTCACATTCAAGGACCAAAGAGGTGAAGGATTCGCACACCACACAGAATGTAAGGATGACTCCGAACATAGAAAAACATTTTTTTTACATGCTCAACCCAGAAGTGCTCAAGTGCAAAGTGATATGACAAACGTTTCGGTCACAAGGCCATTGTCAAGACCGACGATGGTCTACCCTGGAATTCATTACTTTCAAGGACCCCCAGAACACGTATACAAATGGAACGAAATGACGACCTAGCCTTGACGATCATGCAGTCTTGTGCACAAAACATGTAATTTAGATATTATTTTGACAGGTGCCAGGTTCATGTCGTGTTGACCTGGCATCCTATAACTTGTATAGTTTCAATGTACAGATGATCTATTTTTTGATATTATAGTGCTTTGACCGATCATCAAAAATCACAATTCTTCAACAGTACATTCTTTAATTGTGTGGACATCTTGTAAAGTAAGTAATGTAAATATTTAACAATAATTTAACTCTTGAAAGTGTAAAATGACCCCTACAGGTCCATTTGGTTTCATTTTGCGCTCTCAAGAGTTAAAAGATCCGATAAGGGTCCATTTGGTTACCAATTCTCCATCATTTAGCTGGGGACCACCTTGAAACCCCCTCAAGGACCACTGGCACAGGTTGAGAACCACTGCTCTAGTAGGATGGGGGGGGGGGGGGGGGGGGCTGGCACGGTACTGTTAACACATGAAAGGCAGGGGATGGTGTGTTGGAGACACATGGGTACGGATGAGTTCCCCTCCTTTCTTTACGGTGTGTGAGCGCTGTGCCGCGTGTCGGGGCACGCCAACGCACACCGATGCCCTCCCACCGATCCAAAGCACTGATTCATACACTGCACGGCGAGCCCAGACACTTCACATATAAATCACTGCTTTACACAGTCACACACGCACACACAAACGTGCAATCGTGCACACACACACACACACACACACACACACACACACACACACACACACACACAAATGCGCAATTGCACACATACACACACACACACACACACACACACACACACACACACACACACACACACACACACACACACACACACACACACACACACACACACACACACACACACACACACACACACACACACACACACACACACACACACACGTACTTGTGCGAACATCAATATTTTAGGATGGGGATTTTATTAATGCCATTTTCACAACAAAAAAAAAGCCATTTTTAAACCTACGGCTAAACGCCGAACATAGCCGTTCTACAATCTCACACCCATTTTCGCTGCATGACACACAGGTTCACGTTGGCACACACCTCCCGCCTACACACGCACACACGTCTACTTGTATGTGTGTGTGTGTGTGTGTGTGTGTGTGTGTGTGTGTGTGTGTGTGTGTGTGTGTGTGTGTGTGTGTGTGTGTGTGTGTGTGTGTGTGTGTGTGTGACAGTCTAACGGTGAATTACAGCTCATGACTCAACAGGCTGCAGGTAGCAGAGTTCAGCGTGTTGCTCTCTTGCTCATGGCTGCTGGACCCAAGTAACTACGACCCCTTTTCCCCATGCGGAAATAATAAACACGTCATAGTTACAATTCTGCATTCATACCAAATGGAATCATGTGGATCCCAGGGCGGGGGGTCCCCAGATGATTAGCATAATGTGCAACATTGTTTTCTCACTCAACAGTAAACAAACAAACATACAGTAACAGTAGTAGTGTATACAGGGTATATCTGCACATTTACAGTATACTTTTTAATACCTCTAAAATGAAGAAAACAAATAAAATAATGATCAACTATATCTATACTATAACAAATGATCAAACATTGGCCAAACTGTTAAATATTACCTAAGAAAGAGGCAAATATTGTGAAAATAGCCGATCTACAAGCTAAAAGTTGTGAGCTTGTAGATCGGCTATTTTCACAATATTTATCTGTGGAACAGAGTCAAACGTAAATGTAATGCCTCACGTAATACAATTCCAATGCTTGCCAGGACGGGGGGTCCCCAGTTCAAATATGATTATTTTAATTTTGAGAACCACTCGTCTAGGACAGTGGTTCTCAACCAGTGGTCCGGGGACCACCATTGGTCCTTGAGGGGGTTCCAGGGGGTCCCCAGCCAAATCAATAGTTAGGAACCAAATTGACCCTTATGTGTCTGTAACTCTGAGAGTGTACAAATGGAACCAAATGGACCCTAACGGGTCCATTTGGTTCCATTTGTACACTCTCAAAGTTAAATAAACACTAATGATGATGATACAGTGTAGATTGGGACCCCCAGGAAATCAAAATGGTGGAGTCCCTGGCATATATTTTCAGATGGGGGTCCTGGGCTAATATGTGTCAATTTGGGGGTCCTTGACGCGAAAAAGGTTGAAAACCACTGGTCTAGGATATATCTATATGTATGACTCCAAATGTGGGCAAGGTTTCAGGCCAATCAAAGCCCCATATTTGACTTCCATTAAGAAATTAATATATACTAATTTCCAAAAGTATAAATGAACGTCTAAAGAAACATTAGTTGAGGTAGTTCTGTGGCCTACTTGCGCCGTGTGCACAACACATTCTGCTCTTCTCAGTCCTGCAGTTCTGTGAGACTAGCTCTGGAAACACACAGACCACAAATGTGTTTTCAAAACATATTTTAGATTTTGGAAAATGTAGCTAGTTACTCACAAATTACCTACCTTATATTATCTATACAAATGTACGCGCACACACGCACACACACACCCCCCCACACACCCCCCCACACACACACACACAGGTTTACTACAGCAAACCAATCCTTAATACAGACCACGGACACCGCAACCACAACACCCCAGCCCCAACACACACACACACACACACACACACACACACACACACACACACACACACACACACACACACACACACCACAGGCAAAGGAGGCAGAGGTACAGTATATGCAACATGTGGAAACAACCATCCAGACATGACGACAACTAAACAGATGGAGAGAGAAACAGAAGTGACTGAATGAAAGGGAGGCTTGTTTTGAGATGAGAAGATGATCACACTCCCCTCTGTGTAGCCTCATTCATACTTTGCCATACTAAGTTGTCGCGCACAACAAATAGCCAGTCTACAAGCTCACGACACAAGCTCACAACGCATCATGTCGGAAACAAATTAACTACTGAGGGCTCGCCTCTTCACTGGGGTCCACCAAGGAAAATACTCTGCCCCCTCCTTTTTCCCCCTATCTACACTCTTATGCCGAAAATAGCCGATCTACGAGCTAAACATGGAGCTGTCCAAGCACAGACAGTCCCCCCCCTAGGGGACCCCGCGTTCAAGAGGTTACCCTTCACTACTTGTCCAACGTGACGTGTTGTGAGCTTGTGGACCGGCTATTTTCAGCACGTGGCATCATACAACGAGTCCTGACCTATAGGACACACATTTTGGGACACAATTGTGTGTGTGTGTGTGTACTTGTATTACTATAAGATAAATGTCCCCGCAAGTATAGTAGAATTAGAGAACTAATGGTCCTTCCTGGTTGAAAAAAAATCAGATATATAAGCTCACATCGCTTGTAGATCGGCTATTTTCGGCTGTAGGGCATAGGTTTTTTTTTTTATGCCCCAAAAAATCCTTGCAAAAAATGCATTCATGAAATTCATGAAATCACCGTCCTAAAAATCACCTCAGAAGCATGGTATTACAAATGTTTGTGTATGTTTGTGTGTGTGCGTGTGCGTGCGTGTGCGTGCATGCGAGGGCCGAAACGTGTGAAAAGCCAACAGGAAGACGGCCTGCTGTCCTTCCTGTGAGCCCCCCCCACCCAGCTGGGTGGTGGAGGTGGGCTCCAGGTTAAAGCTCATCCATCAGTTTTCACCGCCGACATCTTGCACGGTCTGGTCTCGTCCGCTTCCCAACATCCTGCTTTTGCGCGGGTGGACACCCTCCTCCCCCCCCTCCCCTCCCCTCCCCTCCCCTAGTAGCCCTACAGTGACTCTGCTATCTCCGCCCTCCAATCAAAATTCAACCATTTGGAGACGTTCTTTTTATTTTTATTGCCAGGCCTCCGGGTGGGGGGGGGGGGGGGGGGTATCCTAATTATCCAGTGGTGTGAAGTACATTTACTCAAGTACTGTATTAAAGTAATTTTTGGGTATTTTTACTTTACTGGAGTATTTCCAATAGTCAGTACTCCACTATAGCTCAGAGGCAAATATTGTACTTTTATTCCACTCCAATTATTTTAAAACTTTAGTTACTAGTTACTCTTATGCGGGCTAAAAATCCTTGATTTTGCGACGAAATGTGCGTTCTTTTTGCAATTTTATGCGGTGAAATTGCGGGAAGTTGCGAAATATGCGGAAAGTTGTGAAATATGCAGCAATATGCGATAAGTTGCGAAAAATGCGAAATATGTTAAAAGTTGCGAAATATGCGATGCGAATCGCATATTTTCCCAAATGGCCCTTTGCGGGTGTGTAACTCTGAGAGTTATGGGGGTCGTGGAAATCTGAAATTCAAAAATCTGAGAACTACTGTGCTACACTAAATGGAACAGAGCCTTCATTAGTATCACTGGTAACACCTGTGAAGGAAGTGATAATATGTGCATAGAGCCTATTGCACTAACACTAACACTTACTCGAGCAGTTGAAGAGTTAAGATCGGCTATTTCGGGGCACTACACCGGCGAGCAACAAATAATCGGGGGTTATATCTCCGCCCGGCTGGGTAGTTTTAGCTGTTACCAATTAACCCCCCACGCGCGACACGGAGCTGAACACAGCACTTCCTGTGTCTGTCGGTGCGTCCCGACGATTGGCGAGCTACAGGGCTCTGTGCGGCGGACTGGCGGGGCGGTCCGCGCGGGTTGACCTCGAGACAACGGGGGGGGGGGAGCTGGCAGCGGTGAAAGAAAGCATCAGGAGAGAAGGGGAGGGGAGGAGGTAGACAATCCCCTCCTCTGTGTCCTGAGGTCCTGGGCCCCCCCTGGTTCTGCTCCTGTGGCACCTGACGGTATACTCCTCTGCAGAGACCCCCCCCTAAAAAGACCTCTTGTGTTCTGTGGTCTACGGCTCCCTCCCTCGTGTATCACTCGCTCTTATGATAGCGTAATAACACGGTTATAACTCTGTTATTCAGTGGTGTAAAGTAACTACACTTTTACTCAAGTACTGCACTTCAGCACAATTTTTGAAGTCATTTTACTTTACTGGAGTATTTCCAATTGTTTACTTTTACTCCACTACATATCGGAGGCACATATTGTACTTTTACAATTTACACTTATTTGAAAACTTTAGTTACTAGTTACTTTGCAGATATATAAATGATTACATTATAAAACATGCATTAACCACTTTAGCCGTGTTATACCTAGGCTATTTGAAAATAGCCGATCTACAAGCTCACAACGCGTCGCATCTAAAATGTTTTCAAACATTTTAGTACATTTGGCACTTTAAGTACATTTTGATACCAACACTTTTGTACTTTTACTCAAGTAAATTTTGAATGTGGGACTTTTCTTGTAAGAGAGTACTTCTACATAGCAGATTGATACTTTTACTTAAGTAAAACATTTGAAAATGTAGCTAGTTACTCACAAATTACCTACCTTATATTATCTATACAAATGTACGCGCACACACGCACACACACACCCCCCCACACACCCCCCCACACACACACACACAGGTTTACTACAGCAAACCAATCCTTAATACAGACCACGGACACCGCAACCACAACACCCCAGCCCCAACACACACACACACACACACACACACACACACACACACACACACACACACACACACACACACACACACCACAGGCAAAGGAGGCAGAGGTACAGTATATGCAACATGTGGAAACAACCATCCAGACATGACGACAACTAAACAGATGGAGAGAGAAACAGAAGTGACTGAATGAAAGGGAGGCTTGTTTTGAGATGAGAAGATGATCACACACCCCTCTGTGTAGCCTCATTCATACTTTGCCATACTAAGTTGTCGCGCACAACAAATAGCCAGTCTACAAGCTCACGACACAAGCTCACAACGCATCATGTCGGAAACAAATTAACTACTGAGGGCTCGCCTCTTCACTGGGGTCCACCAAGGAAAATACTCTGCCCCCTCCTTTTTCCCCCTATCTACACTCTTATGCCGAAAATAGCCGATCTACGAGCTAAACATGGAGCTGTCCAAGCACAGACAGTCCCCCCCCTAGGGGACCCCGCGTTCAAGAGGTTACCCTTCACTACTTGTCCAACGTGACGTGTTGTGAGCTTGTGGACCGGCTATTTTCAGCACGTGGCATCATACAACGAGTCCTGACCTATAGGACACACATTTTGGGACACAATTGTGTGTGTGTGTGTGTACTTGTATTACTATAAGATAAATGTCCCCGCAAGTATAGTAGAATTAGAGAACTAATGGTCCTTCCTGGTTGAAAAAAAATCAGATATATAAGCTCACATCGCTTGTAGATCGGCTATTTTCGGCTGTAGGGCATAGGTTTTTTTTTTTATGCCCCAAAAAATCCTTGCAAAAAATGCATTCATGAAATTCATGAAATCACCGTCCTAAAAATCACCTCAGAAGCATGGTATTACAAATGTTTGTGTATGTTTGTGTGTGTGCGTGTGCGTGCGTGTGCGTGCATGCGAGGGCCGAAACGTGTGAAAAGCCAACAGGAAGACGGCCTGCTGTCCTTCCTGTGAGCCCCCCCCACCCAGCTGGGTGGTGGAGGTGGGCTCCAGGTTAAAGCTCATCCATCAGTTTTCACCGCCGACATCTTGCACGGTCTGGTCTCGTCCGCTTCCCAACATCCTGCTTTTGCGCGGGTGGACACCCTCCTCCCCCCCCTCCCCTCCCCTCCCCTCCCCTAGTAGCCCTACAGTGACTCTGCTATCTCCGCCCTCCAATCAAAATTCAACCATTTGGAGACGTTCTTTTTATTTTTATTGCCAGGCCTCCGGGTGGGGGGGGGGGGGGGGGGTATCCTAATTATCCAGTGGTGTGAAGTACATTTACTCAAGTACTGTATTAAAGTAATTTTTGGGTATTTTTACTTTACTGGAGTATTTCCAATAGTCAGTACTCCACTATAGCTCAGAGGCAAATATTGTACTTTTATTCCACTCCAATTATTTTAAAACTTTAGTTACTAGTTACTCTTATGCGGGCTAAAAATCCTTGATTTTGCGACGAAATGTGCGTTCTTTTTGCAATTTTATGCGGTGAAATTGCGGGAAGTTGCGAAATATGCGGAAAGTTGTGAAATATGCAGCAATATGCGATAAGTTGCGAAAAATGCGAAATATGTTAAAAGTTGCGAAATATGCGATGCGAATCGCATATTTTCCCAAATGGCCCTTTGCGGGTGTGTAACTCTGAGAGTTATGGGGGTCGTGGAAATCTGAAATTCAAAAATCTGAGAACTACTGTGCTACACTAAATGGAACAGAGCCTTCATTAGTATCACTGGTAACACCTGTGAAGGAAGTGATAATATGTGCATAGAGCCTATTGCACTAACACTAACACTTACTCGAGCAGTTGAAGAGTTAAGATCGGCTATTTCGGGGCACTACACCGGCGAGCAACAAATAATCGGGGGTTATATCTCCGCCCGGCTGGGTAGTTTTAGCTGTTACCAATTAACCCCCCACGCGCGACACGGAGCTGAACACAGCACTTCCTGTGTCTGTCGGTGCGTCCCGACGATTGGCGAGCTACAGGGCTCTGTGCGGCGGACTGGCGGGGCGGTCCGCGCGGGTTGACCTCGAGACAACGGGGGGGGGGGAGCTGGCAGCGGTGAAAGAAAGCATCAGGAGAGAAGGGGAGGGGAGGAGGTAGACAATCCCCTCCTCTGTGTCCTGAGGTCCTGGGCCCCCCCTGGTTCTGCTCCTGTGGCACCTGACGGTATACTCCTCTGCAGAGACCCCCCCCTAAAAAGACCTCTTGTGTTCTGTGGTCTACGGCTCCCTCCCTCGTGTATCACTCGCTCTTATGATAGCGTAATAACACGGTTATAACTCTGTTATTCAGTGGTGTAAAGTAACTACACTTTTACTCAAGTACTGCACTTCAGCACAATTTTTGAAGTCATTTTACTTTACTGGAGTATTTCCAATTGTTTACTTTTACTCCACTACATATCGGAGGCACATATTGTACTTTTACAATTTACACTTATTTGAAAACTTTAGTTACTAGTTACTTTGCAGATATATAAATGATTACATTATAAAACATGCATTAACCACTTTAGCCGTGTTATACCTAGGCTATTTGAAAATAGCCGATCTACAAGCTCACAACGCGTCGCATCTAAAATGTTTTCAAACATTTTAGTACATTTGGCACTTTAAGTACATTTTGATACCAACACTTTTGTACTTTTACTCAAGTAAATTTTGAATGTGGGACTTTTCTTGTAAGAGAGTACTTCTACATAGCAGATTGATACTTTTACTTAAGTAAAACATTTGAGAACTTTTTTCCACCACTGCTGTTATTACACTGCTATAACATTATTAGAATTTAACTCTGAGAAGAGGGGTACAAATGAATAGAAACAGTACCCTCGCAGAGTTACACATGTATAAAACTCTCTCCCTCTCTCTCGTGTTTCGGGGAGAACAAGGCGGTCCCTGACCTCGCCTCTCATCGCCGTCGCCTCTCACAGAAAAAAGCACGAGGGGAGATATTTATGGAAGGTCCCTCTCTCGCTCTCTCTCTCCCCAACCAACGTTGGCTTGGAGTGCCATCCCCATGCACTGGAATGCTTCGGGGTAGGATATCAAACGCACAGCGTTACCACACACACACACACACACACACACACACACACACACACACACACACACACACACACACACACACACACACACACACACACACACACACACACACACACACACACACACACACACACACACACACACACACACACACTCCAGAGCTGGTGGGGACAGAGAGGGAGAGTGTAGGAGGCTGTCAAATGACATTCCTACTGATAGTGTCACATTCCTGGGAGGACCTGGCCACTCAGTCAGTCTGCCTGTCTGTCTGTCTGTACCAGGAGTCCCGCACGGAGGGTCCCTGCCCCCCCCCCCCCCCCCAGCCTGACTGTCAGCGTCCGGATGCTACAAGCTAACTTCCAGTCTCAGTCGGGTGCTAAGCTGTTCAGCAAACACCCCAACCCCCCACCACCACCACCACCACTCCACTGCCTTCTGATCCACTGCCGCCCATATTTATTATGGTTATCATTTTGGAAAAGCACTTCATTTCAATTCTATCCATCAACTTGGAGATCGTTGCTGTCGGGCAGAAACCAGCTAACTCCATTCTTGAGATTCCATTTTTTTCCCCCATAAATCAGAGCTATTGAACACCCTTTATGTCTGTGTGTTGGTAAAAAACATATTGAACCAATGAAAAGTATTCAAAAGTGCTTCTGACAAAAGCAGCTAACTCCATTGGATCCTCAAACTTTCTGCTAAACCAGCTAACTCCACCAAAAGGGGGAGGAGTTAGCTGGTTTGGCTGACTCCAGGCGCTTGGAGGTCCATTCAGCTGTTCTTATCAATGATGAACAAAACCTCCTAACTCCACTTTTTGTTTTGTCATTTCCTGAAAAATGAACATTTTGGAGTTAGCTGGTTCATGCCCGACAGCAGAGAGATATTAATACGGTACATTAACCATCATTCCCCCGGTGCAGGATTCATTACAGTGCCTTCAGGCCAGTGGTTCTCAAACTTTTTCATGTCAAGGACCCCCAAATTGATGTGTATTTGGTCACGGACCACCCATCTGAAAGTGTTTTGTGCCTGGGACCCCCAGAACAGAAGATATATGTAAAAAATAATATGTATATATTATTTTTATATGTTTTGAAATTCAAAAATGTCCACACATTTGATATTTCTTTCGATATTTTTCAAAAATCGCAGATATACAAGCTTGCAGCGCGGCACGAAGTGATGCGCTGTGAGCTGGTGTATCTGCTATTTTTAAATAGCCAACATGTGCATGGATAAAGTGGTTGCAAATAGTGCGACACATTTTGCTGGGGACCCCCCTCCAAGGACCCCTGGGGGTCCCCGGACCCCTACTTTGAGAACCACTGAACTTGGGAGACGTTAATATGGTACATTACCCAGCATTCCCCAGTGCAGGATTCATTCTGGGTCGCGGTGCCTTCGGGCTACAAAGAGGAGACAGTGCTGTGTCAGCCTCTACACCAAACTAAACTCTGCATGTTAATCCAATTAGGCCGGGAGAGAATCTCTATTAAAAAATAGCAGATATACAAGCTCATAGCGCCGCACCGAGCGCCGCGCTATGAGCTTGTAGATCTGCTATTTTTGGAGGGAAAAAAATGAACATTTTAGCAAATTTGGTCGATGTGATGTCATCTAAATCCTAACTTTTTTTTTTTAAACTTATGTTGCTATACTATCAGTGGGTTCTCAAACGTTTTCATGTGAAGGTCCCCCGAAATTATATATATTTGGCCGGTGGACCCCCATCCCAAAATATTTAGTTCCAGGGACCCCCCGAAGCAAAAATTTCAGTTAAAAATGTTCGCTTTAAAAATATATATATTCAAACAGTTGCACAAAGTTTCATGATTTTTCAAAAATAGCAGATCTACAAGCTCGCAGCGCGGCACTCGGTGCCGTGCTGCGAGCTTGTAGATCTGCTATTTTTCTGCTATTTCTTTTTACAGCCAAAGCAATCTTAAGTGACACAGATGCGTTCCCGGTCTAAATGGATTAATTCAACTTTCAAAGGATTTTTTTGTTACTGTGCATGTGTGGAGTTAACAGTGCATGGCTTAGGTTAATTCCCCATGTTGCTTTTATGAGCCATGTTTTTTTTTCCTTCTTTTTTTCCCCCTTCTTTCCTGTGACAGTACACCACAGAGACATGGCTTTATTTTACACTACAACTTTTTACAAGGAGCGCTTTATGAGTTCAGGTTGCGGTACGTTGGCACATGCTAAACAATATGGAGTCTGTATAAATAGTCCCACACCGACGAGACGCGCAGTACCCCCACACCCCCTCCCATAGGGCACTGGGTTATAAGCAGCTACGCGCCGTGTGTTTGACATGGCTCTGACTGTCAATAAACCATTCACTGGTTATAGCTGGGGGAAAAAAGAGCATTCTAAGCAGTGTTAATGTTTGTCTACCTTTTTTCACTGACAAAAAAAAACAAATAAAAACTATGCTACGATGACTAAAGCTACGACTAAATATACGTTGCTGTCCGGCAGAAACCAGCTAACTCCATTTTGACACTTTTGCATTTGTTTCCATAAATCAGGGCCATTGAACACCCTTTATGTCTGTGTTTTGGTAAAAAAAAATATTGAACCAACGAAAAGCATTCAAAAGCGCTTCTGACAAAACCAGCTAACTCCATTGGATCCTCAAACGTTCTGCTAAACCAGCGAAGTCCACCGGAGTTAGCTGGTTTTGCTGACTCCAGGCTCCACCCCCTTTTGACCTCCAACCTCATTGTGAGCTTGGAGGTCCATTCAGCTGTTCTTATCAATGATGAACAAAACCTCATAATTCCACTTTTTTTTCCTGAAAAATGAACATTGTTTCCCGGAAGAGAACAAGGCTGTGGTTTCTATCAGCTTGGAATCCCCATCAATTATGTCATCGTTAGACAGGTTTCTGTGCGGTCGACAGAACATTAGTTAACCCTTTGCCTGCCACTGACGAGGGAACTTTCAGAGTTCTGCCGAGACGCAGCCTGCCACTGACGATTTCTGACCAGTTTTGTGTTTTCAGTGGTTTTTCCACACTGGTACACAGACAAGCCAGGGTCTTCTTCACAACGCATGCTCCCCACCCTCCCCGGCTGTCATTACAAAAGACTACAGCTTCCAAACGACAAAACTGGAAGAAGTGTTTTTTTTTGTAAATTGCGTTACCGAAGTAAAAAATACACATTGTTTTCAACCTCTTTCAAACTCATTCAAAAATGCGCCGCATCGTGCCACGTTTGTGAGCTTGTAGATCAGCTATTTTTGAATAGCCGAAGTATAAAACAAGTGCTTAAGTGCATGTTTTTTTGTTATAATATTCTAAATCTCACGTAACTCTTGAGAGAGATTACTAGTAACTAGACCCATCAACATGTAGTGGAGTAAAAAAAAAAGTACAATATTTGCCTCCGAGATGTAGTGGAGTAGAAGTATAAAGTATTGGGAAAATGCCCATGCTCAAGTAAAGTCAAAGTACCTAAAATTGTTCTTTAGTAAATGAACTTAAGTTACTTTCCACCGCAGCCAAACGGCTCCTCCTCCTAGCCATCCATCGTGGAAAAAGTACTCAAATTCTTTGCTTAAGTAAAATTACCCATACTGCAATATAGAAATACTCGCGATGTGACGCGTTAACGCGACGCGTTGTGAGCTTGTATATCTGCTATTTTCAAATAGCCTATATAGAAAATAGGGCTAAAGTGGTTAATGTATGTTTCACGATATCATAATTTATATCTGCAAAGTAGTTCAAAGTTCAAATAATTATAGTGGAGTAAAAGTACAACATTTTCCTCTGAGATGCAGTGGAGTAAAAGTAAGTGGAAATTGGAAATACTCAGTACAGTACTTAAGTAAATGTACTTAATTACTTTCCACCACAGCCCGGCAGCACGGGCATGCAGCCCGCCGACCCATTGCAAGCAGCGTTCTCCATGGAAACCACACACACACACACACACACACACACACACACACACACACACACACACACACACACACACACACACACACACACACACACACACACACACACACACACACAGGCTGCCTGGCTGACGCACACATGAGCCAAGCCTGGAGACTCAAACACTAATTTGTCTCACAGGGGAACGAACGCGGGCGGAGAGAGAAAGAGGTGGCCCTTCTTTTCACATGTTACAGCAGCACAGCGGGGCGGTTTGTTTGCACATTTTGGCTTTTCTCAGGAATGGGGGGGGGGGGGGGGGGGGAGTACACACACAGGGAGGAGCGGGCGCACACACACACAAAAACACACACAAAAACACACACACACACACACACACACACACACACACACACACACACACACACACACACACACACGAAGGCAAGCATATAAATACCCTAAATATTTACACACACGGGCACTGACGTACATGTGCAAATCCATGCACACGCACGCACAATACAAACATCAACATTTTAGGATGCTGATATTTTAACATTTTTGCTATTTACTATAAGCCTAAAGCCAAAAAGAGTGCTGATCTGCAAGCTCACAATGTGTCGTTGTGAGCTTGCAGATCGGCATTTTATTTTTTCGGTGCACGACAGCATAACTTTAATATCCTATAACTAACCTCACCTCCAGATGTCTTAAACTAACCTGAATATTTTAGACCCATCTCTAAGAATATGTTTTCTTGTGGGGACCAGGACAATCACAATGTCTATTTCTCAAGATCTACTATACTTGTGGGGGCCTTTGGTCCCCACAAGTATAGCAACACAAACACACACACACACACACAGGACAAATGCACACATTCAGCATGCAGCTACAGTAAATGAGTTAGGTCACGTCTAATATTATCTGCCACACCTCCACTAAGTCAGCGTTGAGTAACAGGCTTGCAACAAGTCCGTCTGTCTGTCTGTCTTGCCAACAGCATGGTACAGACCTAGAGAATGTCTTCTCTAAACAGCACCATGCACCTAGAGAAAGGAATTAAACTGTAATATAATGTAATACTATATCGTCCCTGTCGGGGCAGAAACCTGTTATCTCCATATTTAAACTTTTTGTGTTTTTTTCGTAAAGTAACGCTGTACTTTATCACACTACAGCAGTGCAAATGGACCCTTGTGGGTCCATTTTGTTCCATGTGTACACTCTCAGAGTTATGGCCGTCCTCGAAATTAAAAAGACGCGGAGTCCACATTATCATGCTCTGACAGTGTGTTAAACCGGTTCCGGAAAGGGTTTCAAATGTGAATGGAACCGATTCCGGTTCCTCAATGTTGGATCCGGTTCATACCGGTTCCGGATCTCAACAATTGACATTGAAAAAATAGCCGATCTATAAGCTCACAACGTGTCGCATCGCGACTTGTTGTGAGCTTGTAGATCTGCTATTTTCAAACATTTTAGTACTTTTACCTTTGGTACTTTAAGTATATTTTGATACCAATACTTTAGATAAATGTCTCCTGAAGTTAAACATGCTTCTCAATTCAAGATGTCCTGCTTTACATGGTTATATTATATCCATATTTTTGATCCCTTATGACATTAACCACTTTTATACTACGGTTATTTGAAAATAGCCCATCTGAAAGCTGATTGCATGTCCTATTGCAAAGTGTTGTGAGCTTGAGGATCTGCTATCTTCACTGAATAGAAAGTAGGGACGCTCACACACACACACACACACACACACACACACACACACACACACACACACACACACACACACACACACACACACACACACACACACACACACACACACACACACACAGCTAACTAACAGGCACAACAGACTGGTGATATTAGCACAAAAGTGTGTGCGTGTGTGCGCGTGTGTGTGCGTGTACAGCCATAAACCTTGTACATGGCGGCCATAAACTTGAAAGATTAACCTTGTAAACACAGTGACTGACTGCATGGCTGCACGTAAACATGACCTGGCATAAACTAATGGAGGCTGAGAGCGTCACAGGGCCTATGGGCTATTATTGTGTGTGTGTGTGTGTGTGTGTGTGTGTGTGTGTGTGTGTGTGTGTGTGTGTGTGTGTGTGTGTGTGTGTGTGTGTGTGTGTGTGTGTGTGTGTGTGTGTGTGTGTGTGTGTGGGAGGGGGGGGGGGGTGTTGTGTTAAGATGCTGGGCTCTGATTGCTGCGTCTCACATCTGTGTACTTAGACGACTCCATTTGTACTCTCTCAATTGCATTTTAGAGCTACACACCAGGTCTTATTTTAATGAATAAAATGTTACTTCAACCAATATGTATGGTAGAGTATGTTAATACAGTCAATAAAGTTATTTGAAGCAGATGGCACACCGGATTGGAAACTAGAAGTGTTGCCATCTTTGTTGAAGTTTAGACGCAGTTGCAATGACCTCTTTCTGTCATGAGAGACACACGTTAACCACATGAACCCTAGCGTCCATATTCTGTATAATATATACGGTAACATTATTAGGGTTACTATCCGGAACCGAAGGAACCGAATCCAACATTGAGGAAAGGTTCCTCACATCTTTGAGAATGTTGGATCAATTAAACTTTTTTCTAATTTCAAGGACCGCCATAACTGTGTGAGTGTTACGGTTAGTTATATCCTTAAAGCAGTGGTTCTCAAACTTTTTCAAGCCAAGGACCCCCAAATTGATAGGTATTTGGCCACGGACCCCCCATCTGAAAATGTTTTGTGCCAGGGACCCCTAAAAGAGAAGATCGGTGTAAAAAAGAAAATCGAAATTATTTGAACTTTACCAAACATTTTCAAAGAATTTCAAAAATAGCAGATGTACAAGCTCACAGCGCGGCACAAAGTGACGCGCTATGAGCTTGTAGATCTGCTATTTTTGAATAGCCAACATATACATGGATAAAGCGGGTAAAATGATAATGATGCTATGTTAACGACTTTAGCTGGGGACCCCCTGGAACCCCCCCAAGGACCCCTGGGGGTCCCCGGACCCCACTTTGAGAACCAACGCCTTAAAAGGGAATCGTTAAGGAACCGGAATCGTTAAAATCCTAAAAAGGATCCCAACACTAGTGAACATTGGGTGAAGTATAGGCGAACACGCCAAACATAGCAGATCTACAAGCTCTACAAGCAGCATGAGCTCGTAGATCTGCAAACAAGGAGGGGGCCGAGGATAGAGCCATGGGGGATCCCGGTCAACGGCGTACCGTATATGGGGTTCAAGTGGTTAAAACTTAGGGATGGTAGCTTTACCACTCAGCATTTTGCTGGTCTGTGTTTAAAGCAACGCAGCGCGATACCAAGAGCACTAATGAATAATGAAAGACCCTTCCCCTCCACTTCATCGAGACTCACATTCCCCACGGAGGCTATTAGATACAACTCACTCACACTCACACACACACACACACACACACACACACACATATTTCTATACTTGTGAAGCACATTTTAGGACATACATTTTATAAATGGCACTTTTTTGTAACCCTAACCATAAAGCCAGAGTTACTTGCACAGCTGTGCCGTGCCTCGGAAAATAACAGATCTACAAGCTTGCAACACATCGCAGCGTGACAAGTTGTGAGCTTATAAATCAGCTATTTTTGGTGCACAACACCGGCGTGCGACTTAGAATAAATCAGCATCTCTAACCCTAACCTCAAAATGCCTAACCCTAACCCTAAGCCCAAACACCAACCTGAATCTTTTCCCAGTTGTAAGCCTTTGACTCCCCAAATCTTTTTAAACCTAAAAACAGCAATGTATCTATGTAAGGACCAGGAGAAGTGTCCTCAATGTTCACCGTTCGCCGCTTCATCTCTCCCAATGTATGACTGAATCATTGTAAAGTAAGTAAGTGAGTACTTAGAAAAGCGCTATAAAAATGCAATTCATAATTATTTCACAAGTATAGTACTACAAGTACACACACACACACACGCATGCACGCACACGAGAGAAGGAGGGAAAACAGCTAATTATCTCTCATCTCTCAGACATAAGCTAATGTCGCACGCCCCCAAAACATATCATCACATACGTCTTAAAAGCCAAACGTCATTTCCCCAGCTCATTTCTCCTTCCTCTGGCCGTCTCCAGACAGTCCAGACAGCCTGGCTGTCATCACCCGCACTGAGCTCTTTGTAAACAGCGCTATCTAATCACCACGTCCCAGCCCTCTTCTCCCCAAGCCCACTGCTGACCTCCATGACCCCAACGAGGGGTCCGGTCCAACCACCACCCCCCCTCCTCAAAGCCCCCCTTGTCCTCAGAGTTTTTTTTTTTTTTGGTGCGGCACTTAAACATGACCAGGGGCTGCATGGCTCAGTGATATACAGCGTGCCAATGTCGACACTCCACTAAAAACCTCATTTTTGTCCAGGGTTTTCTTTTGTTTTTACTGCTCCCTCGGGGGGTCATGGGGGTTTATCTAAAAGAGGGTCCTCACGTCTGCTTGCTCTCCAGGGCTTTTGTGAGGCCGAACGCTGTTTACTTAGGCCAAGAAGGCTCCGACTTTGACAGTTGTTTTGTCCGGAGGGGAGGGTCGGGTTATTAAGTAATTTATATCGCCGGTTGTAAACAAAGCCCGGCACTCAGTTAAATCCTATAAGTGTTCGTTTACACTCCCAGAGTTACAAAGTAAATGCTAAATATCAAATATTAATAGAATATCAAATAGATATGATAGCGAAATGAGAAACTGTTTTACTTAAATTACAAAATGTACTGATTGCAAAATCATAATATATCACTTCATAAAAAACATTTGCTTATTTAGTCATTTATCTTTTATTTCATTATCAATTAAATTCTAATCTCTGGGTTTCTGTGAAAGGAAGTGCTTTAACTTTGGCATAACTTTAGGTTAATATATATATATATAATAATAGAAGTGCCAAATATGGCTGTATGTGCTCCATGAGCGAGGAACCACACGATACGATTTTTTCACGATTTTTTTTAACACAAAATGTTTTTCCAGACAAATGGAAAAAAACATTTTCTTTTATTATTTCTCTTTCACAAGTCCAGTATTTTCTTCTCTTTTTTTTGTTTTTACAATACTGTGTTTTCTCTTATCCTCTTTTCAATACAGTAACAAATGACTGAAAACCCTTTTTTTCATGAATTCTCTTACAAAGATCCTGGATTGTCATTTTGCATCACGATCATTTTTTTATTAAATTGTCTCGGCATTCTAATGCGTAGACACAATCAAAGTAGAGTCTGCCTAGATCTTTAACCTCCCGAACCCTATAGCGGACCTACGGTATTCTGGGCACGGCATTTGGCTATTCAAAAATAGCAGATCTACAAGCTCGTAGCGCAGCACTCGGTGCCGCGCTACGAGCTTGTATATCTGCTATTTTTGAATAGCCCAAAGAAATCTTAAAATGACACAGATGCGTTCCCGGTCTTCATGGATTACCAGTACCAGCGCACTCATTTGCTAACAGGAACTGCTTTGTTTGTAGTTATTTATTAGCAATACTTCATGTGGTCAGTCGAGGTGGTCAGTCATCTAAGACAGTGGTTCTCAAAGTGAGGTCAGGCGGGGGACCCCCAGGGCTACCCTGAGGGGGCTCCAGGGGGTCCCTGGCAAAATGCGTTAATAGAGCCTCAAAATCAGTTTAACCACTTTTAACCCATTGAGACCTGAAGCCGGTTCTACATGTCTCCTAAATCTCAACAGTTTTCTGAAAAACCTATGTTTCTATATCAGTGGTGCTCAATCTTTTTCATGTCAAGGACCCCCAAAATTATATGCATCAAAATATGTTGTTCCAGGGACCCCCAGAAGCAAAGATTTTAGTTAAAAATGTTCGCATTAAAAATATATACATTCAAAGATTTGCACAC
This sequence comes from Gymnoscopelus microlampas, assembly GCF_963454915.1. Taxonomy (NCBI): domain Eukaryota; kingdom Metazoa; phylum Chordata; class Actinopteri; order Myctophiformes; family Myctophidae; genus Gymnoscopelus; species Gymnoscopelus microlampas. The sequence goes on from NC_139948.1 coordinate 4,043,975, forward strand.
ATTTTCACGATTTTTCCCTATATTTAAACCCTATATACAGAAAATAAATCTACAAGCTCACACCATGCACTGGTAGCTAAACGAAGCAAAGGTTCTACAAAAGTTCAACATGACTTTCTGAATGTATTCCAACCTACAGAGAGCCCAGTGAAGCAGAACGGTGAGACAATACGGAGAAACCAAGAACGACGTGCTGAATTAGATCTAAAGCCATTCCCACAAAGAGAAATATTGATGAGGGAAGGAGCCAGACCTTGCTTTTCCCTCGGCAGCTTAATAAGGGGAAAGGAAGTAAAAACATTACGACTCAGTCAGCGTTTTCCACAGTTCCACAGTAACGTTGGGGTAACGTAAGGTTTAGCAGACGGACCGCGCAGGCCCTGGATTCTGGGAACCCAGCTGGAGGTATAGAAAGGAAAACAACAGCCCCTGACGGCGCTAAATGACATGTTTTGAGCGGTGTGACACCTCACGCCTGTCCTCCAGACAACAGTCACCACTTCATTTGAACACACGCTGACTCGGCTAAACGCGTCAGCCAACGGCCGAGCCGACCGCCCAGCAGCACATACACAGTACACACACACACTGCTGGAAGTACTGCAATGCACCGTTTCCCAAACGGTGGGTCGGGACCCATGTCTGGGTCACCGAGCAAATGTTAAATAGAAATAAATATCCCCCTATTTTTTCGTCAAACTTTTTCCACGACTGAATAACGACTGTAGGAAATAGAGCTAACATGATTAAAAACAGGTTTTGTAATAATAATCTAAATATGCAAAGGACGCGTAACTAAAGTCAAATAATTGTAGTGGAGTGGAAGGTACAATATTTACTTTGAGTAGAAGTAGTGGAGTAGAAGTAAAGGGAAATACTTCAGTAAAGCAAAAGTATCCTTTTTTTACAGTACAGTACTTGAGCAGACAAACTTAGTTACTTTAAACCACAGAGTATAGCGTTGCTGGCGGGCAGAAACCTCTTATCTCCATATTTTTTTACTTTTCCCGTTTTTTTGGGGGGTAAATTACTTCAAATTACAGCGTCACACAAAAGCCTCCAAAGTAGCAGACCCACAAGCTCGAAACGCGGCGCGAAGCGGCGCGTTTCGAGCTTGTGGATTTGCTACTTTTGGATGCTTTTGAATTTGAAAAGTTACAGTTTTGCACATATGAGGTTTCCACCCGACATGAGACGACAGGCAACGTAGCTTGCAAAGGGGCCAAAGAGGCAACGTGCCCCGGCGTTCCATGTGTGTGCGCTTTAGCCTCAGTTTCTCATTGCGCTACATGAGCCGTGCGAGCCAGGGCCCCCGTTGCATAGTGGAAAATAGACGTTTTATAGACGCGCAGGGGAACAGCATAATGACTGGATTCGGCGGTTGAACTTGGCCCGAACGGAGGCCTCGCCACGGGGAGCGGGTCCTGAAAAGAAGTGTTTTTTTATAGCGTCGACCTCATCTACTTACCCGTCAGAGTCCTGGTAGTTGACATTCAGCCTCTTGGTGGAACCCAGCAACTCTGCACACAAACACACACACACACACACAGACAAAAACAATGATTATGCAGGCCTTTTACACAGCTGGTTACCAGTCAATTAATAAGTCCTATAAATAGACGTAACATGCGTAGAGACGTATGCCGACGTAGCCGTCTTACTGGTCCGCTCAACCAGCCAGAACTCCACTGCAAGAGACCTGAAAGGGAGTGGCTCCCACACTGGGGGGGAGGGGGGGGGGGGGGGGATTATTTTGGGGGGATCCCCAGATGATTGGCTAAATGCGCAACATTGTTTTCTCACTCAGCAGTAAACAAACCAACATGCAGTATAAGTGTATACAGTGTATCTGCACATTTCTAAAGTGACGATTTAATGACTTTTAAGAACTTTTTAATACCATATTGGCCAAATATTACGTAGGAAAGAAGCCAACATTGTGAAAATAGCCAACAAGCTCAACGCCTTGCAGTGCGAGGTGTTGTGAGCTTGTAGTTCGGCTATTTTCACAATATTTTTCTGTGGAACCGAGTCAAACTAAATGTAATGCCTACAATTCTAAGTGCTTGTCAGGGTGGGGGGTTCCCCAGTTCAAATATGATTATTGTGGGGTTTGCGGCACTGAAAAGTTTGGGAAACCTTTGCTGTAAGGGTCTATTTGGTCTCGGGGACAGCCTTGGACCCCCTCAAGGACCCCTGGGGGTCCCTGAACCTCATACTAAGAACCAGTGTAATATACAGTGCAATCCAATACTTCTGTAAATGCTCAAAGCTCTGATTGTGATGTGCTGAGTCAATGTGACCTTCAGGATGACCTTGGCTCCCGGGGGGCTCAGTGACTGTTCCTCGAAGTGAATGCGTCTTTTTCAAGCGTCCGCGTGACATTAACAACGGCGCGCCGATTAAACGCAAAGCCTGGGCCCGCTGAAAACCGCACCGAGCAGAACGGACGGCTTTGTTTGGAACCCCACACAGATTCGACGGGAAAGCGCTCTGGGTCACGTGCGGCCGAAAACTCCGCCGAAATGCGAGAGAAGAGGACCTTTATGACAGTGCACGCGAGGTCATTCCACACAAAGCCCTCCCACAATTCAGTGTGTGTGTACATGTATGTGTGCATGTGTGTGTGTACAGTACTAACATGCTAAGTCTGAGGTGCTTTGATAGATATCTTCCCGTGGGGGAATTACAGCAGTTGAGTTACAAAGGTTACAGATACAGAGCAAGGAAAGTACTGTCAGACACAGCAACACAAAGGTAAGAAATAACGATAAGAAGCACCATATCAATAACAGTATATGATAGTATAGACCACTGTTTCCCAAACAGTGGGTCGGAACCCATGTTTGGGTCGCGGACCAATTTTTATGGGTCGCGAGTAAACATCCCCTTTTTTCGTTTCCTAAACTTGAAAAAATATACGTTTCAAAAGATTTAAAGAAGAGTTGAAACAAAAAAATGTCATCAATTAAAAACAATTCCCACATTTTTCAAAAGTATTTCATAAATAGAACACGTTGAAGAAGTAGTGAACGCAACTTGAGTTTGAAGTTCTGCTATTTTCACTAGTTTGGGTCCCCAGGCAAACGTTTAAATTTCTCTTTTAGGTCTCAAACCACTGGTATACACCTATACAACTTTCCTGTACTATGCAGAAATAACAACACCCAACACCAGGTCACAGTGTCCTCACAGTATCCCGCCCCCAAAACAAAAGAAAGTGTCAGCGACAAACTGTGCAACCGGTACAAACGCAAAGAAAAGCGACAGTGCTTGTGTGTGCGCGCGCGTGTGTGTGTGTGTGTGTGTGTGTGTGTGTGTGTGTGTGCGTGTGTGTGTGTGTGGTGTGCAAGGGCGTAAGGGTCGCGAGGCGTGTGTGAGGGAGCGCTGCGAGCGACGCCTCACTGTCTGCCTCCTCGCCCGGAGGACGGATGGACATCTCCGTCATGTGCGACACCGGGGTGCGAAGCCTTTTTTGTTTTTTTGTCTAGAGTCCCCCCGCAGTGTGACAGAGACATTGTCCCCTCCCTCTGGGTCTCAGAGGACGGAGGGGGGGTCTCTCTCTCTCTCTGTGTCTCTGTCTCTGTCTCTATGGCAGAACATCAAAGGGGTCTGCGGTCCCCACTGTCTTGTGACCTGGCCGGTAGAAGTCACGCCGGGGTCGAAGGTTAACAAAACACCCTCGGGACAGAGACACAGAGTGGGGGGGGGGGGATTTATGACAGGGGGCGGCGGCCTTGTCACCCGATCGGTCAGAAGCACAATTGTTGTTTTTTGTGTCGTGGTTGGGTGAATACAGCAACAACAAAAAAACGCACAGCTGTCATAGACCTGTTGGGGGCCGTGGTCTGATTGGCTGATGGGGTTTAGGGACCCCTGGGGTCCCACATTGAGATTGATGGTTAGGAACCAAAAGGACCCTTACGAGTCTGTAACTCTTGAGAGTGTACACATGGAACGGGTCCATTTGATTCCATTTGTACACTCTCAGAGTTAAAGTAACACTGAGGATTTTACAATGCGAATCGGGGTCCCAGAATTTTTAATGGTATCAAATGGCATTAAATGGCTTAATTCCTACCAAACTGGGGGTCCTTGAAATTAAAAAAGTCACCGAGTCACCGGTATACTACATCCGTGTGTGTATGTTTGTGTGTGTGTGTGCGCGCAAGGTGAGTTTGACCCCAGCAGAGACCGTTTACTATCAGAGGTCACAAGAGGTAAAAGGTCAGGCCACAGGGGGCTAATACAGAACAGAATTGCACACACACACACACACACACACACACACACACACACACACACACACACACACACACACACACACACACACACACACACACACACACACACACACACACACACACACACACACACACACACACACACACACACACACACACACACACACACACACACACGTAGAGTGAGAATCATGAGAATGACTGTTTGTGTTTGGTCACTACAAAGTCAAACAGCATTGCTCTGTTTACTGTAAGCCCTAGAGATACTTGGTCGTATGGCGAATAGTGAAAATAACTGATCAACAAGCCGACGTGTCTCGGGGAGATGAGCTGTGAGCTTACGCAGACCCCCCATTTTGGCAATTTTTGAAAACTTTGAAATCTGTTTGACATTTCTTTTTAAACAATTGTGGATCTTTTTTTTTAACGTTCACCTATAATGATATCCCCTAAGTGGTTAACGAGGCGAACCTGACTGGAGAGTTGCCTCGATATGTCAATGATGGCTAAGTTAGCCAGAGTTAAATGCTGAATATTGCAGCAAGTAGGCTGGATTGACTTTCATCTGCTGATGTTTGCGTTTAAGTTATTTTTAATGTTTGGAAAGAGAGAGAGAGACAGAGAGACAGAGAGACAGACAGAGAGAGAGGGGTGACAGCAGAACTGGAGTGTTGTTTTAGTTTCGACATTCGCAGGGACTCCATATCTCTTTATAATTTGAGCTGAAAGTAGAACCGTACCATGGATTTGCTGCCACAAGAATGCCGGGGCAACGGCAGCGCTTTTTGCCCCCGTCTGCAAATTTCGAGAAGTCTCCCTGGGACCCGTGGCACACGCAACCGAGCCATTTAAGCCGGTACAAACCGGCTGAAACGGAACCCGTTGTAAAAAAAAATCTCGGGTCTAAAAATAGACAACCGCTGTGAGTATCAAAACTATGATTATATGTCTGTTCCATAAAAGAACAGCCAACGCCTCCGAAAGTCTTTTTGTTTCTTTTCAGGCCCTCCTGAACGGCTGCACTTGTGCAATAAACGAGCACGGCTAAAAATCACAGGACGCCATTTTATCCCACAGCTGTCACCCATGGCGTGCTGGAAGAGACCGGGCCAGGATTTCTTTTGAACCGTCCTCCGAAAAGGAACAGATCAAGACACCGTGTCAAAAACTGGTTCCCTGGGAAAAAAAATGGCAGCCTTTGATTCCCACACCGCAATCTGCACTTTTATCGCCAGCGGAACAATCTGCTGTTCTAATTATAAGCAGCCCGCGGGACTGGCTTTTTAAAAAGGGGAGCCATATAAAACAACACACGCCGTCATCTGGCTGATAAAGTGGGACTCCATCCAGCGCAGCGGCGGTCGTGTCATGTCGCGTGTGGTTTCAAATTGCACGGCTCTAGCATTAGTCTGGTATGGGGCTCTCCGCTCCGGCATGGCTCGAGCTCAATTCTAACGCCTGATTCATGTCATAAGTTAGGTGCGAAAAAAAAAAAAAGAAAATCTACTGTACAAGCTCACGACATTGTGAGCTTGTAGATAGGCTCTATTCAGAGCAGCCATATTATGAAGACATTCACAGGTGTTACCAATGATACTAATGAAGGCTCTGTTCCATTCTGGTCAAACAGAGTCAGGGTGCTGATATTGTGCATGTTGGCCCACTGGAAACACTCTGTTACACCAGTGGGTCTACAGTTGGGGTCCAGGGACCCTCATGGACTTCCAAATGGCCCCTTACAGGTGTGTAACGGGTCCATTTGGTTCCATTTGTACACTCTCAGAGTTATGGGGGTCGTGGAAACCACTGTGCTAGACTAAATGGAACAGAGCCTTCATTAGTATCATTGGTAACACCTGTGAAAGAAGTGATAATATGGCTGCTGTGCATAGAGCCTATTGGACAAGTTGCATGCTTCCCCCTCGGCTTTTAGGGTGCGGTCAGTGTTGCCATGTCCGCGAATTATAAGCAAATATTTGGGCTTTCTGCGACTTCTGTTAAGTCGCTTGGAAATATTGGTAGTTGAATTGGTTCAGAGATGCTCGTAGGCCTGCGTCCTGCGTCGCTGACGCACCATATTGCGAAAGGACGCATTCATGACAACTCTAGTGCGTCCATGGGACGCAGCTCCGATTAGCTCCGATAATATATAATATTTGTCAGCTGTGATCTACATGGACTCTCTCGGTTAGGCACCGTTGGTGGAGAAGTATAACTCTCCGGTTAGACACCGTTGTACTGGAGAAGTATAACTCGGTTAAACGGCGTTGTGTGGCAGAAGCAGCAGCACAGCCCCTCGCTGTTAGTCTACGCTACTCACACACAGAGAGAGAGAGAGACGGCATGAGGACCTGCTCTTAAACGTGTTAAAACGTCTTGGATAGACCACTGTCTGGAATAATAACTGATCATCATACATACAGGTCTACTACTAATCTCTGTTGCTGTTGTCATCTTAAATTGACCAGCCAAAGTAAAATCCCCGATTTTAGAGTGTTCTCCCACTTGCTTGGAGATCAGAGTGATGTATGTGGTGGATTAATGCATGTTGCCAATCAGCTGTGTAACATTAGCAGGTTAACGATGGCTCGTTGATCCTATGCATTTGACCCTGATTTGACCACAAAGGCAAACAAAAGCACTAATTAATGGCAGCTGTAAGTAACCGGTTGTCTATCGTCTGTGTCTTGTGTATGTTTAATAGGCAACTGGATGTTTTCTGTAGCTTAGAGATATCATAACAATTAATTCCCTGAAGAGGGTAGACCCTCTCCCTCATGCTAAACTTAAAGTGACTTATAAGGTTCCACTTCTCCTCAAAAAGACAACTTTATTTTCCTTTCTCAATGACAAGCCTAATAGTATTATTGCATGTTGACTATGTGCAATAACTGCAAGCCAATGTTCATAGGCATTGTCAGTATTTGTCTTCATTATTTCTTGAATTCCTATTTCTTTATTTGCCAATACTTCCACTGTAAGCCAGTGTTTTCAGTCTACACAATAAATAGTAAAAATAAATTCTACATTCATAAATAATACAAAATAAAATAATAATAATGATTAAAAGGTTCTATGATTAAATGTATTCTATTGGTCAAAGGTATGTTAAATCCACCTGTTGCCCACTACTAGTATTTCTTACCATAAGGTGTGCTAATACTACAGAATCATATACATTTGAAAAAATATATTTATGATTTTTTAATAAATGTATATATATCGGTATCGGTCTTGAAAAGCAGGAACGGGTCGCACTGATCTAGATCTGCTATTTTCACAATATGTATCTGTGGAACTGAATCAAACTAAATTAAGTGCCTCAACTCCTAATTCCTCAGGGTGGGGGGTCCCCAGTTAAAATATGATTATTTTGGGGGGTCGCTGCCTGAAAAGGTTGAGATCCACTGCATCAGGATATAATGTACACAGTCACACACGCATAGAAGATATGGAGATTGGAGATCAAAGAAAACGATAGGGGGGGGGACGTGTAATTGGGGACCCATAAAATGTCCCTGGGACCCATCTAAAAGACCACCCTTGCATCCCAGGACCCATTACATTGAAAACCTAGCAACATCACTGTTGGTTGAAGTGTTTTTTTGGGCTTGTTCTAAAAGTGTAGTTTAAACCAGTGGTTCACAAACATTTTCATGTCAAGGACCCCCCAAATGAATATGAATGTATGCGGACCCCCATCTGAAAATACCATATTTGTGTTGAAAAAATGTTTGATGATCAACTTTTTTCAAGAATTGTTTTGAAAATAGCAGATCTACAAGCCAAGCTACTTTATACGTCGTCTTCTTACATCGGCTAGCCGATGTATATCTGTTTAAAGTGCTCATGTGGCCTAATATAGTCGCTTCTTTCGGGCTTTGTTTTCATAGACCCGGTCGCTTATTTCTCTCGCACAACCTGGCAACGTCGGCCGCGGTATTTCTCCCCGTCAGATATGACTCATCTCCGTGCGTGACAGCGGTCAAGGACCCCCGTTGGAGAGAGATCCAAACCTTCTGGCAAAAAAAGGAAAACGGCCCCACATGACTTTAAGGCCAAACTGCACTTCCTCCAAGCTCCTAATCATATCGGAGACGGCCGGCTGTTTGAAGATTGGACGGCTTTCAGAGGAAAACCCTGGACAGCCCCATCAGTGTCTGGAGAGTTCACCCCCCCTCCCCTACCCTCCCCTCCCCACCGCCTGTGGCCTTCCCCTGGCACGGGAACACAGGAAGCTTAAACAGCATGTGTGTGTGTGTGCGTGTGTGTGTGTGTGTGTGTGTGTGTGTGTGTGTGTGTGTGTGTGTGTGTGTGTGTGTGTTTGCCCAGGGAAGGAGCATGGCCACTTTCTTATCTGCTGGAGTGAATGGATGGGGGGCGGGCACTGGTGTAAAAAGCACTCAAATGTTTTACTCAAGTAAAAGTATCAACACTGCCGTATAGAAATACAAATAGTAACTAAAGTTTTCAAATAATTGTAGTGGAGTAAAAGTACAACATTTGCCTCTGAGATGCAGTGGAGTAGAAGTAAAAGTACTGAAAATTGGGAATACTCCAGTAATGTAAAAAATACCTCAGAATTGTACTTAAGTACAGTACTTGAGTAAATGTACTTAGTTACTTTACACCACTGATGGGGGGAGCAGCCTGGGGACTATTATATAGGCTACTCACCCAGCACGCAGCCATATAATAGGCTCCCTCGCCTTAGGGAGGGAGGGAGGGTGTATTTGTGCCTTATCTGAGCTCCGGGACAGAGGGACAATGACGATGGTCTGGTGGTTGGTGGGAAACAAAAGTGGCCCCGTTGGCTTCTTGGCCGGACTGCACCGCCCCCCTCCCCCAGTTACAGTGTCGTGTTTGGACAAGGTTGGACCACGAGGTCCACAAGTTACGCCGCCATCAGACGAGATGTAAATACAGATCTGTTCGATCGGTTTGCTTTAGCTGTGTACAAGCCACATAACATTGACACTGTGTAGACCATACATGGGCAACTGGCGGCCTGGGGGCCACATCCCCCCCCCCCCCCCCCCCCACCTTCACTTAATGCGGCACGCAGGTTAATATCACAATACTGATATATTATTGATTTCAGCTGTTACAATTCCAAACGTGCAAACATGACTTGCCGCTTTAAATTACTTCAGTCTATATTAGTAGCTTATTGACCAGTATTAACATTCTATTGTATTTTTTATGTCCAATGTATTGGTGTTTAAGTTCATAAGGTTAACATAAGTATAACCAAATGCATTTGAAATTAAATAAAAATGTTACTTTTCAGGATTGCAATTCAAAAATAGCCCAAAAAAAAACAGGATTCCAATTCAAAAGTAGCAAAAATAGCAGATCTCCAAGCTAAAAACACGTCTCGGTGCGACGCGCTTTGAGCTTGTAGATCGGCTATTTTTGCTACTTTTGTGTGACATAGAATAAGTACGGCATCCATTTACCAAAAAAAAAGTTAAAATATGGAGATAAGAGGTGTCTGCCCGACAGTATATGCAATGTGGCCCTCTGGAGTGAGTGAGGAAATATAGTGGCCCTCTACATCATCAAAGTTGCATCACCCCTGCTGTAGATGGCTAATGCAAATAGGCACAGTAGCTAGTGCTAGCTCTACTTTCTGTCTCGTCCACGTTATCAAGTGTTTGGCATCAACGCTCTCAAACTCAGCACGTCCACCCTTCCCGCGGACCCCGCCTCTAGCTCAAGAGTTCTCACACTTCTCAGTGCCGCGGCCACCCCCAAAATAATCATATTCGATCGACAAGCGCTTGGAATTGCAGGACTTGCATTTAGTTTGACTCCGTTCCACAGATAAACATTGTTCACAATGTTTGCCTCTTTCTTACGTAATATTTGACAATTTGGTATTACGTAATATTTGACAATTTGGAGCGGGCACTCGCTTGCCTGGCGGCTGGCTTTGGCGTGGCGCCTCACGAGCCTCGATGCCTTCGAGTGAACCAAAACAAACCCTCTCCCAGCCCCTGCCCTCCCCCCTCCCCCCAAAACAAATTGGTTTTGGAATGACGTGCATGCAAGACACCAAGAGAGACAACCGACAGCGCTAGAAGCAGCATTCGTTACGTGGTTCAGAGGGGGTCGGTGTCGGCTGTGATCTTCTTCGTTTTTAATCCAATCCTGCGCAGCTAATTACATTCCAACCGTTGCTTTCTCTCCTGAGCCTTAACAACTTCAAGCAAATTACCGAAGTCCCTTCGCCCCCCAAAATAGCCGATTGACAAGCTCAAAGCGCGTTTGCAGTGCGACGCGTCGGGAGCTTGTAGATCTGCTGTTTTTGGCTAACGTTCCGCCCAAAATAGGCATGCTAGGGTTCAAGTGGTAAAGTCTCTCTCTCTCTCTCTCTCTAGCTTTGATTTATGCTCATACGATGCTGAAAATAGGCGATCTATGAGCTCACAGCTTATTGATAAGCTCCGTGACATGTAGATCGGCTATTTGTGGCACGGCACCCAGCACACAACAAAGTACGAATCCTTTGATCCGAGCAGCCTCGTCCTGCAGAACATGTGTGCATGCGTGCGTGTGCGTGCGTACCATAGACTGTATAAATGAGATGGACAAAGCCACTCCGCTGCTTTCTACAGAAACCGAAAATGAAGCCGATTGTTCCAAGACTGTAGGTCCGCCATCTTTCAATATCGCGTCATATCGCGTCATATCCTGCAGAATGAGACCAGACCATTATTGGTTGGCTAGCTTGTCAATCAAGAGCGGGGGCGGGGAATGAATGCTATTGGTTGTGTACCGTAAATTTCGGACTATAAGCCGCGACTTTTTTCCCATTTTTCGACCCTGCGGCTAAATCTAGGGATTTTACACCCGCGGCTTATAGTCCAGTGCAGCTTATATATGTACAAATCATTCAATTTAGCTGCTGCGGCTTATATTCAGGTGCGGCTTATAGTGCGAAAATTACGGTAGTTTGTCAATCAAATCATCCCGCCCCTCCTAGAAAATAGCCTACTTTATCGTCAATTTTAAAATAAATAGGACCATAATTTAGCAAAACGCATATCCTGATGATTGAAAGGAGACTTTAAACTAGCGACTGGAAGCATATAGAATTTATGACAATTTTTATTACAGTAAGAAAATCTAGTCTAAAGTTTGTCAAAAAACCCATTCACTTAAGTTAAAATAAATTCTTTCTGACACCGCAGGTCGGCGCAGGGTAAAACAGCGCCACTCTGGCCATTTATAAGCTTCCGTGTCGGCCTCATCGTAAATATCTAAGACTTGCCCCTTGGTGCGTACACAGGCAGGGCATCTGAACGCACTTCCTTCTAACCCTAACCCAGGAAGAGCTGCTGGGAGGGGGGTGCGTTGGGGGGGGGGCGGCGTGATTAGAGAGCAAGGTTGTCGTTTCCTGACAACTAGCTCCTTCCTCGTCATCACTTTTTTTCACTTCCTCCATCATGCGGCCTTCACGCGGGACCCCCACCCATGGCTTCACGTGGGACCCCCCACCCATGGCGTACCACAAATTAATCTGATGTCCGTAGAAGGGAGAAGAGACGATGAATTGATAAACACTTAAAGTAGTGGTCCTTGAGGGGGTTTCCAGGGGTTCCCCGGCAAAATGAGGAACAGTTTAGTTTCACTATTATGTCACCAGCTGGAGGTTATTAACCCAATGAGAGAATGTATCAGAATGAACGTTCAGATCGCAGGTTTCACTCTCTCCGCCTAAACTAATAGAGATGTAGAATTCTAGACTAAATCTAAAGCTAACCATAAAAAAAAAACTTTCTCTTATGGGGGTCCCTGGCACAAACACTGGGGGTCCAAATATATGTATCAATTTGTGGATCCTCGACATGAAAATGTGTGAGAACCACTAGTGAGTGTGTGTGTGTGTGTGTGTCTGTGTCTGTGTCTGTGTCTGTGTGTGTGTGTGTGTGTGTGTGTGTGTGTGTGTGTGTGTGTGTGTGTGTGTGTGTGTGTGTGTGTGTGTGTGTGTGGCGCTGCTAGTAGATTTGGCTGTGTTCCAGTGCGAGTGCAATGACCCCTGACCTCTGGGTAAGTGCTGTGTGTGTGTGTGTGTGTGTGTGTGTGTGTGTGTGTGTGTGTGTGTGTGTGTGTGTGTGTGTGTGTGTGTGTGTGTGTGTGTGTGGGTCGCATGAATGAGCGGAGAGGCTCTCTGCAGGAGAGCGTTCTTACTGGAAACCCACGGAGAGGAGGCGCACCAGAGGAGGACACGCAGGAGAGAGAGAGCGCATGTGAGCCTAGCCTTGGTTATACTATACTTAGCTGTGCACCCGTGTAGCGTGCCGGAAATAGCCGATCTACAAGCTCACCATTGTGAGCTTGTAGATCGGCAAAGACATTCGGCGCAGAAGGGGGTAAAAAAAGGAAAAGTACAGACCCCGGGGGGAACCCCAAGGTCAAGAGGGCACTTCATTTGTCCAGTAGTGCAACTATTACCAGAGGTGGATTATTTTTATCTTTTTACCCAAGTAACAGTATCAATACTGCAATGTAGAAATATTAAAATGTACTTAAAGCACCAAAAGTAAAAGTAATAAAATGTTTGAAAATAGCCGATCTACAAGCTCACAACGCGTCGCAATGCGACGCGTTGTGGTATGTAGATCTGCTATTTTCATGTATAAAATAGGGCTAAAGTGGTTAATGTACGTTTTATAATATAATAATTTATATCTGCAAAGTAACTAGTAACTTAAGTATTCAAATAATTGTCGTGGAGTAAAAGTACAATATTTGCCTCCGAGATGTAGTGGAGTAGAAGTAAAAGCATGGACAATTGGAAATACTCCAGTAAAGCAAAAGTACCTCAAAATTGTACTTAAGCACAGCACTTGAGTAAATGTACTTAAGTTACTTTACACCACTGTTACCAACGCGACGCAGTGTGCGCGGCAACGCGAGCGTAAATCAGGAGTGACCTGGGAGGGGGCGTTTGAGTGTAACTTCGGCCGTGACACGGGTGTCAGAGTGTGGGGGGGGTGGATGGGGGTCTGATGTTGACACAGCCTCTCCTAGGCAGTGGGAGAGTTGTGGTGGGGGAACAAAGCAGGGACTTTGAGCGAGAGAGGGGGGAGGTCTACGTCTACGTTTCCTTTCCCCAGGACCATTGTTCCTCAGAGTGGGAGGCTCCATTGTGGAGCCCCCCCCTCTCTCTCTCTCCCCGGGGGAACGTAAAAAATAAAATGAAAAGTGAGGGGAGGGGGGTTTTAGAGTGATGGAGACGGAGAGAAAGAGGGAGAAAGCGGGTGGAGGGAGGGATCGAATCCCTCCGGCACTCTCTGAACTCGCGTGTCCATCCAGCCCTCTATTTACTCTTAGATTTCTGTCGTCCTCTCTTTCTCTGTAACCCCCAATCTCTATTTTTCGTCTGGTAGAGTGGCTAGACCTTCTATCCTCCCCCGACTCCATCCACCGCTCTGCTTCTAGGGGCTGAACAGCAAACGCCTACAACGACTGTCGACCGCACCACTGCAGCCTGCCATGTCTCTCTAATACATTAGCCTCTGAACTTTAATGACCTGTGGTCAATTCATATCCAAAACATTGAAAGAAAACAGCCGCACGCACACGCGCACACACACACACACACACACACACACACACACACACACACACACACACACACACACACACACACACACACACACACACACACACACACACACACACACACACACACACACACACACACACACACACACACACACACACACACACACACAGAGAGAGAGAGAGAGAGAGAGAGAGAGAGAGAGAGAGCTGCAATGAAACAACCGGCTGATCCAAACACTTGTAATACAGTATGTGTGCAATATAAACTTTCAAAAAGTATATTTTCCTCACGTTGATACTAGAGGTGCAACGGTTCAGTTAGCCCACTGTTCGGTCCACACCTGAGTCGCGGTTTCGGTACAGTAATAAAAAGAAGAAAGAGAATGTTTTCAAAATGTTCTCTTTATTAGCAATAAAAAAGTGTTTTCTATTCAAACACATTCTAGTATTGTCTGCCTTTCATCATTTTAAAGGAATAAATGTTCCTTATATCGTTGACTTTACATTCATTATGCGCAATACAAAAAATGCACCTTATGTCATATATGCTTGACAAGTGTGGGTCACTATGCTTCACAAACAGTGGCTCATCTTTGGGTCGTGGACCAATTATCATGGGTCGCCAGTAAATAAATATCCCCTTTAACAGAGAGTATAATGATGAAATGCCACAAATCGGGACGCCAGGTTGGAAGCTAGTTAATCAGGTTTCCTGTACCCTGTGTCAGACGCAGGCCTACATTTTGACGAGCAACGACCTGATCGACCAGGCGGGACGTTTCAACTCCACTGCAGAGGAACACATTCCATCGGCTAGCTGCTCGTCCTCGCTGCCCACGCATTGACGCAGCCCCGACGCCTCTCGTGGCTTATGCTCACGCCACACGCTTATCAGCCGACCGGAACGCCGTGATAAGACCCACCCACGTCAGGCACGTAACGTTATGTACAAAGAAGGGCAGACAAGAACAGGCTCCATTCCTCCTTCTACCCTCTCCCTCGCGCTCCTCTGTACGTCCCGTTCCGCACAGCCATCGCAACGCTAAACAAATCAACGCTCTAAAGCGCTTTTCAGACGGGCAGCGTCATTTTCTTTTTATTACCCATTTTTATCCCCAATAGGCTCTATGCACGGCAGCCATTTTGGAGAAAATTGGGCCTCTTCTGACTTCCTTCACAGGTGCTACCAATGATACTAATGAAGGCTCTGTTCCATTCTGGTCAAACAGAGTCAGGGTGCTGATATTGAGCATGTTGGCTCACTGGAAATACTAGTGGGTCTCAAAGTGTGGTCCAGGGACCCTCATGGTTCCTTGAGAGGGTGTAACTCTGAGAGTGTACAAATGGAACCAAATGGACCCTCCCGGGTCCATTTGGTTCCATTTGTACACTCTCAGAGTTATGGGGGTCCTTGAAATTAAAAAGTTTGAGAACCACTGTGCTACACTAAATGGAACAGAGCCTTCATTAGTGTCATTGGTAACACCTGTGAAGGAAGCAAGGAAGGCAGGCCATTAGCGCATTAAGATCTGTGTCACTTTAGATTTCTTTGGCTATTCAAAAATAGCAGATCTATGAGCTTGTAGATCTGCTATTTTTGAAAAATCTTGAAACATTTTTTTTTAGATTTTTTTCAAAAAACTGTTAAGTACAAAAACTTAAGAATCGCCTCAGGTCTTAATGGGTTAATGCAGTTAGTTTGTTAACCAGTGGTGTGGTCCATGGCATATTTACAGGTGGACCGCCTGTAAATATGCCAGTGGTAAAAAAAAATCTAAATATTTGAAACAAAAATTCACTTGTCAAGAACAAAAGGGGGTTCCAACGTGCCTCAAGCTAGGCTCAGGCTGGTCCGGTGCATCTCAGGAGCAGAAACATTTTCTTGTATTGACAGGGTGCAGGCAACAGATTTGACAATGTTTCAATGTTACTACACATCTTTGTCAGGTCATTTGAAAAAAAAATGATTGTACCTTTTGTTAAATGCATCAATATGTTGAAATACTATTTCATAAAGCAATCAAATTCTTCTATGTGCAATGCCTTATACGCCTTGTGCGCAACTAAGTATAATTCAGGCTTTAAGATCATTCATGTGAAATAGTAATTAAAATGTAATAAAAAAATAGAAATGACTGTTATGCCTTACTAAACATATAATATATATATATAGACTGGTGTGGGGGAGGTGGGGTGGACCTTGAGGTTTGTAAGAAACATGCCAGTGGTCCAGAGAACCACTGGCTGCTCTAATGGCTCGACAAGAATGTCAACAACGCACGAGCACGTCCTCAAATCCCCAACAACAACAGAAACGCTCGACTGCGTGAATGAAAGTTGGCGTGGGGGGTTTCACTGCAGATGAAGTACAGCCCCCCCCCCCCAGCCAGCCAACCAGCGGAGATACTTCAGGGAGGGAGGGGGAAGCACGGACAGTAACACCACGGTATGTAAATAAAAGGGCTCTGCAAATGCGCGCCGAGGAGTGTGCGGTCATACTCGCACACCACATGCTGGAGTGGCCAACCCAAACACAGGAGCATGTGAAAGCTGAGTTGACACGCGCGTGCGCGCGCACACACACACACACACACACACACACACACACACGGTCTGTGTGCATGCATGATTGCCCAGAGATATTCAAGACTGATTTACATGTCATCGCATGAAGGCGTCGAGCACAAATGGGTGATTAGAGTTAAATGAAACTAAACTAGAAACAAAACTAGGTGTGAAAAAAAACACTTCAGTTGACAAATACAAACTAGACAAAAAAATGAAAACGAAAAGAAACTATGTGTTTATAAAACTGATATGTAGAAAACGTATTGTTGGTCAAATGCGGCGATAGAACAAGCATGAGGAGGGCTTTGGTTCCCATGTTTATTGAGACTGAGATGTCTCCAAGACTATGAGTCAATTACCATCACAAACTGTTGTGTTTGTATTCATACAGTAAAACTGAAACTCAAAACTAAATCCCCCGAAAAATGTAACAGTAAAAACTAAACTGAAACTAGCAAACCTGCTTGCGAACCAAACTGAAACTAAACTGCCTTGAAAACAAAAACAACACACAAAACAAAACTAAGGAGAAATACTACACTACACACACACACACACACACACACACACACACACACACACACACAAGGGGGGGGAGAGTTTATGGGAAATGGCGATCGTCAGTGGGTCAAAGAGGCGGTCTGTGTGGAACGGCCTACGATGACCTCAGAGGGTCAGGCTGCGATCCTCAATGACTTATATGGTCAAAGACTCCACAGAGACGCCACAGTCACACTGTGCCACGAGGACCACTCAATGTGACACAGGGCAGACACACTGACCGTCTGTCGGCCCGCTGTCACCGACCGGCTGACTGGATGGTGTGTGTGTGCCTGTGTGCGCGTGTTTGTGTGTTACAAGAAATTAGGGGAAACGATTCCCTCTATCTCACAAGAGGTCAGGAGGGTCAGGGGAGGATTAAGGTTTATTAGGGGGCGGTGGGGTGTTGGGTCAGTGAGGTTTTTTTTTAGCCCCGGTCAGCCTGGGCGGTCAAAGGGCCAAGTAGCGGGAGAGAGAGCGGGAGAGAGAGAGAGTCGGTCCATATAATGCCATGCTGCAAAAACACCAAAAATAGTCGATCTACAAGCTCAGACCAACATAATAATTATAATATACTATGACGGGACAAGATCGAGACGAAGACTGCAATCTGACTGATTACTGGGATTTATGGCATAAAAATGGGACTGATGCCTATGCTTGCCTATCCTATTCTATGACGTTGCAAGGTCCGTTAAAACACCACTGAACCAGGCTAGCTGTTGTCAAGATGCAAAGATCAGTCCGGTTGTTGTGAGCTTGTACATCATGTTTGGTGGTTGTAGATCTGCTATTTTCGGTGCATGGCACCAGTGAGCTACCAAGTATAAAACTTCACTGAGGCCATTTCGATTGCTTCAGGCGACTCAAAAACACAGCGCCCCGTTAGCTCAGACAGTAGAGCACTCGCCTTTGGACCGCAAGGTTCTGGGCTCGATCCCGTACGAGTAGCACAGCTTGCTATCGTCAACCCATTAACTAAGACCTGGAACGCATCTGTGTCACTTTAGATTTCTTTGGCTATTCAAAAATAGCAGATATACAAGCTCATAGTGCGGCACCGAGTGTCGCGCTATGAGCTTGTAGATCTGCTATTTTTGAAAAATCTTGAACTTTTTTTTTTTTCTTTTTTTTTCCAAAAAACTGTTAGGATTTAGATTTTTTTTTAAGAATGGCCTCAGGTCTTAAAGGGTTAAGTACTGGGAGGTGATGGTAGGCGGGGCGCTCCATCACCTCCATCACCGAGCAACCAATCTCTCAGGGGTTTGGCACATTAGACACCCTCGCTCTACGCCGATAGAGACAATAAGCCACTACTTCCTTACCCACTAACTTACAGATAGCGGAAAGCCGCTATGCGGTCGGAACAAACAATATTGTGCATGAGAACAAAGGCCTACATAGAATTCACTTCATTATAGTCTGGGGGGGAAAACTCGACGTCACACTCTTCAAACCGATGCTTCCTATGCACATACCTACTGCATGAATGAGACACTTCATTCTGCTGACCAGTGGTGTAAAGTAACTAAGTACATTTACTCAAGTACTGTACTTGTACTTAAGTTTAATGTTGAGGTATTTTTACTTTACTGAAGCGTTTCCACTACATCTCAAGAGGCAAATATTGTTCTTTTACTCCACTACAAGTATTTGAAAACTTTAGTTACTAGTTACTTATATAAGATACAGATACAGTATCTTATATAAGTATGAATACATTATTTATACTTATATAAGATATAAATTATTATATTATACAACATACGTTAACCACTTTAGCCCTATTTTATACATAGCCGATCTACAAGCTCACTATGCGTCGCAGCACGAAACGTTGCAAGCTTGTAGATCGGCTATTTTCAAACATTTCAGTACTTTTACTTTTGGTACTTTAAGTATATTTTGATACCAATACTTTTGTACTTTTACTCAAGTAACATTCTGAACACAGGCCTTTTACTTGTAACAGTCTTTTTATATTGTGGTATTGCTACTTTTTACTAAAGTAAAATAGCTGAGTACTTTTTCCGCCACTGCTGCTGACCAAAGCAAATTAGGATTATTGCATATTTCCTTCCCCCTCGTGAATACAATGTTCCATGAACCCGAGTGCAATCATAAAAGGATTACTGATATGACACCGCAAGGACCTGATATTTGCTGTAACATCATTAGCGAGACTTGTTTAAAATGTTTACTCGTTCGGCGTTTGTACATTAAATTACTTCCGGGAATTGGCTGGGTGCGTAGCTGGCCAATCAAAGCGTTTCACCCCAATTATTCCCGCCGGTCACTGAGTTCACCGTATGCTTGTTTGTGCATTCAAATGGTTCAAAGACACACGCTTTATCTCAGTGGTTCTCAAAGTGGGGTCTGGGGACTCCAGGAAAATGTGTTGATGTAGCATCAATATCAGTTTTACCACTTTAAACCTGTAATACAAAGGCTAGTTGAAAATAGCCGATCTACAAGCTCACAACACTTCGCTAGCAATGTGACCACTGTGAGCTTGTAGAGCTGCTGTTTTCAAAGGATATGTGAAAAAAATCTGGCACAGATTGGGTGTCCACAGCCAAAAGCATATGAATGTGGGGGTCCCTGACACAAAAAAAGTTTGAGAACCACTGCTTTCTCGGACATCAATATGAGGATCTGGTTTTGTCGGTAAAACCTTACAGTATATGGGTTAACTGTGTAGTTTGGGGGGGGGGGGGGGGGGGGGGTTGGGGGCTAGTAGTGTGTGTAGTTGTAGAGTTCGGTGAAACGGTAATCGGTGTCTCAAACAGTTCTCAATATAATAACGTTCCGATCGGTATTGGATATAAGGATATTATGACATCACCAAATATCGTTCTCATGGAGAGTGAGCATTATCCAGGTGCAACGTATCCATGAACAGCAACCTTCAACAAAGAACATCATGGCTGCAGAGCAGCAAAGGTGAGGCCTGCCAGCAACACACCAAGGACGTTCTAAGCCAACTCCCTCCCCCATACTGTCAGGGAATCCCAGCAGGACTGTCCCATTTCATTCACTATCCAGGGCAGTTCCTCGTTGACAACACCACGGACTGAATTTTTTTACCTATTTCACAGCAACCATTGTGATGGGTAAACACAGCTGAAGGTAATGACATTAATCGCGGGTGTGTTTCATTTACAGTAGGTGTTGCTGTACCAGCATGCACACCTCTTGTACAGTACAGGTAACATGCTGGCACACAGAAACACACCCACAATTAACATCATTACCTTCAGCTGTGTTTACCTACTAAGTATGTGAAAAGTCTGTTTTGCGCTTGAGATGAATATTGTGTAAGTGTACAGTGGTAATAAAGCAGTAACGATAGACAGCCAAGAGCCAACGCACGAACAACAAAAAAACATGATAGCGTAAGCTAAACGGTAAATGGTCCAAAGTGCTTCACAATGTGCGTCTCACTCACACATTCACACATTGACGGTGGAGGAAACCTTGCAAGGCACCGACCCGCTCATATAGGGAGCAGTTAGGGGTTCTATTTTTGAAAAATCGTGAAAATGTGTGCAAATCTTTGAATATATATATTTTAAGCGAACATTTTTAACTCAAATCTTTGCTTCTGGGGGTCCCTGGAACAAAATATTTTGATGGGGGTCCGCGGCCAAATACATATAATTTTGGGGGTCCTTGACATGAAAAAGATTGAGCACCACTGATATAGAAACATACGTTTTTCAGAAAACTGTTGGGATTTACGAGACATGTAGAATCGGCTTCAGGTCTCAATGGGTTATGGGGGGGGGGGGGGGGGCAGGGTTTTGAACCGGGAAACTTCCAATTCGTAGACGGCTGCTATACCACCAACTACCGCCCCAGGTTAATATAGGAGAGGAAGTCTCGTGGAAGCAGACGATAATCAGTGTCTCCAATCGTCTGGCTACGCAAGACTATTATCAAAGGTATATCCACTGAGATGCCTCCACTGTTGATATTTGATTCCAATATGTCTGTCAGACGTGCTTTTAGGGTTGGCCGTGGGCTAAACGGGGTGTGTTTGCGTCCTGTCGAAGGGGAAGCCCAGAGACCAGAGAGCGCCCGGCGTCCAAGTGCTTGAAAACCGACACTCTCCTAGTCGACGCAGCCAGACCCTCGACTGGATTTATGACCCCCCCGCCCCCAGCGTTCCAGTAAACCAAGTTCATGTCCAAACCAAACACATTCCCTTAGGTTTTCTACATCCAAGAGAGATGCTTTGCTGATATGTCTTTAAAGTCAGGAGGAAAATGAAAACTTCCCAGAGAGCACTCTGTGTGTGTGTGTGTGTGTGTGTGTGTGTGTGTGTGTGTGTGTGTGTGTGTGTGTGTGTGTGTGTGTGTGTGTGTGTGTGTGTGTGTGTGTGTGTGTGTGTGTGTGTGTGTGTGTGTGTGTGTGTGTGTTGCTGACTCATAATAAATCAGGAGCAGTGTTTGATGGCTCTCACAGTGCTCTTGCCGCAGGGCCTGCACACATCTACGTGTGTCTGTGTGTGCAGGTTCCATTGCGTGTATCGATGTGTGTGTGTGTGTGTGTGTGTGTGTGTGTGTGTGTGTGTGTGTGTGTGTGTGTGTGTGTGTGTGTGTCCGTGCAGATTTGAATGGTATAGAGCTCCTAGTGTGTGTGTCAGTGTGTGTGTGTGTGTGTGTGTGTGTGTGTGTGTGTGTGTGTGTGAGTGCCTCATTGCAGAGTACGCGTGTATTCACTTTTCTGCACGAATGCACACAAACAACACACACTTGCATACATGAGCACGCCACTACTAGCTATGCGTGCGTGCGCCTTGCTCCCTGTTTGAGAGTTAATGTCTGATTTAAACACAGTTGCGCACCAAGTCGTGCAGTAGAAATAGCCAATCTACGAGTGCCGATGGCCTAGCAGTGGTTAAGGCGTGTACCATATAAAGGCATCGAACCGATTCCCGCACCCGATGGACCCTTTGCTACGAGTCGTTTCCTGTCGATACTCCACTGTACTAAAGTCAGAAAAGTATGTAAAAAAAAAAGTTTAACAAAATTAAGAAATAGCCAATCTACAAGCTCGCGCTGTGCGACGCATTGTGAGCTTGCAGATCAGGTATTTTCAAAATAGTGTTTATACATTTTGAACTTGTGAAATGGGACAATGAGTTCTGCACAATGAGTACTTTCACTTTTGGTACTTTAAGTACATTTTGATACCGATACTTTTGTACTTTTACTCAAGTACATTTTGAATTCCGGACTTTCGCTTGTAGCACTTCTACATTGCAGTATTGATACTTTTACGTAAGTAAGAAATGTGAGTACTTTTTCCACCACTGCCTGAGAGATAGCCTTGCTACTGAGCGAGCGCAGGCCTGTCACGGGCCTGTCACTCTGTGTGTGTAAACTAACGGACACATCCGTGACTAAGAGACGGCCCGAGACGAAAGGCCTTTCTGGGACACAGTGATGTGGCTGGGCAGCTGCGAGGCAGGCCGCAGGGGAGCTGGGACTAGGCCCGCGGTACGTATACTGGTCCTCATGTCCTGCTATGGAGGCAGTAGAAGCACACACACAACCCTGGAAAGAATCTAGCTACAGTATTTCAGCCAAACGCTGAAGGCTGAGGATTCCATTTTTCTCCTGACCAGAGGTCACAAAATTACACAAAGTTGTCGACCAAAGTTGTGTAGTTTGATGCGCGTACAAACCGCTGTAGCCCAGGCGTTTCGGGCCAGAATCGTGCACTTTACGATACAAGCATGAAATTTGGCACACAGTTAGAGCATGCCATAAGGAACATTTTTGGCTATAGGGCCATCGCAGATTTGTCCTGTGGTAACCATGGCAGCCATTTTCCAAAATGGCCTCCATCTGCTGTTATTTTACCAATAACTCCGGTGCTAGACCACCTAGGATGTTGATTCTGGTGACTAATCCTACATTCTCAAGTATGAGGAATACAGTGGTACTATTTAGAATTGTGCTGTGGTAACCATGGCAGCCATCTTTCAAAATGGCCACCACCTGCTGTCATTTTACCAATAACTCAGGTGCTAGACCACCTAGGATCTTGATTCTGGTGACTAAACCTTACATTCTCAAGGATGAGGAATACAGGGGTACTATTCACAACATGCTAGTAACTACCTAACTAACTACAGTACATGAGGAGGCTGATACTCGCGTCATATTACACCTAGAAGATGCTGTGAAGGAAGGGTATAGCAAGGTGACAATACGCACAGTAGACACGGATGTGCTGGTCCTGGCAGTAACGTCAGCCCAACGCCTCCACTTGACTGAGCTGTGGGTTGCTTTTGGAACAGGGAAAAGTTTCCGTAACTTAGCAGCTCATGAGATGGCAAGGGCATTAGGCCCAGATCGATGCTTAGCCTTACCCATGTTCCATGCCTTTACTGGATGTGACACAGTGTCATCTTTTGGAGGCAGAGGCAAGAAGATGGCATGGAAGACCTGGAAAACCTATGGTGACGTCACACGTGCCTTCAGTTCCTTAGCTGCCATCCCACAGAAAATACATGACTGGATGGAGCCTCTGGAGCGATTTGTGGTATTGCTCTATGACCGCACTAGCGGCCAGGCATCAGTGAACGGGCACGGAAGCAGCTATTCACCCAGATGGGCAGAACAATTGATGGACTCCCCCCAACACGACTCAACATACTGTACAAAGAGGGCAGCCTACCAAGCTGGCCACTGTTGGGGACAGGCGATGGTTGCAGCCCCTGAACTCCCATCCCCAGGTGAATGGGGGTGGAAGAGGAAGGAGACGGGTGAATACAAATAATTTAATCCACTTCTTTACACTTGTAAACCTGTGATCTGACAATAAAGCTGATTCTAATTTTGACAGGAGGATGGGAAGTGCACTGGAAAACACAGAAGCGAGCCTGGCCTTTCGGGAACTCCTCCGCTGTGGTTGCAAAAATGGATGCAGTGGACAATGCAGATGTGTTAAGGCAGCACTTCAGTGTACTGCCCTTTGCTACTGTGGTGGACTGTGCAACTAACATTGTGTAGATTATCTGGCTTTATTGAATAGACCCCTTAACAGACGACGTCACACTGATAAGAACCAGTCTGCACGGAACCAGTATGCGCGCAATGAAACCCATTCTATCAGGTCTCGCTAGGACACGCCTCACTAGCCAACACACAAGAGGGGGTTGGGGTGTGCTGAAATCAGCGCACCCCAAAACAACAGGTTGAGAATTGATTGCAATCACCTGTGCGTCCAGTCTCAATGTTGGTAAACAAATAATTGGTCTATATGCCATTAGGTTATGACTCATGAGTACTCTGCCTTTGTTGTGTCTTATAGTCCATTGAAAATAATTATGCAATACTACTACTAATAAAAGAAACAGTGAAGTACTGCATTCTTGACTCTCACGTGTCAGTTTGAAAACATGTACTGTATAGGCCTACTACACCATTACATATTTTGATGGGTTTACTATTATTTAATTAACTGAATGCCAGATATATGTAGTTAGGTAGTAGCATGTTGTAAATAGTACCGCTGTATTCCTCATCCTTGAAAATGTAGGATTAGTCACCAGAATCAAGATCCTAGTTGGTAGCACCTGAGTTATTGGTAAAATGACAGCAGGTGGTGGCCATTTTGAAAGATGGCTGCCATGGTTACCACAGCACAATTCTAAATAGTACCACTGTATTCCTCATACTTGAAAATGTAGGATTAGTCACCAGAATCAGGATCCTAGGTGGTCTAGCACCGGAGTTATTGGTAAAATAACAGCAGATGGAGGCCATTTTGGAAAATGGTTGCCATGGTTACCACAGGACAAATCTGCGATGGCCCTATAGCCAAAAATGTTCCTTATGGCATGCTCTAACTGTGTGCCAAATTTCATGCTTGTATCGTAAAGTGCACGATTCCATCAAAATATGGCCCGAAACGCCTGGGCTACTGCGCAAAAATACACTGGAAAGAATCTTACGAGACGCAGTGCCATGATTTTGGTACTTTGTTTTTTTTTTTGTCTGTTTTGAATTCGTCTAAGGTCACAGTGTGACTCTTAACCCTTTAAGACCTGGAACGCATCGGTGTCATTTTTAGATTTGAGCTAAAAATAATTATTTTACACTTTGGCTATTCAAAAATAGCAGATATACAAGCTCGTAGCGCGGCACTCGTAGATCTGCTATTTTTGAAAAATCTAGAAAATTTGTGCAAATCTTTGAATATATATATTTTTAAAGCGAACTAACTCAAATCTTTGCTTCTGGGGGGTCCCTGGAACTACATTTTTTGAGATGGGGGTCCGCGGCCAAATACATTACATTTTGGGGTCCTTGACATGAAAAACTTTGAGAACCACTGGCATTTTTGTAGAATCGGAACCTCAGTTTTATGACCATGGATCTCAACGTGCATGCGAGGTTATGATAAACGTTGTGTAGGACACGGTTACGGTAACTGCATACACACACGTTTTGGGTTGAGGATTAACCCATTAATGGGTTACGGTGGCGTAGAGAGAGAGAGAGAGGCTGGCGGGTTAGTTAGGGAAAGTTTGCCCTGGCACTGGGATGAGAAGAGAAATGCAAACCCCGCTGTTTCATGACAAAGAAAGACGAGAAAGTGATTTAATGATACGTTTGTAAAACGACTAGTTCCACCACAGCTATAATTTGCTAGGTTAGATGCTACGGGGCGCACATGTGTTAAGAAAACACTGCACTGCTCAGCATAATTAAAAGGTAGGAAAAACCTCAGAAAGTTCGGCTTCTTCGGGATCCAATCACGGGGGTTTATTTTCTGCCCCCCCCCCCCCCCCCCCCCCCCCCCAAAAAAAAGGAGGGAAAAAAGCGGAATGCACCCGTGTGTGTCCGTGTGCGAGTCTGGCTTGAGTAATATTATTAAAAATAATATTATTAAATAATAATATTAAAAATATTATTATTTACCCTGTGCCACAATGCAGCTGAACACAATAAAAAGGCCCAAAACCGCAGCCAACACCATGGAACTTAAGATATGTCTGTGCCAATGTCCCCTGGAACACTGTACAAGCATGAGCGTAGTTAGCATCCAAATGGGCACTTAATGGGGTCTGGAACTTCCAGAGTGTACAAATGGAACCAAATGCAGTGGTGTAAAGTAAATGAGTACATTTACTCAAGTACTGTACTGTACTGTTGAGGTACTTTTACTTTACTGGAGTATTTCCAATTGTCTATACTTCGACTTCTACTCCACTACATCTCAGAGGCAAATATTGTACTTTTACTCCACTACAATTATTTGAAAACTTTAGTTACTAGTTACTTTGCCGGTATAAATGAATACATTATAAAACATACATTAACCACTTTAGCCCTATTTTATACCTAGAATATTTGAAAATAGCCGATCTACAAGCTCACAACATGTCGCATCGACGCGTTGTGAGCTTGTAGATCTTCTATTCTGGTATTATTTAGTACTTTTACTGTTGGTACTTTAAGTACAAGTACAACATTTGAGTACTTTTTCCACCATCGACCAAATGTACCCTTAGGGACCAGTCGAAATTTACAGAAGGGGGTCCCTGGAGGAAAATAGGGGAGGGTCATGCCTTTCTAATTTTAGTACAAGGGAGGGTCAGCTAATTTTACTTTGAATCCAAGGGAGGGTCATGCAATTTTGAATTGATAAAATAGTCAGTTTTTTATATAGGCTACCTTT
Organism: Gymnoscopelus microlampas; assembly: GCF_963454915.1. Taxonomy (NCBI): domain Eukaryota; kingdom Metazoa; phylum Chordata; class Actinopteri; order Myctophiformes; family Myctophidae; genus Gymnoscopelus; species Gymnoscopelus microlampas. Next base: position 4,070,602 of record NC_139948.1, read on the forward strand.
TTAGTACAGCAGAACAGTGGTCAATGACCCCTCTCTAGGATTCAAATCCAGTAACATCTTGGTCTATTTAGAATAAATGACGGTCGTTAACAAGCCATCAACGCACAGCGAGTGTGAACGACCCAGTCAAATCTATTCAGTGTCTTAACGATGGTGGTTGAACAATTAAGCAACACTTCAACAGGTGTTAGGCATATTAGAGAGATGCATTATCCCAATTTCCAACACAGAGATATCCTCTTTTAAATGTGTTTTTGTTGCTCATAGAATTACATACACCAGGTAGGTTACAATGACCAATTTATAACTGGTTATTCATAATCATTTAAAGTAATTCTGTGCATGTGATTAGGGTTAGGGTTAGGGTTAGGGTTAGTTAATTAGGTTTTAATTAGGTTAATTTGGATCTATATGGACAGTTGTGCAGATGCCAGCCTAGCTGCACAAGTAAAACCAGAATCATCAGGCCATAATTGATAGCCTAATTTGTTACATGTAGGCCATGGGTTTTCAACTGATTATGAACCAGGGACCACCACCCTGACTGAGAATCAACCTGGGCACCACTGTTGTGTTGGGAGGGGGGATATGGGCGTGGTGTGGGGGAAAACGCTTGAAATTAAATAATGACTGTTAAGGCCTTCATTTAATTTGTTAATTCGAGGTGAATTAAATTAAAGCCCTTAACAGTCATTATTTAACTGAGATTTGCTAGTGGTCCAGAGCTCAGAAAAGATTGATAACCACTGATCCATTCCTTTCCCATGGTTGCCCCTATTCTGTTCTCTTAACCTTCCATATTAAACTCATGTTAACTGATTCATTGCAACATATATGAGCAAGCACGTGCAATTGATATGGGCACATTTCCTACTAATGATGACTCAACCAGGTAAACCGGTAGGCCTACAGTTTCCCTTGAAATTCCCATTTCTGTGGAAGTTCTTGAAATCTGACTTCCAAGTAACTGACAACAACATTTATGCGTCATCATACATCATGCTGTTTCTCAACTAGTGGTCGATAAAATAAAATATAATACAAATCTTCACTTTCCTACATTACTAAATGCATGGTCAGGGACCACATGCAATACCTTCACGGACCACCAGTGGTCCACAGACCACCAGTTGAAAACCCATGATGTAGGCAACAGTGTAGTCACTGTAGTTAATAATTAAAAGTGCAGAGTGACAAAAGTTGTAAACTACTGAATACCAAATACTCAACTTTCTTCAATCTGACCAGGATTCAATGGGTTTCCCACATGTAAGTTGAGAACACTGTCCATTCTGCTACCACTACAGACACTACACTGTGCGTTTAGCAAGACGTATACAGTAATGTTCTAATCAATGTGGAATGCAAAACATCAGACATATTATCAGTTTTAAATGTCATGTTGTTGTATTTGATGGGGAGGGTTAGGTCTGTCAAGATACACTAATTTCACGATACTACATGATGTTGGGCATATGATATTGATATGGTACATTATTAATGTTCTTTTCTCATGTATCATCAAAATTAGCCATCATCTTTAGTTTAAAATAACAATTATAAAGCACTTTAAAAACAATTACAAAGTGCTTTGTACAAAATAAATAAATGTGTGCAAGCTTAAGGGAGAAGTGGAGTTCTCACTAACTATAAAGGAGGACACATAGACACTAATATAACAAATATAATATAATACTGCATAACTATAAATTCCACAAACTTCATATTTTTGTCATCTGGACTTTACCAACCAAGTGCAGCCTAGTTATTTCCAACAGCTCAAAAAAATATATATAATACCAGATACAGTATAATACCATCTTAGATTAGATAGGCCTATTTGAGAGTGCAGAGGCATAATTGCTCTGATGCATAATTACTGTGATTATGATAAGCTTTACATTTCATATCATACACCATACAGCAAGAACTCCTATAACTTTCACCGGCAAAAAAAGTTTTTTTTTTTTTAATTAAAAAAATAATTTAAAAAATATTACGATACAGTATGACATCATGACCATACCTATCGTCACATTTTAATACCACGATAGGCTATTTCGTGGGACAATATATCGTGACACTCCTATAGGCGGGGTGGGTTAATCTTTTTTTTTTAAACACTTGGGGAGGGTCATTGATTTTTTTTTTTAGTCAAAGGGAGGGTCATGGCATTTTAAATTAGGGCACACGCATTTTCTCCAGGGGTACCCTTCTTTAAAAATCGACCTGTCCCTTACTCTAAAATTGGAACCAAATCCCACAGACCCGTAAGGGTCCATTCGTTACACTCTCCGAGTACACTTTAAACTGAGCATTTCATGGTGTAGAGAGCGCCAACAATGGATCAGCCCCAGAACCGAAATAGAACCAAGGATAATGTCCCTGACCATATCCTATTCTGTCTCGAACCGAAACAACGGACGGGGGAAACGCGGTATGACACCCTAACGGGAAACATCTGTGAGCAGGGCCTTCAAGGCTCTCTGCACCTCAGCCAACTGATTGTTACAGCATGAATGTTACATCATGCTATTTGCGAAAACCCAACGGCACACCTGAACATTTGATATGAAGACAAAGTCATTACTAAACTATATAGCCAAAATAAAACAAACAGGGTTGAATTTAAGTCGGTCCCCAGATGATTAGCTTAATGTGCAACATTGTTTTCTCTCTCAACAATAAACAAACCGTGACAAGTGACAATTTACAGACTTTAAAAAAAAAAAAAAAAAAAAATGTAATGCCAAAACTCCAAGTTCAAATATGATTATTTTAGGTGGTTGTGGGAAGAGAGAGAGAGAGAGAGAGAGAGAGAGAGAGAGAGAGAGAGAGGAGAGAGAGAGAGAGAGAGAGAGAGAGAGAGAGAGAGAATGACGCACAACGCTGCAACTTTATCAATGAAAAGACATACTGTACACACACACACACACACACACACACACACACACACACACACACAGCATGCTGAATGAAATACAACCACCTACACTCTGATAAGAGCCAGAGCCTCATGGGAAAAAGACAAACAGCTAGCGGTCTGGCGGGGGTCATAAATTAATGAGGTTTATTTGTCATTGGTCACAGATACAGATACATACAGGTTACAATGAAATATCATGGGCCGCAGCAACTTAGTCGCGCAGCCACTAGCTTCCCTTTTGTCACCAGTACAAGTACAGTTACAACAAAATAGTGTTTTTGCGTGAAGTGCACGGGCCGCAGCAACTAGGTCGCGCCGCCACTACCGATAAACGATGTCTGTATATGATACTGTTCTGTACATATACACAACACAATGTCTTTGTTTGCCTTCTGAAACATTGACGGTATAGAGGGAAAACACTACAGCCAGACCCATATTATTCACTTTTTTTGATGATTTTTTTTTTTACATTTTACAACATTTTCTAATAGTTGTTCGACTGTAACCTGGTAAACATCCCGGTCGCGTGAACTGACTACCATGGGTCTTCTACAGACCGGTCTGGCCCCAAGCGCTGGGAGGGCGTTTTGCAGAAACCAAAAAAGTGGAAGCGCCATTCAGCGTCTGTCAATCACAGGGCCAGGGGCCACGCTTGGGGCCAAACCGGCCTGGAGAAAACACATGATCATGTGAATAGGCTCTATGCACAGCAGCCATATTGGAAAGAAATTGGACTTCTTCTTACTCCCTCCCTCACAGGTGTTACCAATGATACTAATGAAGGCTCTGTTCCATTCTGGTCAGGGTGCTGATATCGTGCATGTTGGCTCACTAGAAACACTTCATTTTGGTTCCCAAATGGCCCCTTATGGTGGGTGTGTAACTCTGAGAGTGTACAAATGGAACCAAATGCACCCGTAAGGGTCCATTTGGTTCCATTTGTACACTCGCAGAGTTATGGGGGTTCTTGAAAATAAGACAACCACTATGCAACACTAAATGGAACAGAGCCTTAATTACTATCATTGGTAACACCTGTGAAGGAACTACGGAAGGGGCCCAATTCATTCCCAATATGGCTGCTGTGCATAGAGCCTATTCACGCGACCGAGATGGTTTACCAGGCTAGTGCGCTTGTAGATCTTAAGACTTATATATACTTTGTCACCATACAACTTAAGTGTTTAAAATAGCAGTGAGGGCTTTCACCGTGTAGTTTTCTGATCTGCTTTCGAGTCAGAACTACTAAAATGAGGATGTTTTTTTCTCTTTTCTTTTCCTTTAAGTGTACATACCCAAAGTGACGGGGAGTGTGATTGTGGTTGCTATATGCCAAGCTGCCTGAATCAACACTGTCTAATGAGGAGGAGAGAGAGAGAGAGAGAGAGAGAGAGAGAGAGAGAGAGAGAGAGAGAGAGAGAGAGAGAGAGAGAGAGAGAGAGAGAGAGAGAGAGAGACAGAGAGACAGAGAGAAAGAGAGAGAGAAAGAGAGAGAGAAAGAGAGAGAGATATGTGTGTGTTGATCCAGCTGGAAGCTGCTGACAGCGTCCTAATTCACACCAGCCTGAAGAAAAATAGTGTCGCTGTCGGGTGGAAACCTCATATGTCCAAAACCATTACTTTCCCATTACTATTACTACTACTTGACCAGCAGCTCTTGTTAATACTTTTCATAGGCTCTATGCACAGCAGCCATATTGGAAGGAAATTGGGCCTCTTCCTTACTTCCTTCACAGGTGTTTCCAATGATACTAATGAAGGCTCTGTTCCATTTCGTGTAGCATGGTTCTCAAACGTTTTTAATTTCAAGGACTCCCATAACTCTGAGTGTACAAATGGAACCAAATGGGGTCCATTTGGTTCCATTTGTACACTCTCAGAGTTAGGGGCCATTTGGAACCCTGTCAAGGAACCATGAGGGTCCCTGAACCACACTTTGAGACCCACTGGTGTCTCCAGTGAGCCAACATGCACAAATTCAGCACCCTGACTCTGCTTGACCAGAAATGGAACAGAGCCTTAATTAGTGTTATTGGTAACACCTGTTAAGGAAGTAAGAAGAGGCCCAATTTCTTTCCAATATGGCTGCTGTGCATAGAGCCTATTGGTTCAATATTTATAAAAACCCACAGTCAGACGACACTTAACTAATTTCATTTCACATTTACGGAAAATAAAAAAATTGAACTATGGAGATATGAGGTTCGTTCCCGACAGCAATAATAATGCTAAACGAGAGCATTACAATGCCCCAGTGCCACCCTGAGTCCAGGAGAAGGATGGTCTAGATGAGTGGGACTGATTGGAGGGCAAGACGCTAATGGGGGCTAATGGCCCGGTTGACAGTATAATGGAGGGCTCCATTGCTGCACGATGGTAGTGGTGGTACGCATAAGCTCACCCCCCCTATGGGCAGCGGTGGAAAGTAACTAAGTACATTTACTTAAGTACTGTCCAACTTCCAATAGACCAATTATTTGTTTACCAGCATTGAGACTGGACGCACAGGTGATTGTTTCATGCAATGAATTACCAACATATTGTTTCGGGGTGAGCTGGTTTCAGTACATTCAACCTCCTCTTGTGCGTTGGCTAGTGAGGCGCGTCCTAGCGAGACAGAATGGGGTTCATTTGGTGCCGGCCTGCGCGCACATACTGGTTCTTATCAGTGACGTCGTCGGTTAAGGGGTCTATACTTTTACTTCTACTCCACTACATCTCGGATGCAAATATGCAGATCTATAAGCTCACAATGTGTCGCGATGCAACGCAGTGTGAGCTTGTAGATCTGCTATTTTCAGAAGATTTGTATACATTTGAAAACTTGAAATGACATTCTGCCTAATGAGTGAGTACTTTTAAGGACATTTTGATGCCAATACATTTGTACTTCTACTCAAGTACATTTTGAATTCCGGACTTTTACTTGTAACAGAGTATTTCTATATAGCAGTATTGCTACTTTTACTTAAGTAAAACATTTAAGTACTTTTTCCACCACTGCCTATGAGGCAGTAAACAGTGGTGGGTAACCAAGTACATTTATTCATTCATTTTAGAAGATATTTTTGGGTCTTTTCTGCATTTTTCAGATGACAGGCAGCAAATGCCGTCGGGCTCGGGAATCGAACCTGCAACTTGCTGTCATGCTGCATTAGAACCTTTATGTGGTATGCGCCACTATAGCCTGGGTGCCAGCCTGCTTCGCTACGTTCGGCGGATTTTTTTTTCTCTCTGCGCTTCTGAGTCTGGAATGCCTCCTATCTCCAGGAGGCGGGACACAGCAGCCAAGGTTCGAAACCTACCGTGGCTTCTGATTGGTCTGTGGTGCGGGGCGGGACAAAAAAAACGGTGTGATCGTTTTGATTCGTCATTCGTTTGAACAACATCCAATCAGCAACGACGTTGCCTAACGTAACATATGTAGTTCCAGTGTAGTTCTACAAGACGAGTCAATCGGGGGCATTCCAGACTGATAAGCACAGAGAGAAAAAAAAATCCGCCGAACGTAGTGAAGCAGGCTGGCACCCAGGCTAGCGCCACTAGGCCACTAGACCAACATTGACATGCCCAATTGTGGGCATGTCATTATAGGCAAAAATAAAACTGATATATAACAATTTTTGTCAATAAAATAAATAAATACCAGATCTAATAAGCTCACAATGCATCAAAGCACGACGCACTACGAGCTTTAATTTTGACTGTAAACAGAGTAACAGAGTATTTCTATATTGTGGTATCGCTACTTTTACAAAACCAGGAAAGCGTCTGTGTCATTTTAGATTGTTGCGTTGGCAGATCTACAAGCTCACAGCACGTCACACATTTTTGAAAAATCTTGAAAGTGAGAGAACTACTGATTTAGAAAGGCATTTGTAGAATCGACCTCAGGGCTTAATGGGTTAAGCAAAACATGTTTTAAGTCCAAGTACCAAGTACCACCACTGGCAGTAAATACCCAGAATTCTTAATGACAGCCCCCCACCCCCCCCCCTCTCAATTTTTGTGTGATGAATGAAAAAACTAAAACAAACGCGTTGCATTGTCTCGTGCTTTAAATGGCCGCAGGGTGAGGTTTCTGTGCTTTGTTGAGCGCCTTCCTCTCCCGGCGCTAAAGAAAACACACTTCACACACACACACACACAACGCTCCTCCTCTGCACATCTTGTTCACAGGAAGTTGAGGGAAAACCCGGCCCACCCACCCACGCCCCCGCCCCATCCCATCCTTTGTTCCTAATGGACTTTTCCTCTCCTGACCCAAAACTTTCATCTGCACGACCCGGTAGCCCATGACGCCGGTGGTGAAAGAAGTACTCTTTTTCTTTTTTTACTTAAGTAAAAGTAGCAATGCCACGATATAAAAATACTCGTTTACAAGTATTTTATGTTCAAAATTTGACTTGATTAAAAAGTACAAAATTACTGGCATCAAAATATAGTTACAGTACCAAACTAAAAGTCAAAAAGATTGACAAACTTTCATTGAAAATAGCATACAGTGGTTGTAATAGCAGTATATCTAAAAAGCTAACAACACGTTGCATCGCATTGTAGATCAGCTATTTTTGAAGAGACGAATAAAATAAGTACAAGTATAAAATAGGGCTTAACTGGTTAATGCGTGTTTTATCCATTTTCTAATAATCGCAGTGGAGTAAAAAGTACAATATTTGCCTCAGTGTAAAGCATTTGAAAAATGGACATACTCAAGTGAAGTAGAAGCACCTCAAAATGATACTACTTGAGTAAATGTACTTAAGTTACTACTTTCCTCCCTTGCCTGGCAGCGAGGAAGGCCAGGACCCTCTCCCTTTCCTCGCTCCCTTCTTCCTCTCCCGGTCCTGGGAGCGAGTGAGCGAGCGAACACGCGGCCGGGGGGAACATCATGTGACATGTTGGTTTTGTGGCGAGTGCTGGGCGCGCCCGCATCAAGCCTCCACTTACTGTAATGGAGATAAGGTGACATTCTGAACGTTCCCTTTCATTCCTCAAACGGTCTTGTCCAGAACAAGCGCTGCTGTTGGGATCCCAGATGAGATGGTGACAATATTGAGCACATCACCAGCCAGCACAAGTCATTTCTTTACACTGCTGGCTTCCCCTTTAACCACTGAATTAAAAAAATGTGATTCTTAACTCTTTCCCTGACAGACTTATTTCTGGCTGCGTTTGCCCACTGCCAGCAATTTTTTTTTTTTTTTTTATCCTTTCAACTGGTCACAGAAAATGTATATTCATTATGATCGTTTGATAAACAGACACGTAGGTGTGTGCGTCCATTTGTACACTCTCAGAGTTACAAACCCGTAAGGGGCCATTTAGAAGCCCATGAGGGTCCCTGGACCCCAACTTTAGACCCACTGGTGTAACAGAGTGTTTCCAGTGGGCCAACGTGCACAACATCAGCACCCTGACTATGTTTGACCAGAATGGAACAGAGCCTTCATTAGTATCATTGGTAACACCTGTGAATGTCTTCATAATATGGCTGCTGTGAATAGAGCCTATTCTGAACAGCAAAAGAAAACACATGGAACCGCATTCCGAGGTGGTTTGAAATGTGTGTTTCAAATCTGATTTCTAAACATGCGTCTCATTCTGGACACTCACACGCCGAAGCCTGATTCACACTCGTACGCTTGGTGTCACTAATACAATAAAATAGCCGATCTACAAGCCCACGACTCACTGTCACGACATTACGTCGTTACAACGGCCACCACGGACAGATACCGTAGGTCAACAATGTCTGACTGTGAATACAATAATCTGATCTTATCACTTGCAAATAACAAGTGTGGACAGCCAGTCCTTAAAGATTAGATTTGAGAAAGCTGTGCCGGGTTCCACGTCTTAGGCTCTATGCCTGAGAGCAAACATTGGATTAATATTATCCAATCTACAAGCTCACGTCAAAGCAATGCGACGCGTTGTGAGCTTGTAGATCAGCTATTTTGGCCAAAGAGATTTGGTTTAGAGGGGGACAAAAGTGAGCGGACCAAGACCCCTGGGGGGCCCCGGTCAGCTACCGTAAGCGGTTGTAAGTGGTTGTGTTGCTTTTTCTAATTGTGTACAGTTGGGTTTTGTGTCGTTTTTATGCCAACGTTTTTTACTCCGTAGCACGTTGTTGAGAAACATTGGTGCATTTGTCTCCAACAGGGGGTCCTCAGAGTTACTACAGGGGGGCCGCCAAATCGTGGGGTAACATTCAATTAAAACAACAAACAGTGCAACGACAGTGCTGTCAAACAAGTGTATGAAGCTATCTATGAAATCTATGAAAAAGTTGAATCTGCGACAATTTTATAAAATATGTAGTGGGGGTCCCTGCTTCATCTCTCTCTCTCTCTCTCTCTCTCGCTCTCTCTCTCGCTAAGGGGTCCTTGTCTTGAACAACACTGAAAGACCACTGCATTAGTGCATTACAATTATTATTCATAATAATTTCTCTCCTGCATCTCCTGTCTCCCAACAAGAAGTGACACTACTTATTAGGGGTGCGTCGATATATCGTCCCACGATATATCGCGATACGTGTATTTGAATTTTTTGCAATAATAATAATGCAAAAACAGAAGTATTTGTTTGCATTTGCTTTTTTTCCCCACCCATTTACATATATATTATATTTTCAGAAGCCCCCCCCCCGCCATATATTTTCATAATATATTGCCATATATTGTGTATCGTATCGATATCATGAGCCCAATATCATATATCGTATCGTGAATTGGGGGGCGGCCATAGATGAATGGTTAGTGAGCCCGCCTAGGGAGCCAGAGGCCCTGGTTGCCCCAGGTTCGATTCCAGACCAGGACAGCATATGTGTCGATGAAATGAAATTTGTCCCTGAGCAAGACTCTTAACCCCTAATTGCTCACAGGTTCTCATTGGAAACAAGACCGCAAGGACTTTCATGAACGACCTGTTAAAAGGAATTATCCTTATCCTTTAATTTTGTGTATCGGCACACCCCTACTACTTATGTATTGACAACCTTCCAGTGCAACACCGTTTGAAGTCGAGCTCCATCTCCCGGGGAGAGCAACAGTACTGGGCTAGGTCTGGGCTGGCTGGCAGCCTGCCAAAGCATCGGGGAAGAGGAGGAGGAGGAGGAGGCCCATGCCCCGGGCCTCCTTTGTCCTCCACTAAGAAAGCTCCAGGAAACGTAGTGGGACATGCTCGTTGTATTCTCCAACCCAAAGCGGTGTCAGATTCCACAAAGTGGCAGCAAAAGGAATCGAAGGTATGGCCGCGGGGTGCGCATTCCAGTCCTGTGATGACATCGCCCCCGCCTCTATTCTTCTCCTCTGCTCCGCATTCAAATCCGCGCAACCGCCGCGCTGCGCTGCCCCGTGTGGACAATGGCTGGCAGAGATGCAGCACGACGTCTTGGGGGAAATATAGCTGTGAAAACCTGGGCTGTGTCCACAGCTGCTGCTCATAAGTCACGCCGCCGTGTCCCGCCCGGCTTCTACAACGTCTCAGGGACCCCAAATCAACCCCGTAAAATCATCAGTGCTTTTTCTTTTTACTCTGAGGGTGTACAAATGGACCCATTAAAAGGAGTGGTTCACCCAAAAAATGACTTTTTACACACCCCATGAAGCCTTGAATTCATGGATTTTCTTTTGTTTTCGTCACATTCCTAAGCCAATAATTTGATGACTAGCGGAGTCTCCAGTAGGAGACTCAAAGAGCCTTTCTCTCCTATTGACCGATGACCCGGTCATCAAACTATTGTCTCAGGACAAAAATTGGGTGTGTAATTGATAGAAACTAAGTCATTTTTTGGGTGAACTACTTCCTGGTTCACTCTCAGAGGTACAGACGCCCGTAAGGGTCCATCTTTTGGACCCCTGGTGGTTGAGAAAAAAAGTGGCTTAGCACTGGTGCCTGCAGTAGAAGTAGGGAACCCAGTAGGCTGAAAATAGCAGCTTTCCACTGTAATGGTGAGAACACAGCCTACACATGCATGTGCTGTGGAAAAGCTGTGAAGTCTAAAAGCCCTGGTTGGGGGGGGGGTCTCTGATTCTGACTGGATTATATCCACTCTTTGGCTATTCAAAAATAGCAGATATACAAGCTCATAGCGCGGCACCGAGTGCCGTGCTATGAGCTTGTAGATCTGCTATTTTTGAAAAATCGTGAAAAAATATGTTTTATATATATTTTTTAAAACTGTTAGGATTTAGAAAACATTTTAAGAATCGGACTCAGGCCTTAATGGGTTAAACCCCAGCATCCTTATTGTGGGGAAGACTTTCGCAGAGAATAGCCGATCGACAAGTAACAGAAAAGACGCTGGTATAGAGCACTGAGGTCTAACATCACTGCCGCTAGAGGGCGCTATCTCCCTGGGTCGCGGCGTAATTGTTTGTATTGGAATCTTAGATCACGTCATATAAGAACTGTGTTCCAAAAAATACTTGAATATTTAATTATATTATATACCATATTTAATAATATATATATATTTTTTTGCGGTTTTCAAAAAGAATTTGCAATATTTTATGGGAAGAATGAATGGTAGGGTTAGTGTCGAAGTGTCCTTGAGCAAGACACTGAAAGAGTGTCTTGCAGGTCGGTGCCTTGCACGGTTTCCTCTGCCATTTGTGTGTGTGAGTAATGGGGTGAATGTTCTTTGGAGAAAAAAGCGCAATACAAAATGCACCATTTAACAAACGAAAGAAAGAAAGAATGTCTAACCCGGTCGTTCTGATGTTGCGACTTCAGAATCTGGCCTGAAGTTACGAAGTAGCAAAGGGATAAACAAAAGACCTTGTCTGGAAGAATTATTACATAATACACAAGCAAAGACAGACAGACAACCCACACACACGCGCACGCATGCACGCACACACACACACACACACACACACACGCAGACACACACACACTACTGTGAACCACTACACATAATGCAGTCTAAATCCACATTCATTATCATCTCGTTTTCATTTCAAAGGCTGCATTAAGAAAAGTTAGAGTGGGCCCAATTACGCAGCGTGTTGCTCCATTGCCTGTGGTAGTGCTTGGTAGTGCCATATTATTAATCACATCAAAGCTGGACTTTTCTTTCTTTCTTTCTTTTCTTTTTTCTTCAGTTTAGCGGAAATTAGGTCTCCCTCCTAAATGTCCATGTTGTAAGTTTAGTTGGCACATGGGGGGGTTCTGGACATCTCATTTTAGTTCTGCATCACCGAACTGTAACAACACTGACTAATCAGAGGCAAGCTTTGATCCCCTTTTTTACACTGTAAAACCCTCAGTGTTCATTTATCCATGTGCAACTCTGACTGGTAGAGTATGTTAATACAATATAACTATGTAACAATATGACTAGTATCTGTATTTCTAAGGTTGAGATCCTTTAACAATTCCTATAGAGGGTTTCAAATGGACCCTTACAGGTCTGTAACTTTGTGAGTGTACAAATGGAACCCAATGGAACCGTTATGGTGGTCTTTGAAATTAAAAAGTTTGGGAACCGCCGGTATTGTAATCGTATAGCAGACGTTAAAGGGATAGTTCACCCCCAAAATGACTTTTTTTCTATCGATTAGTCACCCCATAAAGACTTGAATTCATGGATATTTTTTTGTTCCGGTAGGAGACACAAAGAGTCTCCTTTGTGTCTCCTACCGGAACCGCTGCCTACCGGTCATCAAATTATTGGCTTAGGAATGCGACAAAAACTAAAAAAATATCCATTAGTCTCCATGGGGTGACTAAACGATAGAAAAAAAAGATTTTTGGGGGGGGTTGAACTATCCCTTTAATGTCTAATCTCATGTACATACCTGCTGCTATTGGGGACCTACCGAAAGTGCTACCACTTTTGTGTCTAACCTCGTGCACCTTATGTCTGACCTCATGTGCGTGTACGTGCTGGTGGCAGCTGGATTATGCTGTGTATGTAGATATCTTAGATTTTGGCCTATTCTCAACATGTTTCTTCGTTTTTCTTTCTTTTTCTCCTCAGGCTGAAAAAGGGCTGAATTGTTTTTGTTTTGTTCAGAGCCGAGTGGCTTACATTTGGCAACACTTACAAAAAAAAGAAGTAATAATAATACTGATATTGCACAATAGTTAATTGAAATGGCTGTAATGTGATGCATTTGTATGCGACTTTGTTATGGTCCAAAAGGTACAGTATGATAAGGTCAGCCGTCGGGTAACTCTATGCACAGCAGCCATATTGTGAAGACATTCACAGGTGTTACCAATGATACTAATGAAGGCTCTGTTCCATTCTGGTCAAACAGAGTCAGGGTGTTGATATCGTGCATGTTGGCTCACTGGAAACACTCTGCTACACCAAGTGGCTTTAAAATTTGGGTCCAGGGACCCTCATGGTTCTTTAAATGGTTTCCAAATGGCCCCTTACGAGTGCGTAACTCTGAGAGTGTACAAATGGAACCAAATGGTTCCATTTCTACACTCTCGTGGAAATTGAGAAATCTGAGAACCACTGTGCTACACTAAATGGAACAGAGCCTTCATTAGTATCATTGGTAACACCTGTGAATGTCTTCACAATATGGCTGCTGTGCATAGAGCCTATTTTCATATTTTCAAATACGGCCCTCTTTGAAAAGCGTTTGGACACCCCTGGTGTAATGTTAACCTTTACTTATCCTTCCTAACTCCGCTTGTCCTTTTCTTCCCGGCCCCCGGGACAAAAGCCCCCCTGACAGCTAGTGGCCCCGAGGGGCCCTCGGGTTCCAACAGAGACACTTGTTTTGTTTCTCCAACGTCAGAGGTACGACCGACCTCCTTTAAAAAAAAAAAAACAGGCCCATGAGGGACCCCGTCCGCTTAGCGAGCCAATTAACCATTTAACACACAAACGGCACAGTTGACGGACAAACATCACGCCCCCGCTAAAAGTCCAGCAGGAGAATGTCACGGTCTGGCTAAAAAGGGTTTTAACACTTTCCCTGTAAACACGCCAGTGTCTACAAAAAAAGAAAAGCGGAAAGTTTCCTTCCTGTTTCGACCTCTTGTCCATGCTAAGGCTATTGTGATGAGGGGTCCGGGGGCCTCCCCACAAAAAAACGTTATGTAGCAAGAAGGGGCAAGAAGAAGCAAGGGACTGGCTGAACAAACATGCTTATGTGTTTGCTCAACCCTTCCCCAAAGTAAAGTAGACACACTGGATAGGGACATGTCAAGCTTTTGGGGTTTGGCGGAGAGCGCGTTGGTGCACAGTCAAAATCCTCAGTGTATTTAAAATGTGGTGAAAGTGATTTATTTCTTAATTTTTTGATCAAATAAGAGTTGAATAGCTCTACATTTTGAGCATTCATTGTTAAGACTGTTTGTTCAGTAACAGGAGGTCCTCCCCGTCTCTCCAGCTCTTCAGTAAACCGAAAATACATTTTCAGTTTGGGATACTCATTTTATCAAATCAGGAGAGAGAACTCCTACATGATACAGGCTATAACAAAGTGAACAGACAGAGTTGCAACCGGAACACTATACAATTGAAGCTGATAAATGCTGTTTGTGGGGTTCTCTCTCCTGATTGGATGAAATTGGTATCCTGACCTGAAAATGTATTTTCTGTTTACTAAAGACCTGGAGAGAATGATAGAGCTTTAACCTTTTAACCTTTTGTTGTTGCGTTATATAAAGCCATATCACTTACAGCAGTGGATTTCACCCTTTTTCATGCCAAGGAGGGCCCCTAAAATGATATACATTTGGCCACGGACCCCCCATCTGAAAACGTTTTGTGCCAGGGACCCCCCAGATGCAAAGATTTGAGTCAAAAATGTTCGCTTTAAAAAATATATATTCGAAGATATGCACACATTTTCAAGATTTTTCAAAAATAGCAGATCTACAAGCTCATAGCGCACCGAGTGCCGCGCTATGAGCTTGTAGATCTGCTATTTTTGAATAGCCAAAGCTAAGTGGTTAAAATGATGGTGACGCTATGTTAACTAATTTCGCTGGGGACCCCCTGGTACCCCCCCCACCCCCGCCGCCCCAAGGACCACTGGTGGTCCCCGGACCACTGGTTGACCACTGACTTACAGGACCTTTAACTCAGAGAGCCAAATGGACCCATTATTTTGTACACTCTCCGAGTTACAAACGGTTAAATTGACATGGAGGACTTCACTGCGCGGGGTGTGAAAATGGTAAAAAATGGTGCATTTAAACATGAACTTGAAAAGCTTCCACGTGAACCATGTCTGAAGTTTCTTCAGTTATTTTCCATTCGTCAGCAGGAAAGGCTTTAAAAACTAAATTAACTTGAAGAGGAAAACAAAAAAGGGCCCGCGAGGGTTTCGTTACACTCCCTGTGTAACGGGGGGGGGGGGGGGGGGGGGGGGGGGGAGTCAGGGGAGGGGAAAGGTGGAAGATGATTGGTCCAGTTTGAGTTTGAGTTTAAACCAAAACATCATGAATAATGCATGGGGGATAATGATGTAGCATGGGGCTAGCAAAGCGGGCCGGGGGGGGGAGACGCGCACAGTGGGGGGTCCTTTTTGGGTGCACTTTTTACTCTCAGAGTTCAATTAAAGCTGCAATCCGCTGGAACGAATGAAACTAAATTCAATTTGTATGTGAATAAAACATTCTTTTCATCTGTATGATATTATGTTATAGTGCGTTGTTGTTGTCGGGCAGAAACCTTGTATCTCTCCATAATTTCACTTTTTATATTTTTTGTAAATGAATGCCTCACTTCTTCATCCTCTACACATACAGTGTCACACAAACGTAGCAAAGTTAGCAGATCTACTAGCTCAAAACACAGGTTTTGAGCTGCTAATACAGTACATGTGCAGTGGTTGGAGGTGGTCTCCCTCCTCTTCCATTGAGGCATTTAGACCCTGTAAAAGCAGTAATGCCTGAAGCCCATGGGCCCAATATCTCCCTCTGGACAAGCAGGGGTTCCATCTTGACAAGGCGGTAGGTAGGTAGGTAGGTGGAAAAACTACATTTTTTTTTACTTCAGTAAAAGTATCAATACTGCAATGTAGAAATGCTCTGTTACAAATAAAAGTCCGGAATTCAAAATGTACTTGAGTAAAAGTACAAAAGTATTGGTATCAAAATGTACTTAAAGTACCAAAAGTAGAAAGTACTCATTATGCAGAATGTCCCATTTCACAGGTTTTCAAATGTATAAACATCTTTTGAAAATAGCAGATCTACAAGCTCACAATGCGTCGCATCGCGACGCATTGTGAGCTTGTAGATCGTCTATTTTCAAATGGCCAAAACGTCCTGTATATAGGGCTGAAGTGGTTAATGTATGTTTTGTAGTAATAATCAAAATCTACAAAGTAACTAGTAACTAAAGTTTTAAAATAATTGAAGTGGAGTAAAAGTACAATATTTGCCTCTGAGATGTAGTGGAGTAGAAGTAAAAGTACAGAAATTTTGAAATACTCCAGCAAAGTAAAACACCTCAAAATTGCACTTAAGTACAGCACTTGAGTAAATGTACTCAGTTACTTTACACCACTGGTTAAGTACTAGGCATAGGTTCTCTCTCACAAAAGAGCCGCGGTTTGAATCCCGCGTTAGGTCATGATAAAACTTACGGAACGCCGCTTTAACACGGAAGGATTTAGAAGTCCTACTGGGATCAGAGGAGACAGAGAGACAGAGAGACAGAGAGACAGAGAGACAGAGAGACAGAGAGACAGCTGCTTGCTGCTCACTGCGCTCTATCATCATCATCCTCATCATCATCCTCCTCATCACCATGATGCCGGTTTGAGTTTAGTTTCCCAGGCTGTCTCTCTCCAACGGCCCTGGTTCTTTTCATCCAGGGAAACACGGGGAACAGTTTTACGAGCCCTATTGTTGGTTTCGAGGGTTTTTGTTCAACACTGAACATCACTGAACCTCTAGCTTCGGTGATGGAGTTTCATGTGGCACGCTTGTGTTGTAAAAAGAAAACATAAAGATAGATGGAAATGATGGAGTGGGGGAGGGGGGAGGAACTGCTTGTTCCTCGTGATTTAAACGCAGGCGACGTCTAAAACCCTTTCCTTCAGTTTGATTGATTGTAATTAGAAAATAAGTTGTGACGTGCTTTTTTCTAGATTAACCCCTTGGATCCTGGCATCCGTATATTCTCGGCAAATATTAAGTAGTTCGTCTATTTTCGGCGAAGAGAATTGGCGTAAAAAGGGAAGCCCCGGTCAACTAAGTATATAGGGTTTCATTTGTTAGAGAATAAGTTGTAAACTATTTCCTAGATTAAAAGGCACAATTTTAACGGCTTTAATTGGCTATTATGTCATAGGTCAACCAACATAATTCCCACTCGGCTTAGCCAAAGCTACACTAATTAACATCTTACGAGTCAATGTTTTTACATCAATTTAAGGCTTAATGTCACCATTCCCGTTAGCTCCAAAAACACCCACAAGAGTCTGTGGTTAATGTCTGCTCGTCACTTCGCGCCACGCTGCCAGCTTGTGCATACGATGTTCTTTTTTTTCCATTTTTGAAAAAGCCTGAAAGTGTGAGAACGACTGAAGGCATTTGTTTACAGCTTCTCTCATTCCACGACTCTCTAACACTCTACAGTAAATTGCAGATTATAATAGATTCTGCTTACATGACACTGTAGTAGCGCTCCCATCGAGGGCATAAATAAATCCACGTGAGTGAAAAGAACACCAGCATATCATGAAAAGGCACGGCTAGACCCTCCCCCCCCCCCAAAGAGGGGAATAGATCTACAACCAAGTAGATTTTAGACACGTTCTTTTTTTCTGGCTAGTGATACCGTTGTGGGCTTGTAAAGTAAGTCGTTAAGTAGCCTCGGGTAGCCATGATATGGCCCCATAGGTCAGGAGCCTATCTCCTGTTTCCATAGCGTGAGGCAGTTTGATGTCCAAATACAGCCCCTGGACATGATGCTAGTATGTCACTGGGACTTAACCCCAATCCAACCCTTGATGCTGAATGCCAAGCAGGGAGACAGAGACACTAGGTATCATTTTTATAGTCTTTTGACATGGTTTAGCCGGGGAGTGCACCCCCCAAGGCCACTGATTTGGTGGCCTAGGGATCTGCTGTTTTCGGCAAAGAGACGTGGGGCCCTATCTTGGCCTTACCCATTATGCCTAAATATTTTTGGCTTTTTTTACAAAAGAAAAAGTGAAAATAGCCGTCGACACATTGTGAGCTTGTAGATTTAAAATGTTTTTCAAAATAGTAAAAATGCCTAAAAGGTTTAGGCATTAGGGGTAAGGCGGCACGCAAGACAGGGCCCTTGGTGTATATGGGGATTAAAAAGTAGTGGGCCAAGTTAATGACCGGATTCCCTGGGGGATTCCCCACCGGTCAAGATGCTATCCGCTATTTTGAAAATGTATGACAATTTGTGAACATTTTTGAATGTATATATATTTTAAAGCGAACATTATTTGTAACTCCAATCTTTGCTTCTGGGGGTTCTACAAATGTCTTCTAATTTCTAAACCCTAACAGTTTTTTGGAAAAAACATATAACGACCTCCAACATTATGAATTTGGCCGTGGACCCCCATCTGAAGATATTTTGTTCCAGCCCCCCCCCCCCGTCCACCCCCCCGTCCACCCCTAGAAGCAAAGATTTGAGTAAAATATATACATTCCAAAATTTGCAAAATGTTTACATTTTTTAAGAAATTGTAGAGCTTTTTGAATATTTTTGAATATATATTTTTGAATAGCCAATAGTATACAAGCTAACAGCGCGAGGCGTTGTGAGCTTGTAGATCGGCTATTTTTGGCAAAGCGGTATAGGTGTAGAGCAGACAAAGTTAAAAAAAAATAATAAAAAAAACACAATTGTATACAATATAGAGGGGGTCCCTGCTTCATCTCTCGCTCTCAGCTAGGGGGTCCTTGGTCTGAAAACGTTGAAGACCCCTGTGTTACAGAGTACAACGGGGGGCTTCAGTCCCCCCGGGGGGGGCAGGCAGGCAGACAGACAGACTGAGGGGAGGACGGTTCAGTGATTGCTGCTTCCCCTTTTAATGGGCTGCTGGTGTTAGCCACAGAACAATGAGCTCAAGTGGTCACGTAACACGTAGGTGATAAACTGGAAGGGGCTGGCAGGGAGAACAATGGGGCGGAGGTAATCTGACAGTCTGGAGGAACACCCTCAGGGACGGAGGGACAGACACACACACACACACACACACACACACACACACACACACACACACACACACACACACACACACACACACACACACACACACACACACACACACACACACACACACACACACACACACACACACACACACACACACACACACACACACACACACACACACACACACACACACACACACACAGAAGAGGTTTATAGGCCTGTCAGCCTAGAAGCCTCCTATCTCCGTATTCTAACTTTTTGTGTTGTTTTGTAAATTAAAGGAGCAGTTCGCCCCAAAAATGACTTATTTTCTATCAATTACTCACCCCCATGAAGCCTTGAATTTGTGGAGATTTGTTTAGTTTTTGTCGCATTCCTAAGCCAATAATCTCCGGTAAGAGACTCTTTGAGTCTTCTCCTGACGGATGACCCGGTCATCAAATTATTGGGTTAGGAATGCGACAAAAACTAAACAAATCTCCATGAATTCAAGGCACGGGGTGTGTAATTGATAGAAAATAAGTCATTTTTTTTGGATGAACTGCTCCTTTAAAAACGCTACTTGAGCACTCTACAACGTCACACAAAAGCCGAAAAAGTAGCAGATCCACAAGCTCAAAGCGTGGCGCGAAGAGACACGTTTTGAGCTCGTCCCTGGCACAAAATATTTTGAGGTGAGGGTCCGTGGCCAAATAAATATTTATTTTGGGGGTCCTTGACACAAACAAATATAAATGTCATAGTGCTTCGAAACCGCCTGGCTGAGGTGGAGAACAAGGCAGGAACATAAAGTGACTTCATGTTTGTCCCTGTCCTAGGCCTGTCACAATTAATCACAACATAATCGTCTAATTTCAATTATTGTATTTATTATTTTACATCATCGTTTCCATGTTGAAAAAATGTCATACATTGAAAAAAGCTGAAATGGCAGATCTACAAGCTTACAACGCGTCACTTTGTGACTTGTAGAGCAGCTATTTCTGGAATCTTTAAGTTTTTTGAAAGAATAAAATGACTAAATAATCATTTTTGACTACGAAGCCTAAAAGGCAATTTATAAAAGAAATTCATATGTTCAATGCCAAAAACACAATTCAATCGTTAATCGCAATTATTTGTGCGACAATTCATCGTCAACTTAAATGTTGTAATCGTGACGGCCCTACCCTGTCCTAGCACCTCTTCACCTCCCTGTGCTCAATCTTCAGCCCAAAAAGGCCCAGAGCGAGGCTGGACACTGGTGGTCCGTACGGAGGGGTCGATAGGTTATCGTCGTGATAAAGCATGACCTCCTGTTGGCCCTGGGCTAGAGGGGGGCCCTCAGCCCCTCAAGACCCTCTCTTTAGCTGTCAGGCGCCATCTCTGTGGTGAAGCACTTAGTCACGCAAATAGAAAAAAGGAACGAGAAGCCAGGACGAATTCTAAATTTAAAAAAAGCAGGGATTGTTCCAAGTAGAAGTGTAGCTGTAGGCAGTACAATAGGCATGTGACGATTTATCATGTACATCGATTGAAATCGATTCAAACTGGTGACAATCTAAATCGATTTAAAACAAAATGTATCGCGGTGCAAACAGCAGAGAGAACAAAATACTGGATCTTTGTAAGAGGATTGATAGAGAGTTTTCAGTCAATTTGCTAATGTATTGAAAAGAGTTTCAGAGAAAACAGAGTATTGTAAAATAAAAATCATAAAAGAGAAGAAAATACTGGATTTGTGTAAGAGAAATAATAAAAATGTTTAAAAAAATCGGCGATTTGTCTGGAAAATAATTCTGCGTACAATGATGCCAACGGACGCTCCACAACCAGGTGTTCTGCCGTGTCCTCGTAGTCGGACTAATGACTAATGTGACTCTTGCTCAAATGCTGGGACTTTTTCCCTCTTTATATCGTCTCGGTCGGGGGAATCAGCAAAAGTAGCAGATCTACAAGCAAAAAAAAAAACAGTCTGGCAGAGCAGAGTTTTTGTACTTCAAAGCGAAGTTCATAAAGGCGGTGGATAGATGCAGCAAAGTCGTTATTGACAATGATGTGTCGTCTCCAACCATCAAACTCTTCCACGAGCTTCAACGTTCAGCTGTAACACCGACATGTAAAGTAACTAAATACATGTACTCAAGTACTGTACTTAAGTACAATTTTGAGGTACTTTTACTTTACCGGAGTATTTCCAATCGTCTATACTTTTACTTCTACTCCACTACATCTCAGAGGTAAATATTGTACTTTTACTCCACTACAATTATAGTTACTTTGAAGATATATTACATTATAAAACATACACTAACCACTTACGTTATACCTAGGGTTAGGGTTAGGGTTACCCGTGGCGCCATGACGCGTTGTGAGCTTGTAGATCAGCTATTTTCAGCACAGGACACTGTCGTGCCGCCATGTACAAATCAGGCCTTAGTCGTTTTCCTCCCAAACCCCTATCATCATCTCATCACAACTTCCAGAGCCTTTTGTAGAGGTGATAAACTCTAGCGTAACATTAGGCCTCATCCGCAACCCTTCCATTTCGCAATTGCAGGCGTGAAAATCCCCCCCTTCCAAAACAGCCAACGCTGTCATTTGGGGGGTAATTACACGCGCTAAGGAAGGGACGCAGCGCTTAGTCATTGTGTCCCAGAGGAGGGGAATTTCAGGCCAGGTGTGACCCGACGAGCCGCTGTGTGAACCTGCGGCGCGTTTTCTTCTCAGTGCCGGGCGGTGGGGCGGCCAAAACCCCTATTCGGAAGAAGAAACCTGTCAAGAGAACGGCGAGGATAAAGGAAACGTCGAACGAGGAGTTTGACGGGGGTGCCATTGTTGTAACCTGAGAGAACAGTCCATTGTGCGAGAGACGGAGGAGGATTCCGAGGGACTCGATATCTAAAAAAAAAAGGGAGCAACCCTTTCTCCGGTTGTGTTGTCTTTGAAGCCTTTGAGGAAGACCTGACCCCCCGTCATATAGGTGGGGTCCCACCCACATCGAGATGCCCCCCCCCCCTCCTCCTCTACCTACCCTGAGGGCCGAGAAAGCTGTCTTCTGGAGGAAGCCTTAGGGCTGTGCACGCTAAAGCAGCTCTCCCGTGAATTAAAGCCAAGGGAGAGATGTTGAGGACAGGCTTTCGGCGTGCAGGGGGGCCGTGTTCATTACTGTGTCATCAACATGGGGGGGGGGCTTGATCGGTCCTGGACGACGCTAATCCTCTGGGATAGATTTCCCTGTAAGCCAGGGGTATTCAACAGGGGGTCCGGGACCCCTAGGGGGTCCTCAGAGTTACTACAGGGGGTCCGCCAAATCTGTGTGATACTGTATGATCATTGTCTTTTATATTAACCACTTGAACCCTATTCTAAGGGCAACTTTAGCCGAAAATAGCCGATCTACAAGCTCACATGCCTCGCGCTGCGAGGCATGTGAGCTTGTAGATCGGCTATTTTCAGCAAAGAGGGGGAAAAAGAGCAGACCAAGTACAGCGTGAAAGTTTACTAAGTATTGACGGTTTAAGTCGTTAAATGTCTGAAAATACACGTTAACATGAATCCAACATCTATGAAAAGCTTTAATCTGCAACACAATTTTATGTAATACATAGTGGGGGTCCCTGCTTCATCTCTCTCTCAGTTAGGGGGTCCTTGGCCTGAAAAGGTTGAAGACCCCTGATGTAAGCTTTCGCTGAAGGTGGGGGGGGTTTTACTGTGTGGAGTCACCTTGGCTCCACAGACCCACACTCACCTCGACACCAGGCACGCGGCGGCAGCGAGGGCGAGTGATGCGTCTGTGTGGTGCAACGTAGGCACCCCGTTCTACCTCGGCGCGATCGGTTCAAATCACTCGCCGACGCGACCGCGCTCGTATTCCAGCCGTTCTCACACACACTCCGATTTCATGAGCAATTTCTCCCATCGAAAATAACCCCAGGAAAATCAAACATTACCCGGGCCGCAAAAAAAGAAAACGCAACTTGCGCGTCGAGGGGGTTTGAATATTCATTGAGCCGTCAGAAGAGCGAAGACGGAAAACTGGTTCATTAGTCAGCGAGACGCCTCGGTGGTTTGCGGGGATCATGTCTGAACGGAGAGCTGTCGGGTTTTTTTTCGGCTGGCTCAACAGCTATTGTCAGAGAATCCCCCGGCATCATGGGTTTGGAGGTTACAGATTTGCAGAGGTTTAGTGGCTATATGACAGGTGTGGCATCGACGCAGCCACAGGCAGAACTCTGCAAACCTGCTTGTATAAGCATGTTCCCAAAAGCCTTGTACCGCCCCTACTACTGTCTGCAATTTGTGTCTGGAAGATAAAAGGAAAGCACACACTGTATCTGACTAACGCACAGTCTGCATCATTTATCTGAGATGAAAGCTAAACAAGGGAAACTCTCGTGCTGTTACTGTGCATTTAGGTTCACTGTAGATGGTTATGACAGTAGAGGAACAATATGTGCTATAACAGGGGTTCTCAAACGTTTTAATTTCAAGGAACCCAGTTTGGTGTGCATGCAGGCCCCAGACCCACATAACTCTGACAGAGTAAAAAATGGAACCAAAGGGAAGTTACAGACTCGTGGGGTTCCATTTGGTTCCTACTGTAGCTCTCAATCATTTGGTTGGGGACCACCCTCAAGGACCCCTGGGGGTCCCCAGACCCCACTTTGAGGACCACTGTACTACACAACCCACAAGAGAAGCTTCCTTGTCCATTTTTGGCCATTGCTGGTGTTCCTGCAATTCCCATAATGCATTTAGTGGGCAAGCACAGCCTATAAAGGCAGCCATTATATCAACCTGATTCATATTTTCTGAAGTCAAGGTCGCAATTTTGCCATGAACTCAGCAAAAGCAAAAGGTTGTGGCCACTGTGGAGGCTACTGTATGAAACAAGGTTTCATAGTTTTCACATTCACAGATGTTATACTGGTGACATCACTAGGGAGAACTTTTCAGGACACAGAGAACACTTGCTCAGTATTATAGCCCTTATGCTGTTTTTGGTGTCCAGGGGGTCCCCAGCAAAAGTAGTTAATATCGCGTCATTTTAACCAACTTTATACTTTAGCAATTCAAAAATAGCAGATATACAAGCTCATATGAGCTACTATTTTTGTAAAATCGTGCACATTTTTGCAAATCTTTGAATATAATGATAATGTTTTTTAACACATGGGGTGCCAGGTTTTTTTTAAAACAGAGTACACTGAGTGCCAGGATTTTTAACCATTTTTGAGGAGCCGAGATACACAGGCTTTTGAAGTCATAAGTTAACCAGGAAGTGGATTGGAGTCTTTGGTCGTATTCTGGTTCGTCTTCATGTCGTAAAATCGGGGCGTTTTGAGAATATTTAAGGGCGTGTTATTTAAATGACGCTCGGTTTCAGCCATGACATTTATCAACGCTGGGACCAAGTGTACGCTCGGATCAGCTGTGTAGGATGCGTTGATAAATGTGACTTCGACGTTGGTGTACGGCCGAATATATGGAAAAATATATGGCGGTTTATACGCTGCGTTGATAAATGAGGGCCAATGTGTTTAACTGAAATCTTTGCTTCTGGGGGTCCCTGGGACAAAATATTTTTGAATTGGGGGTCGGCGGCCAAACACATTTTTGGGGGTCCTTGACATGAAAAAGTTAGAAAACCCCTGATATATAGCGACATATGTTTTTCAGAAAAACTGTTAGGATTTAGAAGACTTTTAAAAAAAAGTCTTATAATGAATGGGGTTATTATGACAACAGATTTAAGTATCAAACGTCACTCACTGTTCCTGTTGGCCTTGAGCTTGGACAGGAGCTTCTGCGTGCAGGGCAGGTCTCCACTCTTCACAGCCTGCAGGAGATCCTGCTCCTTCCCCATGGTGGCGAGCAACGCCGCAAATACAAAGTCCGCCTCCTTTTTTCTCCTCACAGACACATGCTGCCGGGCCCCGGAGGAGGAGACATCAAGCTGCCTCAGGTAAGACAGACGCCCCCCACACCCCTTACAACCCCCCCTCCAGCGACCGACACACACACGGCCCAGAGGAAATTAGAACAAAAAAAAAAGACCCAGACGGGCGGCAGACGATCCGCCGGAGGTCGGAGGGAAAAGCCTTAGATCGGAAAACCCGCCGCGACACGTATATCCCGGTTGCCCTGCGTCCCAGACGTCGAGGAAAAAAGTATTCCGCTCCTTAATTTCCTGTAGGCAGACGACTTTTTTTCGGTGGGCTCGATTTTTTTGGGGGGGGGGCGGGAGGGGTGGGTTGGAGAGTCGTTCTTTCCAGAAGCTGCCAGCTGTGGGGTTTTGGAGGAGGCTGCTGTGTGGAGCTATTTGGTGATGGGATGGTGGGCGGGGGGGGGGGGGGGGGGACCACTGTGGGATGCTGTGGTCGGAGGGGCCCAGAGAGAGGGCCTGGCGGAGCCTCGTCAAGCAGCAGCAGCAGGACACGACCTGGAGGGAGGAGAGCAGAGAGAGAACAGCTCAGCTAGTGTTGTAAAGCAGTGATTCTCAAAACTTTTTCATGCCAGGGACCCTCAAAATTGCTATATATTTGGTCACGGACCCCCCCATCTGAAAATATGTTGCCAGGGACCCCCCAGAAGCAAAGATTTGTGTTAAAATGTTTGCTTTAAAATATATATACATATTCAAAAAACTTCACTAATGTTCAAGATTTTAGAAAAATAGCAGATCTACAAGCTTGTACATCTGCTATTTTTAAATAGCCAAAGTATAAAAGGTTGAAGTGGTTAAAATGATTGTGATGCTATATTAACACATTTTGCTGGGGACCCCCTGGAACCTCCCCAAGGACCCCCGGGGGTCCCCGGACGACACTTTGAGAACCAATGTTGTATAGCAGTGATTCTCAATCTTTCTCTTTTTTTTTTATTTCAGGGACCCCCAGTGTGAGACGCAATAGGCCACGGGAGTCACGGGACCCCCGTTTGATACCATATTTCATCTCTGGGACCCGATTCTACACAGTGAAATCCTCAGTGTATTAAGAACTGAGG
The DNA here is from genome assembly GCF_963454915.1 of Gymnoscopelus microlampas. Classification (NCBI taxonomy): domain Eukaryota; kingdom Metazoa; phylum Chordata; class Actinopteri; order Myctophiformes; family Myctophidae; genus Gymnoscopelus; species Gymnoscopelus microlampas. The sequence goes on from NC_139948.1 coordinate 4,096,656, forward strand.
CCGATTCTACACATATGCCTTCTAAATCAGTATTTCTCAACACTTTCAAGATTAAAAAAAAATGTTCAAAAATAGCAGATGTACAAAGTTTTATATCTGATATTTTTTGAATAGCCAACGCAAAGGTCTAAAATGACACGATGCTTTTCCGGTTTTAATGTGTTTAATTGTACACTCTGAGAGTGTATACAATTGAAAGTACACTCGGGTTGAAAGTAGTTAAACGTAGGGCAAATGAAAGTGTTTCGGTTAAAACAAAACGGTTTGTTTGTGAAAAAGTCTAAGCTCAATATTCAGATAGTTACTAGTAATCATTACTATAGTGTTTGTTCAGGCCCCCGCCGTCTCTCCAGCTCTTTTCCACAGAGAACACATTTTCAGATGGGTTGCCATTTTCAACCAATCAGGAAAGAATACCCATTCATCAGCTTGTATAGTGTTCCAGCTCCAGTTTTGTCTGCAGGATACAGGATACAGACCCGACCTATAAAATGTTTGTTTCTGTTTGCTTAAAGAGCTGGAGAGCAGGGGGAGACCCCCCGTTACTGATCAAACACTCTATAGCAATGATAAGCATCAGAAGAGAGAGCTATCTAAATATAACCAAAGAAAACACTTGCTGCACCTTTAAGTTAATGGATTGAATACTTCTTTCATACCTCTGGTTCAGGCTCAGCAGCACTAAACCACATCCATTCCACACTCACGTCTGCATATGGCTGTAACGGGGGGGGGGGGGGGCTCTAACCACAAAGAAACCCAACCAACCCAACACAGGATTTCCCCGTGTCTCAATCCGCTTGGAGTTTAATCGTAATTAGATAAATTTACCATGAAACGTTACAGCGATGTAAAACAACCTAAGGCACCATGATTCCTCGCCCCCCCCCCTCCCCTCCTTTTCTAAACAAACCCCCATCCACCCACCCACCGCCGACTGGCTGGGAGATCAGTCGTGCACGCCGATGCTCCTCAGGAAAAGAGGTCGCAATATCCTGAAAACTAAACAGAAAGTGTCCTCATATAATACTCTCCCCACACACACACACACACGCACACGCACGCGCACGCACACGCACACGCACACGCACACGCACACCAGCAGTACCAGCCTTGTGACAAGACGGTGACACTTCAGCCAGCCGCCGCAGCATTGTGAGCTTGTAGATCGGCTATCTTCAAATGGCCGAAATGCATACAGGGCTGAAGTGGGTAATGGATGCTTTGTAATAATAATCAAAATCTACAAAGTAACTAGTACAGTACCTACATTTTTCAAATAAGTGAAAGTAAAAGTACAATATTTGCCTCTGAGATGTAGTGGAGTAGAAAGTAAAAGTACTGAACATTGGAAATACTCCAGTAAAGTCAAATGACCTCAAACATATGTGCTTAAGTACAGTACTTAAGTAAATGTTCTTGGTTTACTTTCCAACACTGACTGGTGCTAACCGGACCTTTATTGACAAAAGGTCTCAGAGACACCGACTATCCGTATTAAGCGTGCCTGTGTTGTATAAATATTGATGAGGCATCCACAACAGCCTAACATCACCACCACGCCAGCTGCTGTTGTTTACAACTTGCCCTCACACTTCTACCGTACATTTTCTATGATCGCTTTGACTGGATTCACATTCAACTGGAGATCGGGGGAACTTAAAGACTCTTCCACCCCGGTGGAACGCACGACCCACGCTAAACGGAGGACGATGCCGCACACACCGGAAAAAAGCACGCTCTACAAGCTCACCGCATGTCGCATCACAACGCGTCGAGAGCTTGTAGATCGGCTATATTTACGGGAGGGAAGAAATGTAATCACTTGGATCTCGCGGGATCCCCGTGAGAAAGACGCGGATGTCCTTATCTAAATTCTCAGGAATAGCAGATGCGCAAGCTGCGAGCTTGTACATCTGCCATTTTTGAAAAATAAAATAAAAATCTTTAACATTAACCCTTTCAGACCTGGAACGCATCTGTGTCACTTTAGATTTCTTTGGGCTATTCAAAAATAGCAGATATACAAGCTCATAGCGTGGCACCGAGTGCCGCGCTATGAGCTTGTAGATCTGCTATTTTTGGAAAAATCTTGAATTTTTTGTTAGGATTTAGATTTTTTTTTAAGAATCGCCTCAGGTCTTAATGGGCTAATATTCCCTTCTGGGGGTCCCTGACACAAAATATTTGAGATGGGGGTCCGCGGCCAAATACATATCATTTTGGGGTGGCGGGGGGAGGGGTCCTTAACATGAAAAAGAACCACAGCGTCATAGGGACAAGCCAGCCCTGTGCATATTATGAAGGTTATTGTCCTCATATCACCAGGAGAGGGAATGCTCTGGCATGCAGGGCCACATCATGCGCTGCTGCTGTTGCTGTATAAACACTAAGTGTGTTTGGGGGGAAAAAAGCAGGGATCACCACTGAGATATGGACGGTTCCTGGCTTGCTACCCCCCCTGTGTGTGTGCTCCTCTGTTCAGCGCTGTTTTCCTGGTTCCAACTTGTTTCATTACATAACCACCACCGTGAGCCTGAGAGAGAGTACACCACACACACACACACACACACACACACACACACAGAGCACCGACTGGGCGTAAGCAAGGCTGTCATTCCTAATCACTGTGATCTCGTCCCCCTCTTCTCTTCTCTTCTCTTCTCTTCTCTTCTCTCTCCCCCTCCAGGGCCTAGAAGGCAGGCTTTTCATGCTCATTGCATTGATGACAATGGACCACATTTATATAGCCGCCCTTTCTAGGCTTTGCGACCCATTCAAAGTACTTTTACAATGTACTTCGCAGTCGTTCGCACGGCGCACGCACGCACACACACACACACACACACACACACACACACGGTGCAGATCAGGGGTCTTCAACAGGGGGTCCGGGACCCCTAGGGGGGTCCTCAGAGTTATTACAGGGGGTTCGCCAAATCTTTGTGATAGGATTTTTTTTTTACATTAACCACTAGAACCTTAGCCTCCCTATTCTGAAGGGATTATCCGAAAATAGCAGATCTACAAGCTCACAACGCCTCACACCAAAAGGTCAAGTTTACAAAGTATTGAGGGTTTTAAGTCGTTAAATTAGCATGAATCCTATATGTAGTGGTCCCTGCGGCACCGAGTGCTGCGCTATGAGCTTGTAGATCTGCTATTTTTTTCTTAAATCATGAACATTTTTGCAAATCTTTGAATACATATATTTTCAAAGCGAACATTTGTAACTCAAATCTACGCTTCTGGAGGTCCCTGGAACCAAACATTTCACAAATGTTCGCTTCCAAAAATATATATATTCAAAGGTATACAAAATGTGTGCTAAAGTTCACGCTGATGTTCACGATTTTTTCAAAAAATAGCAGATCTACAAGCTTATAGGGCTTGTATATCTGCTTCTTTTGAATAGCCAAATAAATCTAAAATGACAGAGATGCCTTCCCCGGTTGAATGGGTAAAAAGATAGTACGATGGAGGGCGGAAAGTCTTTAAAACAGTCATTTTCGTATAAGATTCATTTGTTCCAGCAAAAGGTTTGTAGCCGATCTACTCACTTGTAGATCGGCTATTTCCAGTGTGAGACGCCAGCACACAGCAGGTGTTACGCATGACATGGTAATGAGGCACGCATTCGCACACATTCACACACATCTTCTTGCTCGAGGGCACTTCGACACACAACCAGAAAGAGGAGGAGCCGGGAGCCTTCAGGCTACAGACGACCGCCACTACGCCCAACACACACACACACACACACACACACACACACACACACACACACACACACACACAGGGAATAACATCCACATATCGTGTTGCTGTCGGGAGGAAACCTCAATATACAAAAACTTGTTACTTTTCAGGATTAAAATTCAAAAATAGCAAAAAAAACAGCCGAACGCATCGCAGATCGGCTACTGTTGCTACTTTTGTGTGACACTGTAGTATGACAAAGTAGGGCATTCGTTCGTCACACAATAGCATCAAAGCGAGCTTGTTTTGAGCTTGTAGATCTGCTACTTTTGCTCATTTTGAATTTGAATCCTGGAAATTATCAGTTTAGGACAGGGGTCTTCAACAGGGGGTCCGGGACCCCTAAGGGGTCCTCAGAGTTTCTACAGGGGGTCCGCCAAATCTTTGTGGGATAGGATTTTTCTTTTTACATTAACCACTTGAACCCTGGTATCCCTTTTCTGAGGAGAACTTTAGCCAAAAATAGCAGATCTACAAGCTCACAACGCCTCGCACTGCGAGGCGTTGTGAGCTTGTAGATCGGCTATTTTTGGCAAAGAGGGGAAAAAAGAGCAGACCAAGTATACAAAAAAAGTTTCATCTGAAACTCAATTTTATACAATATAGAGGGGGGTCCCTGCTTCATCTCTCTCTCAGCTAGGGGGTCCTTGGCCTGAAAACGTTGAAGACCCCTGGTTTATGACATATGAAATTTCCACCCCGACAGAGACGATATGCTACATTATGCGAGTTTGAGAGAGCGAGCAACTTCCACAGTCTTGCCAGGCTGATCTCAAGTGCAACACTTTGATTCATTTAGTTAACTTTCACCTCTGTTCCCTAAAGCAGTGGTTCTCAAACTTTTTCATGCCAAGGACCCCCAAAATTGATATGTACTGTATTTGGCCGCGGACCCCCATCTGAAAATGCATGTACCAGGGACCCCCAGAAGCGCAGATTTGAGAAAAAAATGTTCGCTTTAAAAATATATATATTCAAAGATTTGCACATATCTTCACGATTTAAAACAAAATAGTAGATCTACAAGCTTGTAGCGCAGCAAGAAGTGTCGCGCTATGAGCTTGTATATCTGCTATTTTTGAATAGCCCAAGTTGAAAAAATATTGTTAAAGTGGTAAAAATGATTGTGACGCTTTTTTAACTAATGTTGCTGGGGACCCCCTGGTGCACCCCCCCCCCCCCCCCCCACCCCAAGTACCCCTGGGGGTCCCAGACCCCACTTTGATAACCAATGCCCTGGAGTACGGTGAAATTTAAACTAAATCACTTCCACCTCTCTTACCCTGAAGTACAGTATTGTTTAAATGGGGATTATGGAACATGTCTTATGTAATATAGTTAGTGGCTTACTACAGTATGAAAGAGTTGCAGTGCTGTGTATTACACAGGGAACAGTAATAGTAGGTACACTGCAGTGCACAGCAAAGAAAGTACTGCTATGCACTAAAGATAACATACAGCTATACAGACAAGATAGTACCTTTTGTGTACTATACAGTCAAGATAGTATTATCTGTGTACTATACAGTAAAGAAAGTACTATGTGTGTGCTATACAGTAAATGTAGTACTATTTGTGCTAAGACACAGTGTTTAATTCTGTGATTCAGTGTTTAGGAATTTGGTGGGACATGTTTACATTGTATAGCCCAGCACACTGCCAGCAAACAGGGCTGCAGAGTCCAAAGCCATCAATCGCAGTGTGTACGTAGCGTTTTCCTGCGACTGATAGTAGCATAAAGCCTCACTATGAATCATATACGAGATGTATCTCCTTGTATCCAGGCATATCATACACAGACGTTGACCATATCAACCCGTTTCACTGAATCTGTATCTACTTTGTTGTACGATGATAAGATATGCAATGTCCCTGCCTTATTATTTGTTCACAAAGGCAATGGGATGATGGCATTCATTAACGCTAGTCAACAGATTAACTACTTGAACCAGGGGTCTTAAACAGGGGGTCCGGGACCCCTAGGGGGTCCTCAGAGTTACTACAGGGGGTCCGCCAAATCTTTGTGTGATAGGATTTTTTTTTTACCTTAACCACTTGGACCCTAGCATCCCTTTTCCAAGGAGAACTCAGGAGAGCTCACAACGCCTCGCAGTGCGAGGCGTTGTGAGCTTGTAGATCGGCTATTTTTGGCAAAGAGGTGTTTGGTGTAGGTAGCGGGAAAAAAGAGCAGACGAAGTAAACAAAAAAAGTTAAATCTGAAACACAATTTTATACAATATAGAGGGGGTCCCTGCTTCATCTCTCTCTCAGCTAGGGGGTCCTTGGCCTGAAAACGTTGAAGACCCCTGACTTGAACCCTATGGCAAAAATAGAGCATCTACAAGCTTTTGAAAAATGTTCAAAGATTAGTAAACATTTTCAAAAAATAAGAATGTGGCATAATTCGGGCTCTGATATGGAGGTAGAACTTGCCAGCCACAACGTGCGTACCAGTGCCATGGCCTAGCTCCCGAAATGCAATGTCGTTGTTGCATTTGAGTTCAGAGCACAGAGGAATGTGGTATTTCTGTTCCATGAGAGCTCCTTTTTTTAAAACATAAATAAATTACTCAATTACAGGCCAGGGCATCCTGCAAAAATAATACTTTTTGCGAGTGTAAACTAGCTCTCCCCTGCCCCTTCACTAGGATGGGATCTCTTCAAACTGCACCACCAATCTATCATGCCTTGACACCAGCAGCCACATCATTGAAAAGCCGGGCCACTGCCTTCAATAAACATAATGTTGGAGAACTCTTGTTGTGACCTAGCGGTGGATGCTTGGATGTCAAGAAGAGGGTAGGGAGAGAGGCGGCCCGGGAAACCGGAGGCTGTGAGCTTGTATATCTGCTGTTTTTGAATAGCCAACGTATTACAGTTGATTTAGTCGACTAAAACGTATTTTTGGCGGTGCCTTGATGGCGTCGTAATGGCTGATTTTACACTTGGTTGCATGCTGAAAATAGCCGATCTACAAGCTCATGACGCAGAGCTTGTAGATCTGCTATTTTTAAAATGACTTGTGTTTTAGTTCTACTGGATCTGGATTCTCCACTCTTCCTCTACTTCCCCCTACTCTTTGTTGACGAAATTGTCAATATATTTAGTCTTAGTTTTAGTCATCGTAGCTTAGTTTTTATTTCGTTTTTATTTCGTCAGTGAAAAAAGGTAGTCGACGATAGCCGATCTACAAGCTCATGACGCAGAGCTTGTAGATCTGCTATTTTTAAAATGACTTGTGTTTTAGTTCTACTGGATCTGGATTCTCCACTCTTCCTCTACTTCCCCCTACTCTTTGTTGACGAAATTGTCAATATATTTAGTCTTAGTTTTAGTCATCGTAGCTTAGTTTTAATTTCGTTTTTATTTCGTCAGTGAAAAAAGGTAGTCGACGAACATTTTTCGTCATAGTTTTAGTCGACGAAATCAACACTGCAATGTATAAATGGATAAAGTGGTTGAAATGATTGTGACGCCAACCAGACCACTACAATCCCTTCCACTGCACCAGGGGCTTCACACATGACACCTGGACTGTCCACTTATGCCCTAAAAGGTGCTCCAAGTGATGTTTTAAAACAAAGTTCGTTGATGAAAAGTTAAAAACTCGATATTCCGATTGCTATAGTGTGTTTGTTCAGTTAACAGGGGTCTCCCCCGTCTCTCCAGCTCTTTAGTAAACAGAAAATACATGTTCAGTTGGGGTTATTAAATGTCATCCAATCAGGAGAGAGAACCCCATGATGATCATTTATCAGCTTGTTGTGTTCCAGTTCCAAAGTTGTCTGCTCATTTATTTGTTTCATCACTTCCGATTACACTTGTTTATCCTTTATTCTGTATGAGTTCTGTATTTTCTGTTTACTAAAGAACAGTTATTAACAAGACAAATATCACTTACAACACCTTAAAGCAGGGATGGGCAACTTTGACGATGGACACTATATTTCCGCACTCACTCCAGAGGGCCACACTTTTTTCGCCATTCTATGTCACACAAAAGTAGCCGATCTACAAGCTCAAAACGCGTCGCAGTGTGACGCGTTTTGAGCTTGTAGATGTGCTATTTTTGCTATTTTTTAATTGGAATCCTGTTTTTTTGTGTGCAATTTTTGAATTGGAATCCTGAAAAGTAACATTTATATATAATTTCAAATGCATTTAGTTATACTTATGTTAAGTTAACTTTATGAACTTAAATTAAAATATACATTGGACATAAAAAAAATACTTTTAATACTAGTCATTAAGCTACTAATATAGACTGAAGTAATTAATGCGGGTCATGTTTGCATGTTTGGAATTGTAACAGCTGAAATCAATAATATATCAGTATTCCGATATTAACCTGCGGGCCGCATAAAGTGAAGGTGGGGGGCCACATGCGGATGTGGCCCCCAGGCCGCCAGTTGCCCATGCCTTAAAGCATTATTTTCATACTTCAGCTATTTTCAAGGAATTGTGAAAAATGTTGACAAAATATTGGATGCAAATACAGGGACCGCAGGGTTAAGTGGCACTAAAGCAATATCAGCAGACAACATTAGTGTCCTCTCCACCGTCCAGTAACATTTTCCACATCTATTTTCATATACTATTGAGTAGCTATCGGACATACTAAAAACTCTCACATACTAATTTGGCACATTATATAGTATACTATGGCTAGTCGTACACATCCATAGCCTACTGTACTTCCACTTAAATGTAGAGTCGTACCGATACAATTGTTTCCTACCCGATACCGATTCCCATAACTTGCGTATCAGTCGATACCGAGTACCTACCTAAAATATCTAGGGACAGTGGTTCTCAAAGTGGGGTCCAGGGACCAAATGGGTTCCTTGAGGCGGTTCCAAATGGACCCTTTACAGGTCTGTAACTCTGAGTGTACAAATGGAACCAAATGGACCCTTACAGGTCTGTAACTCGGAGAGTGTACAAATGGAACCAAATGGACCCTTACAGGTCTGTAACTCGGAGAGTGTACAAATGGAACCAAATGGACCCTTACTCGGAGAGTGTACAAATGGAACCAAATGGACCCTTACAGGTCTGTAACTCTGAGAGTTATGGGGGTCCTTGAAAACAAAAGACTTGAGGACCACTGATCTAATTCAAATTCCATTAATAATTGTTAATGTGCAGCTGCAAGTTAGTAAAATAATAATGTAAATAGTACGGTAAGAAACAGTCGTGCAACATCAACTGAAGCAATCAAAATATGACTGTAAATTAAGTATAATCATGTGATAAATTGATTAAATTCCGTGGTATTGGATAGGGCATAGACTGGCATACTCGCCGATACAGATGCCAGCATTTGAGGCAGTATCTGCATCTTTTCCAACTGTACTTAAGGTAGGGTAAGTGATATTGTTTTGTTATTTTTTTGTTTTTTGTTAAAGTACTATATTCACAGGGGTCTCTCCAGCTCTTTAGTAAACAGAATTATGTACATTTCAGGTAGGTGACAACATTTAAGCCAATGGGGGGCACGGTGGCGCAGTCAGTAGTGCTGTCACCTCACAGCTGAAACGCTGTGGGAACTGGTTGGAATAACGTGTTCCTTCCACGCGCTACGTCCAACCAGGGAAACTCTCCCCTGTCAGGTGACAAGAAGGTCAGTTGGTTCTTATGCATTGAAGGAGGCATGAGCTCGGCCCTGGCCTCCCTAGGTTGGCAGAGGGAAGGTAGTGCCCAGGATTACATAGACAATTGGCACTGGGTGTAAAAAATAAGGGTTACAAAATCGTGGGATAAAAATTTAGTAAAAAAAAAACAAACCTTTAAGCCAATCAGGAGAGAGCACTGAAAATGCATGTTATGTTTAATAAAGCGCTGGAGAGACATGGGAGACTCCTGTTACTGAACAAACACTATAGAAATGAGTACTATCAGAATATAGAGCTATTTAACACTTATTTTAACCAAAGAAAATCACTTACCCTACCTTTAAATGTTATGAACTTTGAAGCTAGTGACTTGCACGCTTGATAAGCCAACTTTTTTGGTCACAGTCACACAATGGATGAGGGCTCCCTCCTAACAGTGTGGTGACACAACTGTCAGTTTGTCTCTCCATGCAAGCTTGGAAGGTGGAATGTGGAGTCAAGTATGGAGCAGACCTCAGTGTGCCACAAACACAAACACAAACAAAATCTCACTTCACACGCACACGCACACACACACACACACACACACACACACACACACACACACACACACACACACAGCTGTTTATTGTTACTATGTTTAAAACTAAAACTAAAGCTGATGTTATTAGTCAAGCACATAAACCATGTTTTCTAACCCTTGTTACGTCATGGGGAAGAATTGCATTATTATTATTATTTCACAAAATTGTGTTTTATTAGGCTTTTTTTTCAAGAGTGTCGCTTTTTAAGGCCCTACCAACCCCATGTGTTATCCTGGGGCTCAATATCTTCCATATTCTGAAAGTCACTAATTAAGCCTAACCTCAATCGAATAAAGTAGAAATAACTGTTAAACATTATAACAACATGTGTTGTCCATGGATGCACACACAGCAAGTGGCCTATGTATAAACAGCTTCATTAAATAACATTAAATAGCATTAAATAGCATAGCCAGTGGTGTAAAGTAACTAAGTACATTTACTCAAGTACTGTACTTAAGTACAGTTTTGAGGTCTTTTTTACTTTACTGGAGTATTTCCAATTTGCAGTTATTTTACTTCTACTCCACTACATCTCAGAGGCAAATATTGTACTTTTACTCCACTACAATTATTTGAAACTTTAGTTACTAGTTACTTTTCAGATATACATTACATTATAAAACATAAAATAACTAATAGCCCTATTTTAGCTGTAGTATACAACCCTCATAGACGTATTTATGATTCTGACGTTTACGATTGAAAACGTCAGAACCATAAATACGTCTACGAGGGTTGTATACTACAGCTAGTCCTATTTTATACCTAGGCTATTTGAAAATAGCTGATCTACAAGCTCGCAAGGCGTTGTGAGCTTGTAGATCTGCCATTTTCAAAAGATTTGTATACATTTTGAACACTTGTGAAATGGGACAGTCTGCATAATGAGTACTTTTACTTTTGGTACTTTAAGTACATTTTGATGCCAATACTTCAGTACTTTTACTCAGGTAAACTTTGAATTCCAGACTTCTACTTGCGTTTCTATATTGCAGTATTGATACTTTTACTTAAGTAAAAAAATGTGAGTACTTTTTCCACCACTGCCAGACAGCCAGCCAGCCAGCACATTTATCTGTTCTGACGCGATTTATTTCATTGATTTTGTCGCTCTTGGACGCGTTCACCTTCAGTGCTTGTTGTCGGCAAGCGACACCACCACATTATCGAAGGCGCAGAACCATTAACTACACACACTTGATCCCTATGGATCCCCTGGAGGATCGATCTCGGGAATGGGATCCAGGCGATCCGCGACCTTTGGATCATTTTGGAACATTTGGATCATGAGGACTCCAGCCAAGCCATGTGCATATGTATTATTATTGTGCCATATATCTTGTAATAACGCATAAACAATCCATCTGACTCACCTGATCATGTATTGGAGCTTATCAAATATTTTAACTTTCCCCAAAAAAAGTTTGTCTGGAAGTTGCTTTTAGTCCCAAATCCTGGCATAGAAGGTCTTCAAAAAAATTAAAATCCAGGGATTAAGTTTTCTTTTCAGTGTCTGATCGTGAAGTAGACGTTTTGTAGCCGTTTTTGTTTCACGTACAAATACTACTGTAATGATCTAAAGTTATAGTTGTTGAGGCCAGTGAGACGTTCTCCTTCACTACTACAGAGTGTCACCTCGCTCTACCAGAGAGAGAGAGAGAGAGAGAGAGAGACAGAGAGAGAAACAGGCTCCTCCTCAAAATGCGTTCGTACCTCCCACTAGCACCGTGTACATATATCCCATGGGCCGGGGGGTCGCGTTGCCAGATCTTTTGAGAGAAACAAGCAGCGACGTCTATGAAAACAATCCCAAAAGAAGCCACTGTAGTCACATGAGCACTTTATCAGCTCTTTGAAAAAAGCCAATCCACAAGCTCAAAACGCGTCGCAATCGCGACGCGTTGTGAGCTTGTAGGTTGGCTTTTTTCAAAAAGACATTGAAAAGAGAAAGTTAAATATATGGAATATATTTGAAAATTAAAAGAAAAAAATCAGATAGGGGTCTAAAACTTTTTTTTATTTTAAACAAGCCCTAAAAAAACGCAACCCGCAACTACCAATATTTACAAGTAACTTTACAGAAAAACAAGCCCTAAGTCGCTTATAATAAAGAGACATGGCAACACTGAGGGGGTGGGGTGGCTGTCATCATAGATATATCTATGGTTGTCATGCCAACCTACCGCTCGCTCACGGCACACACTGCAATCATCGGTTGCGTGCCAACCATCTACCCAATTAGCGCGCACACTCCCTCCGGACTATGGGATATTCACCATTCCAAAAGAGGCAGGGGCTGTCTGTCATTAATTATATTGTGTTGTTTGTTGTTGTTGTTGTTGTTGTTGTTGTTGTTGTTGTTGTTGTTGTTGTTTGTTTGTTTGTTTGCATTTGTCTTTTTTTAAATGATTTTATTATGGTAATCCAATACAAATCTTTGAATTGACTATGTTATTATGTTATTATAACAAATAATTGAATCAAACAAAAATACAAGTATTAAAAGAAAAGATAAATATGTACAATTTATATACAGTATGATACATCAAGTCATGATTTGTCATTTTATATACAATCATCTATTTAAAGTATTATGGACAGCCAAATGATAATATCTGGGAAGTAGCCTATGCCTGGCAGTGGTTCTCAACCTTTTAAGGCTGCGACCCCCCAAAATAATCATATTTGAACTGGGGACCCCCCACCCTGATAAGCACTTGGAATCATAGGAGTTGAGGCATTACATTTAGTTTGACTCGGTTCCACAGACAAAAAAATGAAAATAGCAGATCTACAAGCTCACAACACCTGGCATTGCGAGATGTTGCGCTATTTTCACAATGGTTGCCTCTTATTTCTTATATTATTTGACCATGTTTTACCAGTTTTTGTAATAAAGTTTGTTGATTACTTTTTTCTTTTCTTTTCTTTTTTAGAAATATGTATTTATTGTTCAAACGTTTCTGGGGGTCCCTGGAACAAAATATTTTGACATGGAGGTCCGCGACCAAATACATATCATTTTGGGGGTCCTTGACATGAAAATGTTTGAGAACCAGTGATCTATTGTTCCGAAAAAAGGATTTGGGTGAGAAGACTGGCAGGCTTTGATGCAACCCTAAATTCCCAACAAGTGTTATTATGTGTAAGCTATTCCACAAGCTCTGTGTAAGCTTGTCCATTAGGGGTGGGATTTTTTTTGTTGTTGTAAAGGTCTGATAATTGTCTACAGATATTCACACCTAAATATTTAAAGTAGCCTAGTTTTCAGACATGTTAAAGGGAAGTCACGTTTGTGGAATTTGAAGAGCCAAATTGTTTATTGGAAAGCATTCACTCTTTGAAAAGGTTTATAGCCTGAAAAATCTGTTCAATAGTTCAACTGTCTGGGGTGTAACGGTTAACGGATCAGATATAAATAATAATAATTAATCTGCATACAATGAAAGAATGTTTTCAACAAAGGTTTGTTGATTATTTCTGATGCAGTAATGGAGCTCAGTAATGGTCTCTTCCTTTTGAGAACCACTGCCCTAGAACATGGGCCTTCAACAGGGGATCAAGGACCCCCTAGGGGGTCCTCCGAGCTACTACAGTTTTTTGTGTGATATATAGGAACAGATATTTTTGCCGCATGTTCGCCCCATGAATAGGAGAGAGAGAGAGGGTTTAAGTGGTTAATTATAAGTGGTTGGAGGTTGGTCTTCCTACTCTTCCATTGAGACATTTAGATCCCACTGGTGTCAGTCAGGTAGGACATCTACTGGTTGACAAGCAGTACTGCATGAAGTAGGGGCAGTGGTGGAAAAAGTTGTCACATTTTTAGCCGCATGCTTGCAGCGGCTCTCTAAACAGCACCAGTCCTAGTCGACACCCGAGTGATAAAGTGTCGACACCTATTGTCATTGGCTGTCCTGGCTGTCCATCACACTTCCCCCCTTTTAAGCCCCCCTTTTAAGCCAATGGGGAGACGCAAATGTAATGGACACGTTAGTCAATGAATTTTACTATTTTAAGGGGGCTGTAAGCGTCCATTTGGTTCCATTTGTACACTTGGGTGGTTGCGTCGTTGTGTACATGTGCGGTGCAGCGGTGAAACAATGGCGTCAACGAGTGAAACGCTCAAAAGTTTCACTCGTCCCCTTCTACCCAAGGTAACAAGTCTCTGTTGACAATTTTAATAATCCAATTGATAATAATCCGTTTGGGATCTCCCTGTGAATGAATAACTAGTGTTGCTGAGCGTGTCCGTCCCTCAGTCTAGCGTTGCCGAAAATGGCAGATCTACAAGCTCACAACGTGGTGCGAACAGACGCAGTGTGAGCTTGGAGATCGGCTATGTTTGGTGCGTGACACCGTCGTACGATGAAGTATTAATTGCGCTTTTAAAGTGACAGTACACACATTAACCGTTTCTTCAATATTATTTTACAAAAGTAAAAAGGTCACTTGCCTTCTGTCTGTTAGAAAAGTACTGTATTTGAAGGCCCTAGTAAAATGTAGTGCAAGTGATATATTTTGTTAAAACAAAATAAAAAGAATAGAAAAAATAACTATGCATTTTTTGTTTATAAAGAGTTGAAGACACATGGAGATTTCATAGTAATTATTACAGTACTATTCATAATATAAAGCCATTTAACACTTATTGCACATTATATGAATGGTTGTTTTAATGATAGGCAAAAATATTTTTAACTTTTGTCATCTTCATTTAATTTTAGATAGTGGTCAGCCACAAACTAACTGTCACAACTGGCCAATAAAAAAAGATACCGGTTCTGTTCAGAATTATTCGTCTCACGTCTTTTTTCTTAATAATAGAAAAAGATCGATAGTGGGCTCGATAAAAGCTCGGTTCGATAAGCAGGCTCGATAAGGTGCTCATTATCAATAAAAATTAACGAGCTCCATCCCTAAACAAGAGAGCTTCAGGCCGAAGGGTTCGCCTACAAATGCTAGCATGATTCATTACACCCAGTTTGGCTATTAAGTTATTATTTGGCCATGTTCACACTGACTTCAATCTTAACTATGTTGGGAAGACCCGTGTGGTGTCACAAAATGTTGCCACCACTTATATAAAAAACATTACAGCGTTAATCTGCCACGCTAAATGTTGCCAGGTTTGGCGAGAGACAAAAGCAATCCAAAAAACAAGTAATCAGGTCTATGAAAAGATTGGGCCCAAAAAAGCCTGCCGCATGCGGCTTTATTATGACTTTGGTCATTCTTGTTTACTTAAGTAAAAGTATCAATACTGCAATGTAGAAGTACTCTGTTACAAGTGAAAGTCCGGAATTAAAAAAATACTTGAGTAAAAGTATTGGTATCAAAATCTACTGAAAGTACCAAAAGTAGAAAGTATTCATTATGTAGAATGTCCCATTTCACAAGTTTTCAAATGTATAAAATCATTTGAAAATAGCAGATCTACAAGCTCACAATGCGTCGCATTTTCAAATGGTCGAAATGTATATAGGGCTGTAGTTGTTAATGTATGTTTTGTAATAATAATCAAAATCTACAAAGTAACTAATAACTAAACTTTTCAAATAATTGTAGTGGAGTAAAAGTACAATATTTGCCTCTGAGATGGAGTGGAGTAGAAGTAAAAGTACTGAAAATTGGAAATATTCCACTAAAGTAAAAAAAAAAAAATACTTTGTTACTTTACACCACTGAGTAGGGGAGATTGCCTCATACATGGTATAGTGGTAGATGTTTGGTTTCCCATGTGAGAGGGTTCGATCGGGGTTCGGATCCCGGTTGGGATGGAAAAAGGAATTGCAGATTCAAGCTTTAGTGTGTTTCTACAAGGTGTTGGTCAGCTCCCCCCTGCCCTCTTGTACAAGTGGAGGACTTGTTTGTGGTCCAGGACGTCCCACAACCAGCTCTCCATCTTCATGTCATGGTTGGCGAAGAAGACCAGAGGCCTCTTCACAGAGTCATAGTAGTGGTCCGAAAAGTCTGCGTAGTTGCTGGTTATGAAGCCATAAGCAGACACCTAACAGGAAGATAGATAGATAGATAGATAGATAGATAGAGAGATAGAGAGATAGAGAGAGAGTGAGAGATAGAGATAGAGATAGAGATAGATAGATAGATAGATAGATAGATAGATAGATAGATAGATAGATAGATAGAGATAGATAGATAGATAGATAGATAGATAGATAGATAGATAGATGGATAGTGAAAATAGCCGGTCTACATGCTCAACACATCACATCTTGATGTGGTGTGAGCTTGTAAATCTGCTATTTTTGCTACTCTTGCCAAGTATGAAATACAGCTTTCATTTTTGAAAAACAAAAAAGAAAAAAAAAAAAAAAAAAAAGTACACTTGGGTGGTTGCGTCGTTGTGTACATGTGCGGTGCAGCGGTGAAACAATGGCGTCAACGAGTGAAACGCTCAAAAGTTTCACTCGTCCCCTTCTACCCAAGGTAACAAGTCTCTGTTGACAATTTTAATAATCCAATTGATAATAATCCGTTTGGGATCTCCCTGTGAATGAATAACTAGTGTTGCTGAGCGTGTCCGTCCCTCAGTCTAGCGTTGCCGAAAATGGCAGATCTACAAGCTCACAACGTGGTGCGAACAGACGCAGTGTGAGCTTGGAGATCGGCTATGTTTGGTGCGTGACACCGTCGTACGATGAAGTATTAATTGCGCTTTTAAAGTGACAGTACACACATTAACCGTTTCTTCAATATTATTTTACAAAAGTAAAAAGGTCACTTGCCTTCTGTCTGTTAGAAAAGTACTGTATTTGAAGGCCCTAGTAAAATGTAGTGCAAGTGATATATTTTGTTAAAACAAAATAAAAAGAATAGAAAAAATAACTATGCATTTTTTGTTTATAAAGAGTTGAAGACACATGGAGATTTCATAGTAATTATTACAGTACTATTCATAATATAAAGCCATTTAACACTTATTGCACATTATATGAATGGTTGTTTTAATGATAGGCAAAAATATTTTTAACTTTTGTCATCTTCATTTAATTTTAGATAGTGGTCAGCCACAAACTAACTGTCACAACTGGCCAATAAAAAAAGATACCGGTTCTGTTCAGAATTATTCGTCTCACGTCTTTTTTCTTAATAATAGAAAAAGATCGATAGTGGGCTCGATAAAAGCTCGGTTCGATAAGCAGGCTCGATAAGGTGCTCATTATCAATAAAAATTAACGAGCTCCATCCCTAAACAAGAGAGCTTCAGGCCGAAGGGTTCGCCTACAAATGCTAGCATGATTCATTACACCCAGTTTGGCTATTAAGTTATTATTTGGCCATGTTCACACTGACTTCAATCTTAACTATGTTGGGAAGACCCGTGTGGTGTCACAAAATGTTGCCACCACTTATATAAAAAACATTACAGCGTTAATCTGCCACGCTAAATGTTGCCAGGTTTGGCGAGAGACAAAAGCAATCCAAAAAACAAGTAATCAGGTCTATGAAAAGATTGGGCCCAAAAAAGCCTGCCGCATGCGGCTTTATTATGACTTTGGTCATTCTTGTTTACTTAAGTAAAAGTATCAATACTGCAATGTAGAAGTACTCTGTTACAAGTGAAAGTCCGGAATTAAAAAAATACTTGAGTAAAAGTATTGGTATCAAAATCTACTGAAAGTACCAAAAGTAGAAAGTATTCATTATGTAGAATGTCCCATTTCACAAGTTTTCAAATGTATAAAATCATTTGAAAATAGCAGATCTACAAGCTCACAATGCGTCGCATTTTCAAATGGTCGAAATGTATATAGGGCTGTAGTTGTTAATGTATGTTTTGTAATAATAATCAAAATCTACAAAGTAACTAATAACTAAACTTTTCAAATAATTGTAGTGGAGTAAAAGTACAATATTTGCCTCTGAGATGGAGTGGAGTAGAAGTAAAAGTACTGAAAATTGGAAATATTCCACTAAAGTAAAAAAAAAAAAATACTTTGTTACTTTACACCACTGAGTAGGGGAGATTGCCTCATACATGGTATAGTGGTAGATGTTTGGTTTCCCATGTGAGAGGGTTCGATCGGGGTTCGGATCCCGGTTGGGATGGAAAAAGGAATTGCAGATTCAAGCTTTAGTGTGTTTCTACAAGGTGTTGGTCAGCTCCCCCCTGCCCTCTTGTACAAGTGGAGGACTTGTTTGTGGTCCAGGACGTCCCACAACCAGCTCTCCATCTTCATGTCATGGTTGGCGAAGAAGACCAGAGGCCTCTTCACAGAGTCATAGTAGTGGTCCGAAAAGTCTGCGTAGTTGCTGGTTATGAAGCCATAAGCAGACACCTAACAGGAAGATAGATAGATAGATAGATAGATAGATAGAGAGATAGAGAGATAGAGAGAGAGTGAGAGATAGAGATAGAGATAGAGATAGATAGATAGATAGATAGATAGATAGATAGATAGATAGATAGATAGATAGAGATAGATAGATAGATAGATAGATAGATAGATAGATAGATAGATGGATAGTGAAAATAGCCGGTCTACATGCTCAACACATCACATCTTGATGTGGTGTGAGCTTGTAAATCTGCTATTTTTGCTACTCTTGCCAAGTATGAAATACAGCTTTCATTTTTGAAAAACAAAAAAGAAAACTAAAGAAATTAAAATAGGAGATACAAGGTTTCTGTCCGACATATGAGGCATACAAGTGTGATTCTGTATTTCTAGTTCACGTAAAAGTTTAAATAATAATAATATATTTATATATATATAGCAAACATTTTTCATATGATGCTAATTAACACGATAGGGGAAAGTTTCTGTTCTGTTTTGTTTTATCATTGATGTGAATATTGATGTGAAAATGTAATTGTACTGTGATGTACGGCACTGCAAATGAGGGCAACCTCAATGTCTTTTGAGAATAAATAATGGTTTGAATTGAATGAATCTGATATGGTTGTCAATGTCCTGCAGCCTTAAACTGACAGTGAATTAAAGGATTTGATTTTATACTTGCTGAATCCATTGATGTCAATGTAAATGTTTCCCTGCTCTTATTTCAACATATTTATCAGGTTTCCATGGAAGAAAATGACATAGTCTCAACTGAATAATATCAGTAGAAACTTTGTGTTAAAAACACAATTATTTTGTCCAGCAACATTTCAGAATGGTCATGTGTGTGACTAAATGAATCTTTAACCTACAATACCTCTAAGTTTTACTCTGTGTGTGTTGTCATTTTATTATCTTTGATCCAGGTGACTACAGGTTAGTTTACCTCAGGCCTTGTGTTTTCATAAAACGTCTGTAATATTTAACAGACAGACCTCTGTTAACCATCATATAAAATGTCATAAATGTGGAACAAATATATGTTTTTTTTATGCAACTGAACTCAAATCACATAAGAGATGTGTGGTAGATGTTTATTTGATTTGTAATTATTTTTCTTTACAAACAATATAATTGTATTAGAACTCAGAGCAAAACAGTCAGTCATATTGCTGCAGCAGAATATGTCAAAAGATCATGAATGAAAATTTTCATTAAAACCTTTTGAGATTCATCCAAAGAGGTGATTTTATATTTTATGAGGAAAATGTGTGAAAGTGTTCACTACAGTAAAGTAAAAGGATCATAATATAGTATTTTATATTAAAGTACCGTGACTCCTTTAAAGGACTACACCATGAATTTAAAAAAGAATAATAATATTTAATATCATATTGTGTATGTCCCTCAAACGTTTTTCAAAAGGTTTGAGCCTAAATCAAGCCTCAGATATACTCATTACAACTAACTTCTCTCTGGCTTATAAAGCACTTTCACCTGCAATACCACATTGTCCTGTTTGGCACGGGGCGCTATTGAGACAGTTTGTATGCATGTTATCTCCTGGTTATGTTTTTTTTTTTGGGGGGGGGGGGGTGGAACTGAAAAACGTGAGGAATTGTTCCCTGACGTGACGTCACGCCAGGGACCAAATCGTTTGGCCTGTTTTTAGACCAATTTACAGAAAACCCCAGATTTGCTGTGAAAGCCTGAGTGTTCAAACTGGGGTATTTTTGAGGATAGACGAGAGGTAGGGGAGACCAAAAACACACAAAAAAGAAGAAAAAGTTAAAATTCATGGTGTAGTCCCTTTAAGATCATTCAAATAATCCTGTTAGTATTGCTAGCATTACTGAAGTGAATACATAAAATATATATCTTATACCATGGACACTTTATAATGATTGATTATTGACTACAGACAGTAGATATGATCAATAACATGACATAATCATAATAGATATGTTGATGATCACAGATGACATCAACATGTTCCTCTGCCCTCGACCAACATTATCTATCTATCTATATATACAATTTGAATCCTGCGCCATGTCGGTTGTCAGTATGTATGTATGTAGCCAGTGTGACGTAATCTGACATCACGCCAGTGTGACGTAATCTGACATCACGATGAGACGGTCGTCCCGAATATGGACACAACGCCAGTGTGACGTAATCTCACGACAGCATGACATCACATCCTACCTATAAATTCTAGGATGCCGTCAGATCGCACCAGTTCGACGGCTTCCATCCTCAACACTGTGAGGTGCCTGTAAGGTGGCACTGCAAAGTGAACGACGCGTCACGCTAGACGTTCGGGCCGCGTAGCGGCCCGAACTTCTAGTATATATACAATTTGACGCGGCCCGAACTTCTAGTATATATACAATTTGAATCCTGCGCCATGTCGGTTGTCTGTAACGTTGTATGTAGCCAGTGTCACGTCATATGACATCACGGTCGTGACATCACGATGAGACACGCCAGTGTGACGTAATCTCACGACAGCATGACATCACATCCTACCTATAAATAGGTAGGATGCACCAGTTCGACGGCTTCCATCCTCAACACAACCCACGCCGACGACCCTTTACACAAATAAACTGCTAACTTCATCTCCTGCGATTTCAACTATCTTTTCACATTGTACACCACTGCACACTCCCCACAGGTCTGCCATACCAGGTCTGAGTAATCACAAAGTGGGTTTTGGTCATTGGAGAGGTGATGCACGTCACCTCTTTCTGAAGTGGGTACTTTCAAAGCCTGCCGTGGATTTAGGAGAGCACAAAACTCTCTCTCACACTGTGAGGTGCCTGTAAGGTGGCACTGCAAAGTGAACGACGCGTCACGCGGCCCGAACTTCTAGTACAGATACAAAACTTTACTGGTATTCCCCTTAAAGACTCAAAAGTTTGTCTTTGTCATGTTCATCATCATCATCATCATCATCATCATCATCATCATCATCATCATGTCTAACTACGTTGTAGTTAGATGATGATGATGATGATGATGATGACTCCTGTAAAGGCTCCTGTAAAGGCTCCTGTAAAGGCTTCAGTGATTTCTGGACTTCCTCCTTGTGATCCAGTGCAGCTTCATCGATGGGTCTGAAACGGTGGTTGATGTGTTTTCTAGAATCTCGACACACAAAACACGCTGGCTTTTGACATTCCAGACAGAACAGTTTGAGTTTCTCAGCATGCAGACTGCAGAGAACCTCAGACCCTGTTGAAGCTCTCTGATGTCTCTCCTGTATGAAGGCCTCACACAGGTTCTTCAGAGCCAGGTTTCTGGGTGGATCCACTGAATGTCTCCTCTTACAAATTGGACATTCCTTTATTTCCTTCTCTCTCCACCATACCTGCAGACAGGCTTTACAGAAGCTGTGGCTACATGACAGGAGAACAGGATCTCTAAAGATGTCACAACACACAGGACAGGAAATATCCTCTTCTGAGAAAGAATTGAGGATAGTCAATGTTACACTTCAGTTGTTGTTTGCACAGAGTTAATTCACACAGAGTTAATTCTGAAAGACCAAAGAACCAAAGAACAGACATCATTGAGAAATATGGTTCTCAAATGGGAGGTCTTATTAACATATCTGCAAAAGTTCAATTGTGTTGTTTGTTATACAGTATTTATGTATTTATTGTATTTTATTTACTTCTACATCATATAATGTGTGTTGTGCCCACAATAATAATGTTTGGGAACAAAATCGGTATTTTGAGGCCACAACTTAATGAAGGTGTGCACACAAGATATAAGATAAGATATTAATTCAGTGTGCATAACCTTGTGGATTAAGTGTTGTTTGTGTTTATGTCGTTGTCAAAATCTTATTATGGTTCTTGGTTGTTGTTATCTGTGTGGACTGTTGTGTTATTGTGTTTGTCTGCAGGGTTGTAATGGCACACAGACCAGTCAGATATGCTATGCACAGCATATAATAGTATAGTATGTTCAGTAGGCCGCTAGAATCGAAACATTACCGGTACAATTTGAATGCACTTATATTAACGTTACTGCGTGTGTTGGTCTTGATTTGTTTAAATTAAAGTCATACCCCTTTTAAAGGGAAAACGAAGAGTGGTTGAGATAAATGCATCACAGAATCATATAGAATTAAATTATCATTATAACAATGCAAATTTAAAGCTCTGTGAATCTCTATATCCTCTCATGAATAGTAGTGTAACCACTGGCACTAGGGATGCACGATTATGAAATTATGACCGATATCCGATTATTTGCAGGGCCGATAGCGGCCGATATCGTTTCCGATATATTATGTTTATATTTAGCTCATTCCTTATGTATGTATGTATGTATGTATGTATGTATGTATGTATGTATGTATGTATGTATGTATGTATGTATGTATGTATGTATGTATGTATGTATGTATGTATGTATGTATGTATTGTGGGGCGTCGCTAGGCAACAGCCTGCCAGGTAAGCACCTCAGCAGGGAGAGTCAGTGGGACAGAGGCGGTGCACGGCCAGCCAGGCCCCGCCCCCAGCTGGGCTGCGTCATCGACGGGCGTTACCTGCCCGTCTACCTGTGGAATCAGCCTGAAGTGAGCGCAGCCGTGGCACCCAGCTGGGGAGCGCACAAACAATGTAAAAGCACCGTCTCTGCCTCAGTATGGACTGACTCTCCACGCTGGCCAGACAGGTGCACAGGCGGTAAGCGACCCCCCACTTCTTATCCTCCTCCTCATTTACCTGGTGTTATATAGATCGGAGTCTAATACCTGTATCTCTCTGTTATAGGCAACCTAGGACCTGGTGTAAATTGCGCAGAGCGCCTGTGGACAAAGGATCCCCCGCAGAGAGCGGGCGGAGGATTACGCACAGACTAGTATTGCTCACTGAACCCACGTTTGGGTAGTGTTATGATTTGAGTGTTGGATTTATGATTTGAAACGTATAACTAGACGGCACCGGGTTGGAAACCCGTGAGCGTGCCGTATTCATTAATAAAAAGCCCAGCGAGGCCTTCGCACATACTGTCTCCGAGTGTTGGTTTGGTTCAGTCTTCACAAGTGCGAGAGAATACGGGTATAGACTGATCCACGCCAACACCTCTGATTATGGAGCATGCGCAGGCACTCACCGCGCTCCTCAAGAGCCAGACTGAGCTACAAACAGCAGTGCAAAAGTTAATGGATAAAATGACCCGGGACACCGTCCTTACACGGGCACCGGGCGATGTACTCACCAAATTGTCTCCGGACGACGATGTCGAAGCATATCTGGAAGTATTCGAACGCACCGCCATTCGGGAAAGGTGGCCGGTGGCCGACTGGGCCTCCCTCCTCGCGCCCTTCCTAACCGGCGAAGCCCAGCGCGCATGCAGGGACCTGACGATGGCTGACGCCCGGGACTTTCCAAAACTAAAAGCCGCGATTCTGGCCACCCACGGCTACAGCCTACCCGCCCGGGCCCAGAGGTTTCACAACTGGGCCTACCAGGTGGCCCAGTCTCCCCGACCGCAGGTAGCCGCCCTGCTAAGAGTGACGCACAGCTGGCTGACCATCGGGGGAGATCCCCCCGCTATTGACCGCCTGGTGATAGATAGATGCATCCGATCGTTGCCGCCTGATGCACGGAAGTACGCCGCTCAAGTCAGCCCCAGCTCACTGGAAGAACTGGTGGCACTCCTGGAGAACCACCAGGTTAGCACGGAGATGCTAAAAGCCACGAAGCCCGACCCGCCCCGTGGAAGTCCAGAGGAGCGCCCCGGCCGTGAGCGGAAGAGGACGCCGCCGCCCAACCGCACTCCCCGCCCACGAAGGAACTCGGCCTCCGACCGGCCTGCTCGAGGCCTACCGGCCAGACGCTGTTACGTCTGCGGCAAGCAGGACCACCTGGCGCGCAGCTGCCCGGACCTCTGGGACCGAGACGTCGCCATGCCCACGGCTTCCAGCGCCGACGGAGCCCGCGCCTGCCTCCATTCGGGGAGTGGCCCGAAGCGCCAGACTACGCTGCCGGTGAAGGTGGAAGGGACCGACACGCACGCTCTCCTGGACTCGGGGAGCGCCGTTACATTAGTCCACGCCGCCCTG
This sequence comes from Gymnoscopelus microlampas, assembly GCF_963454915.1. Taxonomy (NCBI): domain Eukaryota; kingdom Metazoa; phylum Chordata; class Actinopteri; order Myctophiformes; family Myctophidae; genus Gymnoscopelus; species Gymnoscopelus microlampas. Next base: position 4,121,009 of record NC_139948.1, read on the forward strand.
GCGGGGCCAATAGACGAAGCCACAGTCCCGGTCACGTGTGTCCACGGTGACCTGCGCCGCTACCCGGTGAGCCGCATTCACATCCAGACGCCCCGGGGAAACGCCGTGGTACCAGCGGGGGTGGTGCCCAACCTCCCCGTGCCGCTTCTAATTGGCTCGGACTGCCCTCTCTTCGCCCGATACTGGGGGGCCGGCCTGACGCGACCACCGCTCCGCAGCCGCCACCGCCGACGGCCACAGCTCAGCTCGACTCCTGGCCGGCCCGCCTGCCCCGCCTTCGGAGGTCCCAGCGACGCCTCCCCCAGCGGCGACTCCACAGGAGGAGAGGCAGCCGCGGGTGAAGAGAGAGGAGAAGCTCGCGCCCTGGCGGAGATGACGCTCGAGGAAGACGAGCGCGCGGACCCGTTCGCAGAGTTCCCACTCCCAGAGGAAGCCGCCTCGTCCCGGGGGGGGGAGTTCGCCACGGCTCAGTGGACAGACCCGAACCTAGAGATGGCCAGGCAGCACGTCGTGGCCATAGACGGACGCAAGAACGAGGGGGTGAGTGACCTTGTGTCGCCATACTTTAATGTGAAAAATGGATTGTTATATCGGGCCGTGTTAGTTAGCGGGGAAGAGCTAGTGGAACAGCTCTTGGTGCCGAAACCGTATGTCACTCGAGTTCTATATTTAGCCCACACTCACCAGTTCGGGGCCCACTTGGGGGTGAAGAAAACGTATGATCGCATATTGGCTCGCTTCTATTGGCCCGGGGTGAAACGGGCTGTGGAGGATTTTTGCAAGAGCTGTCCGGAATGTCAAAAAATGTCTCCCCGTCCCTCACAACGTAACCCCCTTGTACCACTGCCGATTATCGATGTGCCGTTTTCGCGACTAGCTATGGACATTGTGGGCCCACTCCCCAAGTCCGCCCGGGGCCACCGTTACATTCTCGTCATTGTGGACTATGCCACCCGCTATCCAGAGGCCATACCATTACGCACCGCGTCAGCCAAGGCTGTTGCGCACGAACTGTTAATGCTCTTTAGTCGGGTGGGAATTGCGAACGAGGTACTCACGGACCAGGGCACTTGTTTTATGTCTCGAGTTATGACACTACTGTACCGCTGGCTAAAAGTGAAACGCATACGCACATCGGTGTATCATCCCCAGACTGACGGACTGGTGGAGCGGTTTAACCAGACTCTAAAAAAAATGTTGAAAAAGTTGATTGATGTTGATGGCAAGGACTGGGACCAGTTAATTCCCTACGTCCTGTTCGCCATCAGAGAGGTGCCCCAGGCTTCCACAGGGTTCTCTCCGTTTGAACTGGTGTATGGGAGGAGACCGCGCGGCCTGTTGGACCTCGCCAAGGAAGCCTGGGAAAGCCAGCCGTCTCCCCACCGGAGTGTAATCGACCATGTCGCGCAGCTGCAAACACGAGCAAAGAAGATTTGGCCACTGGTCCGCCAGCATATGGAGCAGGCACAGAGGGACCAGTGCCGCACCTACAACCGGGGGGCCAAGCTCCGGGAGTTCCAGGTCGGGGAGAAAGTGTTGGTACTGGTCCCCACCTCCGAGTGCAAGTTCCTGGCCCAGTGGAAAGGGCCCTACGAGGTGGTGGAGAAAGTAGGCCCTGTCGACTACCGAGTGAGGCAGCCGGGTCGGCGCAAAGGCCACCAGATTTACCACGTGAATATTCTAAAACAGTGGCACACAGCGGGCCCGCTGCCTTCCTCGGTCCTACTGGCCACCACCTCTCTGCGGACCCCCGCCGCCGTGCCGACAGGAGATGACTTGGCCCCGTCGCAGCGCCAGGACCTGAAGGAGCTGCTGGCGCGCAACGACGACATCTTCTCCGAGCTGCCCGGCCGGACCACCGCCATCCGCCATGACATCCGCACCAACCCCGGCGAAATAGTGCGCCAGCGGCCCTACCGGATACCGGAGGCCCGGAGAGTGGCCATCAAAGAGGAGGTGAAGAAGATGTTAGAACTCGGCGTAATAGAGGAGTCCCACAGCCCCTGGTCCAGTCCAATTGTGATCGTGCCGAAACCTGACGGGACCTTGAGATTCTGTAATGACTTTAGGAAGCTGAATGAAGTCTCGGCCTTCGATGCTTATCCCATGCCACGAGTCGATGAGCTGATCGAGCGCCTGGGACCGGCCCGCTTCGTCAGTACACTGGACCTAACGAAGGGGTACTGGCAGGTGCCCCTGACGGAGAGAGCCAAGGCCAAGACGGCGTTCTCCACCCCCGAGGGCCTCTTCCAGTACCGCGTCCTGCCGTTTGGAGTCCATGGCGCCCCCGCAACCTTCCAGCGGCTAATGGACCGGGTCCTGCGGCCCCACCGGGACTATGCTGCCGCGTACCTTGACGATATCGTCATACACAGCCCTAGTTGGTCCCAGCACCTCCTGCACCTCGACGCCGTCCTGGGCGCCCTAAGACGAGCCGGCCTCACCGCTAACGCCAAGAAGTGCCGGGTGGGTCTAGCGGAGACTGACTATCTTGGATACACCATCGGACGAGGGTGTGTGAAGCCCCAGGTCCGAAAGGTGGAGCGGATCCGGGACTGGCCCCGGCCCGCTACTAAGAAGCAAGTAAAATCATTCATGGGTCTAATCTCATATTATCAAAAGTTTATTAAAAATTACGCTACTATTGCAGCACCCCTATATGAGCTGACGCGCCAGAGCCTGCCCCACCACGTCGCTTGGACAGCGGAGACTGAGGCGGCGTTCGTCACGCTGAAGGCTGCACTATGCGAGGAACCGGTGCTGATCGCCCCGGACTTCCAGAAGCCGTTCCTCCTCCACACCGATGCGTCCGGCACCGGAGTCGGAGCCGTGCTGGCGCAGGTGGTGGAGGGAGACGAGCACCCGGTCACGTTCATCTCCAGGAAACTCCTCAAACATGAACGAAACTACGCCACGGTGGAGAAAGAGTGCCTCGCCGTGAAGTGGGCCATTCACCACCTGCGGTACTACCTGTGGGGGAGGACCTTCACGCTCGTCACGGACCACGCCCCGTTGAAGTGGATGGCCAGGAACAAGAACCGAAACGACCGGGTCACCAGATGGTTCCTTGAGCTCCAAGACTACCACTTCACCGTGGAACACCGTCCAGGGAAAGAGATTCCCCACGCCGACGCCCTCTCGAGGCTGTACGAGGAAAGAAGTGAAGCTCCCGACCCAGGCACGGAGCTTAGGGGGGGGATATGTGGGGCGTCGCTAGGCAACAGCCTGCCAGGTAAGCACCTCAGCAGGGAGAGTCAGTGGGACAGAGGCGGTGCACGGCCAGCCAGGCCCCGCCCCCAGCTGGGCTGCGTCATCGACGGGCGTTACCTGCCCGTCTACCTGTGGAATCAGCCTGAAGTGAGCGCAGCCGTGGCACCCAGCTGGGGAGCGCACAAACAATGTAAAAGCACCGTCTCTGCCTCAGTATGGACTGACTCTCCACGCTGGCCAGACAGGTGCACAGGCGGTAAGCGACCCCCCACTTCTTATCCTCCTCCTCATTTACCTGGTGTTATATAGATCGGAGTCTAATACCTGTATCTCTCTGTTATAGGCAACCTAGGACCTGGTGTAAATTGCGCAGAGCGCCTGTGGACAAAGGATCCCCCGCAGAGAGCGGGCGGAGGATTACGCACAGACTAGTATTGCTCACTGAACCCACGTTTGGGTAGTGTTATGATTTGAGTGTTGGATTTATGATTTGAAACGTATAACTAGACGGCACCGGGTTGGAAACCCGTGAGCGTGCCGTATTCATTAATAAAAAGCCCAGCGAGGCCTTCGCACATACTGTCTCCGAGTGTTGGTTTGGTTCAGTCTTCACAGTATGTATGTTTAAATATATGCAAGCCTATTGACTGACTTCTAAGTAACAAACTAAACTATGACATCATTTTTGTATGCTATAATAAGCCATCTGCTTGATACAGAATTATTTAAATCATTGTATAACACAAAACCATATCACTGTCTTTTTAGTTTGGCTCAATGACCCTGCTGTTATAAATTATATTACAGTTATTGTGTTACCTTTTACTGCATCCATGTTTTCCGGAGTCAAGCCGCTATCATCATCATCATCATCCTGTTAAACACATTCATGTTACACTTAAGTGCTATTGAACAACTTTATGTCTTGTATAGTATATATTACTGTATGTCTTGTACAGTATACATTACTGTATGTCTTGTATGATATCTATTACTGTATATCTTGTATAGTATCTATTACTGTATGTCTTGTATAGTATCTATTACTGTATGTCTTGTATAGTATCTATTACTGTATGTCTTGTATTATATACATCACTGTATGTCTTGTACAGTATTGGCTACAGTAGTCCATTTCAACCTGAAACCATATACCACACTGTCCACCTATATGTACATTCCTGTGAGTCACCTGTGTGTCTCTCCATCACAAACTCCATCAAACTAGACAGTGTTACATTGTGACAACTATAACTCACCTGGGTCAGCTGAGGTTCTGTCATCATGTGGTTATATGAAAAATAACAAAACAAAATAAATGTTTGAATGAACACAAGACAAAATCAATAACACAATGAAAACAGAATAAAATCTAGAGAAAGTGCTCCTCGGAGCACAGGTCTCCGCCAGGTCACGTAGGTTATTGTGGCCTCCTGGTGGCACTATAATAGGCCATTAGGCCTTTCACGGCAATCGGACACTGCATTCATGATTTGAGGCATTTTGTTCCAAAATGTGTTTTGCTAAATTAGACCTGCTGGTGGCACTATAACAGGCCAATGTTAAAATGATGGCATTTGTTCCTCAACATAGTGTGAATGTGTGTGCAAAGTTTGACCGCAATCGGACGCTGCGTTCATGATTTGCGGCATTTTGTTAAAAACAAGCCACTACAGCAAACTTTGGATGTGAATCTTAGCCAATCAGGATGGAATATGAACAATCAAACAGATTTGTCTTGATAACATGACTATAGAAATCATGTGTACTGATTTGCATGAAATTTGGCTGAAATCAGAAGGAGTAATATAAAAAAAGTGTTTTACATAAGTTGGCCTCCTGGAGGCGCTATAAAAGGCAGATGTGAAAAATGCAGGGCAAAGGTTTCTCCTTGACCTCTAGGGAGTGCGCATACAAAGTTTTACACAGAACGCTACAGTTATAGGTAAAAACACGAATCGGCCTGTTATAGCGCCACCATGAGGCTGATCTGAACATTTTTGAGGGGCATTTCTTCCTCGGCCTAGTGGGAACGCGCTCGCACATTTTCACGGAAATAGCATGCTGTGTTCATGATTTGAGGCATTTTGTTCAAAACGGAGCACTCCTGCAAACTTTGGAAACCATTTTTAGCCAATCAGGATGGAAAATGAAAAATCTGAAAGACCTGTTTCGTTCAATGACTATAGAGATAGTGTGTACCGATTTGCGTGATGTTTGGACAAATGCTGTAGGAGTACTTAAAAAATGTGTTTTGCAAAAAGCGGCCTCCTGGTGGTGCTATAACAGGCCAATCTAAAACATTTGGGTCAGAGATTCGGCTTTGGTATCTAGGGAGTATGTGTGCACAGTTTCGCAGCGACCGGGCCAACGGTGCCGGAGATTAGCTGTTCACAGACAGACACACGGACGGACGGACGGACGGACGGACGGACGGACATACCGACGGACACACGGCGGACGGACAAGGTGCAAAACATACTCTCGCCATGCCTTTCGCCTGGCGGAGATAATAAATTGCAGTGACTAAAATACAAATACGTTAAGCATTCCGTAGATGTTCCTACGACATAAAGGTTAGGCTGTATCAAGGTATTATGGTTATCCCAGGTTATTTAGAAATCCTAAATATATGATTGCCATTAAAAATACAAACTCTGCTCTTTCTATTAAACTGACAAGTCATATTTTTAAGGATTTCAGGAAAGAAGAAATACAAATCACTTTCTGCCTAATTGAGTCATCTAGTTGACTTAGGCAATCATGAGAAAAAAACGAATTTTGCCCAAGTCATGTTTATCTGCCTTTATTTATATCTGCATAACTCTACTCTCCTAACACTGCTGATTCACTCTATCTTATTGCTTATGTCCTCAGCCTATCAGAATGCTTGTCAAAACAAGAATGACATAAAGTCATAATATCCCCGCTTGCGGCAGTCTTTTTTTGCCCCAATCTGCAGCACAAAATGTAAAAGTGGTCTTTAAAATGAAATCTCAGCCATTCCAATTAGAGATGCACGATATTGTTTATTTGAGACCGATACCGATACCGATTATTTGCTGGGTCATGTCGGCCGATACCGATCCGATACCGATATATTATATATTATATCGCATTGTTGATTTTTTTTTATTTTAATTTGTTTTACTGGTGGAAGTTGATGGTAAATCCCCCTCTCCACTAGCCCTACTGTGATGAAAAATATTTATGGAATAAATAAATAAATTATATATATTCTTCTAAGTAACAAACTTAACTATGACATAATTTTTGTATGCTACAAGCCATCACAGACTTATTTGAATCTTTGTATAACACAAAACCATATGTTATGTGGCCTATGGAACTAAGATCATTGAAACTAGTTTGTTATTAGTGTTATTCGTCTGTTGCCTAAATTAATTAGCCTCTGCTCTAAACCGAGGGTCTTCAACAGGGGGTCCGGGACCTCTAGGGGGTCCTCAGAGCTACTACAGGGGGTCCACAAAATCTTTGTGCGATATGATTTTCTTTTTTCTACATTAACCGCTTGAACCCTAGTGTCCCTTTTCTGAGGAGAACTTTAGCCAAAAATAGCCGATCTACAAGCTCACAAGAGACGTACTGTAGGTGTAGAGGGAAAACGGAGCAGATCAAGTAAAAAAAAAAGTTTAATCTGAAACACAATTTTATATAATAAAGAGGGGGTCCCTGCTTCATCTCTCTCTCAGCTAGGGGGTCCTTGGCCTGAAAACGTTGAAGACCCCTGCTCTAAACAATGAAGCCCCCCTTAGCTCTCCCAATCAAAACATAACATCAGCAGTGAGTTTAGGAGACGAGGCGACTCAGGCGAGTAACGAGTGTTTGTTACGTCGATGTTAAATAAGAAGGCTGAAGGCAATGTACACATTCGTGTTGAAAATATTTCCTCCGCAGTATCCCTACTCTAATCTAATTTAAGATGTACAAGAAACCCTCTGACTGTTCTGGGTATGAACTATGGACGTGAAGAGTTTGTTTGCTGTTAGTTTGACTAAATGTCTCTGTTCACGCAGCCTAGCCTAGCCTCTGCCTGCGTGCACCGTCTGAGTAGCCTGGGCAGCATTCCATTTTCGGGTATATGATCCGGTCGGGAGCGGAAGTAAAAAAAAGAAAAAGTGGCCGGATAGGCAGAACCGGAAAGACGTCTCACCCCAAAATAGGTCCGTGCTAATAAAATCCTTGATACGGCATTGTTTAGCTTATTTTTTAAATGTAAATGTGCGTGCACTATCCGGAGACTATTTAGCGTCGGTATTATCCCACGGGGAAATTCTATTCCATTTAAACCGCAAAACCGGATGGGCAGAACCGGAAAGAGGATTCTTTTTTCTTTTTTTTTTTCAGTAGGCGTGGTCTAGACCGGATCATATGTTGTCTTCTGGAACGCAGACCAGGCTTTCCTCCGAGGTGGAAAGACTGGTGATGCGAGGTTACCGTCTGAGAGGCATGCAGAGCGTGTGGAGGGGGGAGGGGCAACAGCTGACTCTTAAAGAGACAGGCAGACAGACTGCTCTCGGGTATTTTATTAATGCTTCTCAATATGGGGGAATTTAAGCGGGTTTATTTTGAGATCGGTTCGATACCGATATGGCATTATAGATTCCGATACGTTACCGATGATATCGTGTATCTCTAATTCCAATGCAACCAAAATGACAGACCTGGTTGCTTATTTCTCTCTCAAAAATCTGGCAACCGTATCATTATTTGGACCAACGAAGAAGAAAATGCGGAAGCGATCCTGGCGTGTCTAGTCCCATAGCTTGGGAGGACGAGGCCGCCCGTTCAGAGTATGGAAAGTATCCCCATTGGCTTAAGCGACAGCCAATCACGCAAAAAAAGTGTCGAATACTGAATACATGTCGGAAATCTGTTGCGTTGTACTCAGTGTGAAAATAGACCCGCAGCTCTGCAAGCGGGTAAAAATGTACTTAAAATGACTTAAGTTATCACTTAAGCAGAAAGTGATTTTGCAATGTAACAAGCATTCTGATGAGGACAAAGGCAATAAGGCTCAATGAAGCAGCAGTGTTAGGAGAGTAGAGTTAGGCAGAAATGTAATTTTGACCAAAAACGTACGTAGGCAACCAGTGCACCGCAGTACCAAGCCACGGCACTCAGTGTCACCTGCCGTCCCTACCAGCAGGCCCGGAGGCGACAGAGGCCAGGGCAACTACCAGGGACGGGGCACCACTTCCGTTCACCAAGAGGCCCCAGGGGCCTGCCCCAGGAGCAGGGTCGCAAAGCCACCGATAAGAACGAACACGGGAAGCAACAGCAGCAATAGCTGCCCTGAAGACCAACGCCACCTCCCGCAGTTCATCCCATGTTCTGGGAGCCAGGTCGAGTGGGGTGCACACGGTGCACACACTCCACCACCAGGCCAGGCGGCTAGGACTTTGCACATTCAAACATTACAAAATGTAAATGTTAACATGCAACTGCTGACCGAATGTTTCAATAAAAAGGATTCTAAGTCAACACAGTCTGATTCTTTCAGTAGGGTTGCTAACTGTATAATTGAAAAATGCCCAGAACATAAGAGATATGAACCTGCTGCCCCCAGAGTCTCAAGGACATCTCAGGGCAGCAGGACAGGTAATTTACATGGGAAAAGCACAATAATCTTTTATCATAAAAGGGGGTTGCAGCCCAACCACTGTTTGACCACCATAGAGCACCATGGCACCAAGTCTGGCCAGGCGCAGAAAGGTAAACTCCCCTCTCCTTCACAAAACCTCAGGATAGGTTTTGTGCGGAACCCCAGAGTGGGCTAATCGCACGTTCTCGAAGGGGTGCGTTCTACAATCTGTGCCGGGACCTTCAGCTTTTGTAAGACTGTCACAAACGTGGGGCCCAGCGGGTGACGTCCCGCAGATGGAGGCCCTCTCCCTGTTAGGGGGATGGGCCACAGTAGAGGTACCCAGACGCCAGGCGTAAAGCAAGGTTCACTCTCGCTACTTCCTAGTCAAAAAGAAAGGGGGGGGGGGGGCTGCGGACCATACTCGACCTAAAGGCACTGAACGAGTACCTGCACGTGTTCAATTTCGAAATAATAACAACGGCGTTCCTCCTACGAGGAGACGGGTTTACGTCCATGGACCTAAAGGGCGCATAGTTTCACATTCTCGTTCATTCGCCACACAAGGACCCCTGTGGTTAGTTTTCAAAGGCAGGGTTTACGAGCGCACGGTCATGCCGCTCTACTTGTCTCTTAGCCCACAGGCGCCCATCAAACGTGCACCAGCGACGATCGCCCCTCTGAGGAGAGGAGGCTCGTGTTTACCAACGCACACAGACAACTTGGTGCTACAAGCAGTCTCGTGAGCCGAGACACAGCGGCACACACCACGAGAGGTGGTTCACCCCTACCACTGGAGGAACCAAACGCTTCCTCTCAGTAGGGGCTCCGGTGGACGGGATCGCCTCCGAAGAGGTGGCCACCACGGTCGCCAGCCTAATGGGGTGGGGAGCCACCCGCAACAAGCAGAACCTTGCATGGTTCCGCGTGCTGCACGTGTTGGCACACGGACCGGCTATCTGGAACACACCACGGTTGCTATCTCTCGAAGCATCGTATGTGACTGGAATCCAGAACAAAGGAGCGGACCTGCTGTCCAGGGTATGGTGCCATCGGAAATGGTCTCTACACCCGGACATAGCAGAACTAATCTGGGCTCGTTTTGGGCAACCAAGATAGATCTATTTGCCTCACAAGTCGACAAGAAATGTTGCTTGTACGTCTCAGTGTGGGGAGCAGCTACGCTGGGCCTGGACGCGCTACCGTACCAGTGGCCCGGGACATTGCTGTATGCCTTTCCCCCACTGTCCCTCCTCGCTCCCGCACCCACGAGAGTGTGGGATGAGTGGAGGAGTGTGATATCGGTGGCCCCAGAGTGGAATCACTGACGCTTGGGGATCACACCTGGGGGATCACCCGGGGGCGGGGTCCTTTGCCCACACCGGAGAGCCTGGCTCTCTGGGTTTGCCCGTGAAAGGATTAACCTGGGCACCGAAGGGTTGTCTCAGAGTGTCATCTCGACTATACAGTGTGTATAGCCTGATGTATATCTTATCAGGCCCCATTGACGGTCATTCTGTCCTTTCTACAGGACTTAATGGACAAGGGCAGGGCCTTCTCTTAAAAGTCCATCTGGCAGCCATTTCGGCGTGTCACATTGGCATAGGTGGAGACACGGTGGGTCAACACCGCCTAGTAGGTCGGTTCATGAAAGGGGCAAGACGTCTCTTGCCAGTATCCAAGTCCCTGGTGCCATCCTGGGACCTGTGTCTGGTGCTGGACGCTCTGTCTAGGGCGCCGTTTGAACCGATGCTCCAGATTAGCATGAAGCATCTGGTGCTCAAAACTGTGTTACTGGTGGCCTTAGTTTCTACTAAGAGAATCAGTGACCTTCACGCCTTGTCAACACATGGTGAGTGTCTGCAGCTTGGTGATGGCGACAGCAGGGTGGTAATTAAAACCAGACCTGGTTTTATCCCCAGGAACCTGCTTGCACCCAGTGTCCCTGTGAACTTGGTGGGGTTTCATCCACCCCCGTTCTTGTCACAGGAGGATGAGAGACTGCACTGTCTCTGCCCGGTGAGGGCACTGAGAGTGTATGTAAACAGATCAAGGACTTTGAGGAAGTTAGATCAGTTGTTTGTGGCTTGGGCGCCACGCATGCGTGGTAAACCTGTAAGGATAAGGATAATTCCTTTTAACAGGTCGTTCATGAAAGTCCTTGCGGTCTTGTTTCCAATGAGAACCTGTGAGCAATTAGGGGTTAAGAGTCTTGCTCAGGGACAAATTTCATTTCATCGACACATATGCTGGCCTGGCCTGGATTCGAACCTGGGGCAACCAGGGCCTCTGGCTCCATAGGCGGGCTCACTAACCACTCAGCTATGGCCGCCCCTAAGTCGTGTCGAAACTAACACTTTCCCACTGGGTTGTGCAGGCCATTCAGTTGGCCTACTCCAGTAGTGGTACGTTGCCCCCAGTGGGTCTGAGGGCACACTCCACGAGGGGTATGGCGGCATCCTGGGCTCTGTTTAGAGGTGTCTCTATTCAGGACATCTGTGATGCAGCCAGCTGGGCTTCGCCCTTAACCTTTGCCAGGTTCTGCAGCTTGGACGTAACTGCGCCCCCAGTGGCACATACGGTCCTAAGTGTCACTTCCAGGCATTAGGTATACCTTGGGCTGGTAAAACGAAACATCGGGATAAAAATCAGGGAGTTTATCAAATCTCTCTCATACCGTAACTTCTGTTCTATGAAATACGAAGCGAGAGGTCTTGCAAAGACCCCCTTCTTGTTAAAGGCAGACGAGAAGTGTTATTCTGAAGGAACAACTTAAGATCTGCCCCCTAATTATTTAGGACGGAGTGCGGGACCTCCGGTCAGGGGAGCTAATCAGAATCCAGCCAACGATATTGTCTGGAAGTGTATCCAATGCTTCTGTGTTCACGTCAGGGGGCGCTCTCCCATAGCGAGGCCTCTCGCTCCATATTTCATAGAACCGGGGTTACTGTAGTAACCTATAGTTACTCCTCCAATATCAGCTCGATTAATGACTTATTTCTCTCACCTTGTCTCCTTACTTCTTCTTGGAACATCTGGTTGGTGTAGTGGCTTCCACCGTTCTTCTCCACCATCTGGTTGATTTTCTCCAGCAGCTCAGTGACCTGAGAGGGATCCTTACTTTCGTTGTCTAGGACATGATAAAAACCACTATATTTGCTGATTAATCCTTGTAGTTCTGGAGAATCATTCAAAAATTCTTCAATTGTTTGACCTTTAAGCTTGTCACCATGAGTGAAGAGAATCATGATGTATTTATCTGAACTTTGTCCAAATGCTTTCTGAATCTTTGCCACAACGTTCCTCTCCTCATCTGTGAATCTCCCTAGTATGATCACAGCCAGGAACACATGAGGACCAGGAGCAGCACAAGTAATACAGTTTCTGACCTCTTTAATGGTTTCAGTATTACTGAACCCAGTGTCAAACAAGCCTGGAGTGTCAATAACAGAAACCTTTCTACCAGCCACTACACCACTGGCCTTATTACAGCTCAATGTCACAGAATCGGGTAAAAAATTGGATTGAAATGCTTCAGGAGAATCAGGACCCAGGATGGTGTTTCCTGTGGCACTCTTTCCGGCTCCAGTCTTCCCAAACAGCACAATCCGAATTTCTTCATTATTTGTTATGAGATCTGATAAATGAAGAAAGAAAGAAAGAAAGAAAGAAAGAAAGAAAGAAAGACATCAATTACGGCATACGTAATGTATGATTTTATCATTTGAAGTGTGTTATCATGTTATAGCAACAGATTGAGAGTTTAGGTATTGCATCACTTAATGTTTAGGCTCTCTAAGTTATAGAAAGCTATCATCACTCTTACTAGAATTATTGTATTTTACACATATTTTATTTGGCTAAATGGTGTAACAACAGGCCTAGTCAGCAATGTGTGACAGTTACCTGTCTGTCTTCCATCCAATAATCAACTGTCTGTCTACTTATAGTCTGTGACTGAACGCTGTGCTCAGTGATAATATTCCTACAGCTAGTGCACACTTCTTTCAGTACTAGATGAGCAGATCTTTAGTTTGAGAACCTGTTCCTCTTGACTGGCTCCCACACAGCTCCAACCTTTTGAAGACAAGGCCTGGAGTTTGAGAAGCTGAGTTAACTCTTTTTTGTCCTTTGGCTTGAGAAGTTCTGTTTTGACTTTATTAAATACACTTTAATTTTTGCATAAAATGTTTCCTTGGTCTTTGTCTGCATCTGGGTTCTCTGTCTGCCTTGACAAATTATAAAAACTAGAGGTTTTTAATTATATTAACTAGAGGTTTCTATTATCTAGATGTTTTTCCCCTTGAGTGGTCCTCTCCTCCCCCCTCTCTCCCCTCCTCTCCTCCCCCCTCTCTCCCCTCCTCTCCTCCCCCTCCTCTCCTCCCCTCTCCTCCCCTCTCCTCTCCTCTCCTCTCCTCTCCTCTCCTCTCCTCTCCTCTCCTCTCCTCTCCTCTCCTCTCTCCTCTCCTCTCCTCTCCTCCTCTCCTCACCCCTCCCCTCTCCTCCCCCTCCTCTCCTCTAATTTTTGGCCATAACCAAATGATATATTTAGCATAATTTCTCCTGAAGTAAACATATACAATGGTAAATGGTGCATTTATATAGCGCTTTTATGTGCTTTACATAGATTGTGCATTACATTCACCCATTCACAGACACATTCACACACACACACACACACACACACACACACACACACACACACACACACACACACACACACACACACACACACACACACACACACACACACACACACACACACACACACACACACACACACACACACACACACACACCCATGAGATAACATAATCAAGCCTGAGGAACCGAATATAACATGGAATGGATGGCCACCATGTTCTGTTCTGTCACCCTATTACTTTGAATGGTGTGCTTGTTCCTGATAGCTGATGTCTACCTCTATTAGAAGGTCAAGGAGTACAGTAATACCATCTAAAACATGGTTATCAAACTATGGGTCAGGACCCCTAGTGATCAAAAAACACTGATCACTGTTGTGTTGTGTTGTGTTGTGTTGTGTTGTGTTGTGTTGTGTTGTGTTGTGTTGTGTTGTGTTGTGTTGTGTTGTGTTGTGTTGTGTAGCACAGCCTCCCCTTTCCCCCCCCTTTTCTAAGTATGAACATGTTTTAATGAAATCTCATATTTTAAAACACTTTAGATTGCTGTATTTCAAAATGATTCTAAAAAATCCATTCACACTGATAAAATAGTATAGATCATGACATTAAATGACAACGACAAATGACAACAAACTAACTAAAATAGTTTATATTAGTAGTAGTATAATACACATACTGTTAACTCTTACAAACACTATATATACATTCACTACATGAACACATGTTTGATCAATATAATCAATATATAGAAGAAGGTTTGACATGATCTGTACAAGTTGAGATGTGAGACAGTGATCAGTCAGTGTGGAGACACTAATAATTTACATTTTCACATTGTTATAATTATAGATACATAGATGTATTTATCATTGTTATCGTTATAGATACATAGATGTATTTATCATTGTTATCATTATAGATACATAGATGTATTTATCATTGTTATCATTATAGATACATAGATGTTTTTATCATTGTTATCATTATAGATACATAGATGTATTTATCATTGTTATCATTATAGATACATACATGTATGTATCATTGGTATCATTGTAGATACAGTAGATGTATATCATTATAGATAGAGAGATGGATGATTTATCAAATATAGATGTATTATCATTGTATATATATATATAGATGGATGATTTATCAAATATAGATTTAAAATAAATAATCAGCTGAAGACTCACCAGGGTGCTTCTTCTTCCAGTATAAATATCCCAGTCCTGCTGCCACTAAGATGATGATCAGTGTAATAATCACTGCAATCACAGCTCCAGTTGATCCACCATCTGTGGGAATGTCACTCTCTGAAACAGAGTGAGTTTGATTGATTGATTAATTGATTGATTGATTGATTGATTGATTGATTGATTGATTGATTGATTGATTGATTGATTGATTGATTGATTGATTGTAAACCACATTGGTGGAGTTATAGTTGATGACATATTTTGTTTAAACGTTTTGCCTGTCAAAGGATGTGAGAAGAATTTGCAATTGGCGATTGGCTTGAGGTAAATCATCGTTCACCTCATCTCTACACTGTGTAGGTGTTGAACAAGTTATTGCCACTAGAGGGGGTAACCTCCCCACATTGTTATCTCAGAGAGAAATGTTCTGGATTTATCAACTCAACACCATGCAACCACAGAGCTTAAACCATGATGTCTCCTACAAACCCTTCTTATAAACATGGAATGTGTTCTGTTAATCTTATTGGAGTTTCTGAGGTCACTATGAATTTGTGTTTTTCTGATCTGTTTTGATGTTTGAGTCCCTGATGTGGTCATTCTGTGCCGTTTTACATTAATTCAACCATGATGTATACTCTGTCTAAAAAAATAATTATAATGTCTAAAAACAAATAATGTCTAAAAACAAATAATGTCTGTGATTACTTAATGATCTGTGATTTTGTGAACTGATATTGTGAAATGCTGTATTGATTGGGATATGGTGTAACTGATTTTGTATTCATTTTTATTTTATAGTTGTAGTTTTTTTTACTTTAATTAGTATTTTAGTTGTATGTATGTATGTATGTATGTATGTATGTATGTATGTATGTATGTATGTATGTATGTATGTATGTATGTATGTATGTATGTATGTATGTATGTATGTATGTATGTATGTATGTATGTATGTATGTATGTCTGTATTGTATTTGATTTGTGCAGGAGCCCAAGAAGACTAGATTCATGTGTCTCTAATGGGGATCCTTTAATAAACATAAACATTACCTGAGATGGCATACTGTGTCTCAACAGTGTGGTTGATGTGTGGCAGGTGAACTCTACAGGTCACATGACCTGGTAGTGTCACTGTCACATTGCTCTGGACATCATAACAGTGTGGAGAAGGTTTCTGCGTCACTGAGGGTCCAGCAAGGAGGAGGTTTCCATCACCGTCCAGCCAAGACATCTCAGGTTGTGGATACCAGCACCCAGAGTCACATGTGAAAGATAAACCACCGTCTGTTGGTCCATTTGAAGAGATCACTGGATGAGACACATTCCCTGCAACAACATAAAAATATAAATATGATAATCAATATATCCATCCATCCATCCATCTATCTACAATGCTGACAACATTTACAAATTTAAAATCTAAAGCTATGGATCCTACAACAAGAGAGAACATGTAAAACATTATTTACAGACACAGCTCAAGTTCTACTGTAATTACATTGTTTGATTGATTGATTGAATACTTCATTAACAACAGTGTTTCCCCTAAATGCATGTAACAGTGGCAGGTGAAGCTACAAGGTTCCTTAATTTTTGAGCGGTGTAGCCGCTCCTATAATTGGGTTTGGGAAAGTATTGGGACCCATCCGTCTTTCGCTGTACTGTGATTGGCTGATTGGTATTCAGACCCTTTGCTCAGTACTGTGATTGGCTAGCACATTATTATAACAAACAATGAAATGGGTACAGTAATCAACGTACATGTTAAATATAGGTCATGAAACTAATAAATAATTATGGGTGTGATTTTTATATACATTATTATTATTATTTCTTAATGATGGAAGACAGCTCTGTCTTATGTCTTTATAAACTAAAGTTATATTATTTGTGCTATCAGTAGGCCTATACGGACGCTTCATGTCTTCGGTTGAGGTCAAAGGTTACACCTAGGTTTTTAACGGAGGATTAAGAATGGGATATTGCCTGCCTGCCTCAGCTGCCTGCCCGCCCGCCCTAGAAGAAGGCAGAGATAAAGTGATGCTATGAGTGATACAGGTATTTAAGGGTTTTCTTAACAGGCACCACACAGGTTACAGTGTTGTGAGAAGGAGGTTTATTAATGGTTGTTTCTTTGCTCTATGGAGTGCAGTGTTGTCTTTGATGTGAAGTGTACAATGTTTAGTTGAAGTGTGACTCAGGCCTGTTGGATCTTTGGTCACAGCATCACTAGGACAATAAAACTTACCAACAAGGAGCTGGATCAAAGTGAAGCTGTACTGTAGTGGAGCAGAACATCTGTAGGTCCCCTCATCTGAGAGCTTCACCCTGGACAGTTTCAGTGACATGTTACCATTAGGAAGCTGATTACGGAACAGAGACGTTCTATCTTTGTACAACGGGTTCAGTTCTTGGCCATGTTTGTAATGTCCATCTTGGAGGAGATGTATGAGGTACGGCTTCAGGTCAGGTCTGGACCACTCCACTGTCTTCCTGGCCATGTTGAACGGTGGTTTAATGAGACATGGAAGGATCACCTCATCTCCCATTTTGACCAGGATGTCCTGAGAAGAGCCGATCACCTGATGTTGTCCTTAAAACAAAACCAAATGAAGCATGGTGTTAGTTCATGATGAACACTGGACTCATACTGTTATCAGCTGTCAGTCAGTCAGCGGCATCAATTCTGCAAAAGCTAAGGTATGGCAAGGTCATGTGACAGCATTAATATCAAAGGCCACCAAACCAGGGCTGCCAAGTTTCAGTAAAATCTAGGAGTGAGACTTTAGTGTCATCACATGCACGAGCGCCACACATGCATGCATGCGCGCGCTAAAAATAGCCAATGGTCACAAATGTCTTGCGACACGATGTCTGCTATTTTCGGCAAGCAACATCGTCGTGTGATGAAGTAGCAGATTGTGAGCTTGTAGATCGGCTATTTTTGGCAAAGAGGTATTTGGTGTTTCTTTTTCCTCGGTTGCTTTCACTGTTTTAAAATACTTGCTTAAATCTGCACACTTTGTAGCTTTTGCACAGATAGCTCTTGTATCCTCTTATTATGTTTTTGAGCTCCTGATTATTTTTCTTTCCCCAAGTGAATGAAATCACATGTTGGCTGGTGGGTGTGATGGAATACAAGAACGCCTCGTCCCAAAACACGCTCGCCCCGGGTATATCCGGCGGGCTCGGTCGGCGAAAGTAATGGGGGCGAGTGTGTTTTGGGGCTGCGTTTCTCGTCAATGTGAGGGTGTTTTAGGACGACGGTTCAACCGTCGTCCTAAAACACTCTCACCCCGGGTCTAATCCGGCGGCCACGGTCCGTGAAAAAAATGGGGCAGTGTGTTATACGACGAGCGTTCCGTTTTCCACCCGGTTGCTTTTTTTTTTTTTGCTGTGAGAGGGGGAAAAAGCGTGTGAAATGGCAAGTGTGGCGTGAGGCGTAAGAATAGGTTAAATTGCGTGACTCTCACTCTCAAAGGGTGACACTCTGCCAAACACTCATAGGCTATATTAGTATAACTAAACAATGTGTGCAAATGGCTTCAGACAACATAAGGTTTTTCAAATGCAGTCTCATCCCTCGACTACAAACTGAAATGATGTAGGCCTACACAATGTGCTAATCATTTCTTTGACATACGCATTCTGTTTTCAGAGTGGAATGGCTAGATAGCAGAACAGAGAAATAGCCTGCCTGTCTTGATAAGCAATCGATTCGACTGATTGTATTCATTAGCCTACTATGCACGACAAAACACAACAGTATCACATGAACAGACCCGTTACAGATCAGACCAGTTTCACTCCAAATGCAGCAAATACAAATTGAAGAGAATATGCCAGCAGTAGCCTAAGCCTACTAATGCCTTAAAAGTGAGCATATACACATTTGAAGACACACAGACATAGGCCTTCACAACAAGGAAGCAAAAGTATAAGAAATACCAGTTCTGTCTTACTTTAAGATGACCGTGTCTGAATTTAATGAAAACAGACATGATAATTAGTCCATCAGTGGATACTATTATTTTATCACAACCAAAAGTAAACAACTGTCTGCCACCAACTTGAAAAAATGTGCTGCTGCTGCTAATTAACAATAATGCATTGCACCTGTGCTGACCTACTGAACCGGGGAATATACCATTTGTCAAGATTGAAATACTAATAAGGAATAAATAGCCTGGGATCCAGCCTGATTGACTACGTTCGGCTGATTATTTTTTCTCACTTCGCTTATTTGCTCGTATTTTAATGACGTAGACAATCCAGGAAGTGACTTGCGTTTTACATTGGACAACACTGGTCCCGCCCCCCCTACAGACCAATCAAAAGCCGCGGTTCGTTTTCTGCCGTCTGCGCAGGGAGATAGGAGGCTTTCCAGACTGTATAGCGAGTGAGAAACAAAATCCGCCGAACATAGCGAAGCAGTCTGGATCCTAGGCTAGGATACATGTGTTGTGGAGAATCTAATACGATAATTTTGTTCTAACTTGCATTTGATGTATGATGACATACACCCCCGAATGCTAAAATTGCCATTCGAATGAGTTTTAAAAAAAATATATATATATATATCTATATGTGTTATATTTATGTATTTATTTATTTTCCTGACCTACCAATGCGAAAACAAATGCTTTCATCACGTCACGCATGAATCTGATCAACAATAAAGTTTGAGTGCATGACACTGCACACAGAAAGTTAAGAACGTATAGTCGCTGCCATTATACCAGTGTGTGTGTGCGTGTGTGTGTGTGCGTGTGCGTGTGCGTGTGCGTGTGTGTGTGTGTGACAGTCAGGGGAGGATTACCCAACGGGCCGACTGGGCCCAGGCCCAGGGGCCCCTGAGCTAGGGGGGCCCCTGAGCTTGAGCTTTTTTACATACATATAATGAAATATTCAATCAATCAATCCGCATGACCATCACTGTTATTAACTTTGCAGGGGCCCCTGCAAAGCCCTTATGTACACACACACACATATATATATATATATATATATATATATATATATATATATATATATATATATATATATATATATATATATATATATATATATATATAGTTGACGCTTTGAAGCAGTGGTTTTCAACCTTTTGACCCCCCAAAATAATCATAATTTTGAACTGGGGACGTTGCAAGGCATTGTAAGCTTGTAGATCTGCTAAGTTCACAATTTTTGCTTCTTATGGTATTTGATGATTTGGCCAATGTTTGATCGTTTTTTATAGTATAGTTGGTTAGATACTTGTGATTCAGTAATGGTCTTTCCCCCCTTTTATTATTAATAAGGTCTTAGAGTGCATAGAGCCCGCAACAACTTTATTTTAGCTTGGAGTCCCTTTGTTGATTTTGTTGAAGAATTTTCCTTTAACTAAAACTGTTCAGTTAATTGTTATTATTATTTTTGTACATATTTTATCTGTGTCCGACTTGTGATGTGAAAAACTGTCCCTGTTATATAGAATAAGGAGAGGTATCTCTGTCTAGAATTGTGAAAATTGTATTTTGATTGTAATCTTGTCCCACTGCTTTGTTTTTGTTTTTTGTTTTTTGTCTTTTCTTTGGAGCCTAAGGGGGGAGGGGGGAGGGGGGGGTTGTATGTGTGTTTATATAGTATTGTATGTTATATCAACGCGATCTCTTTTTTGTATAAAATGCTATACATTTGTACGTGTATATACGTGTATGTAACATAAAAACTATAAAATAAAGTTGTAAAAAAAAAAAAAAAGTCCTTAAATTGTCACTTCACTGTGATCTGGGGAACTCCCCAAAATCATGTCGGGTCTGGGTCCCGACCCACAGGTTGAGAACCACAAGCATGGCCATGACATACTGTATATGGGCATGGCTTCCTGCTCTGAAACCCTCTCTGCGCATCTCAACCAATCAAAGCGACTTTGTGACGCGTAAACCAAGGAAGCTATTTGAAAACACCGCGGTGGCTTGAAAAACAGGATAACTGATACAGGCTTCTAAATAACCAAATTAAACCGTTAATTAAAAACGGCTAGATTAGAGTACATCTAGTGTCATTAGCAACACAAAGGAATATAAGGCAACGCTTGGCACAAGGTAAGACATGGCTTTTTAAAAAAAAACTGTGCACTGCCTTTTATTATGTTGTTAATAGAAGTGGCTTAAACGTATTTGTGGGTGAATTTGGTTAAATGTGTGCTGTTGGCTTTAATAGCCTGTAGATCCTGTGTAGTGGAAATACTGTGACAGTCAGTTGACAGGCTGGAAGAGTGTGTTGATACTGTTGTCCCCAGATTGCTGGTTTTATTGTTGTTTGAGTTATAGTTAAAGCATGCATTATATTAGCCTATCTGTCACCGTGCAGAGACGTTTTTAACCGAAAAAAAACCCCTAATCATTTCCCTTAATAACTGCAATATAACCGATTTTTTAAAAATATTTAAGTTATAGGTAAAACATGCATTATATTAGCCTATATGCCGCCGTGCAGAGACGTTTTTAACCGGAAAAAAAAACTATTAGTTTCATTTAATAACCGCATTTTGAATTGCAGCCACCTGAAGGTACTTTTTTGGGGCAGTTTTGAAGGAGAGTAGGGTTTTACACTACTTTTGCTAGGGCATTCATTCCACATTTTTGTTGCATAGCAGGAGAACGAATTCAATCCAAAAATGTGGAATGCCCCACCAAAAGTAGTGAAGGAGTGTAAAACCCTACTCTAACCCTACTGCCCAGGATGGAATATGGAATATGGAATATGAAAACTCAAATACATCCGTCTTGATCAAATGACTATAGATATCATGTTTACCGATTTACGTGAAATTTGGATAAAAAAAAGTAATATATAAAAAAATGTTTTACATAAGTCGGCCTGCTGGTGCCGCTATAAAAGGCAGAGGGCGAAGGTATTTCCTTGGCCTCTAGAGAGTGCACATACAAAGTTTTACACAGATCGGTGCAGTTATAGGTAAAAACAAGAATCTGCCTGTTATAGCACCACCATGACGCTGAGTTGAAAATGTTCAAGTGGCATTTCTTCCTCTGTCTAGTAAGAATGTGTGTGCACGATTTGAGGCATTTTGTTCAAAACGGAGCACTCCTGCAAACTTGGAAGCCATTCTTAGCCAATCAGGATGGAATATGATAAATCGACCCATTTCGTTTAATGACTATAGAGATCCTTTAATATGTACCGATTTGTGTGACGTTTGGACAAAATCTGTTAAAAAAAATTGTTTTGCAAAAAGCGGCCTCCTGGTGGCGCTATAACAGGTCCATGTGAAAGATTTGGGGCAGAGGTTCTACTCTGGCATCCAGGGAGTGTGTGTGCTCAGTTTCGCTGCGATCAAGTCAACAGTGCCGGAGATTAGCTGCTCACAGACGGACGGACACACGGACGGACGGACGGACGGACGGACGGACGGGGTGCAAAACATACTCTCTCGCCAGGCCAAAGGACAAGTAAAGAAAAGGGGCAACAGCAACACATTGTTGCCCCTTTTTTTCCAAAACTTTTTCCCCCCAATAGACATTATCTGCCCCTCCAATAAGGGAGGAAATCCCCCTGTCTATCCATAACTACTGTAAATAGTGTAGAGACCCTCACAGTAAATCCAGGCATAAGTATTAACATACCTGTGACAGATGTGTTGTAACAGCTGCTCCAGATCAGCAACATGTAGAAATAAATACATGATTTTACAGTTAAAACACTGAGTTTTAAAGATAAATGTGAGACGAAGTGAAGCTCCATGTTTTGCTGCTCCTTCACAAAGGATCAGATCCTTTTTACTTTCCATTTCATCTGTGGTAAACGTTACAGAGAAACGTTCCGGTATTCACCCAAAACGTAAAAAAAAACAGACGTCCGGAGACTGGGTTGGTTACTGGAAGTTGTGTTTGATCTGAAGGTGGATCTTATTGACTCAGAACAGTCTGGCAAGAGGCGGAGCTTTGACACACCTGTTGCAAAGTTCACCCATATACACATGCCCACACATGGAAGCAGGCACACACACATGCACACACATGAGCAGGCACGCACGCACGCATGCGCGCGCACACACACGTACGTACGCACGTACGCACGCACGCACGCACGCACGCACGCACGCACGCACGCACGCACGCACACACACACACACACACACACACACACCCACACCCACACCCACACACACACACACACACACACACACACCGACACACACACACTGGCATGCATACTCTTACTGACACAAATTCACCCAGAATCTAAAGCCACATATTATATATTTAGTTGCGCAATGAAAATAGGAGATCTCCAAGGTCACAATGCGTTGTGATGCGACACGCTGTGAGCTTGTAGATCTGCTATTTTCAACACCCGACATCGGCACACAACTAAGAGTAAATTAAGCATGTATGTATGCCCCACACATATTGGTTGAATGAGATATGTCCATGTCAAGGCAAGTCTTTAATTTATGGAACAATAGTGAATGGAATGAAGAGATGATGTTTTTTATGGTCTCAGAGTGAACTTTGACTGTTCAAAGTACTTTACAAGTCCCCCCATGAACTCTTTCACACAGTGACAGCAGATACAGGCATGTAAGTTAGTATATGATTCAGTGTCAACACACACCTGTATTCATAGTGAAAATAGCAGGTTTACAAGCTCACACGCTTGTAGATTGGCAATGTTCTTTTTTTGGGGGGGGGGGGGGGGGGGAATACAAACGCCAGCTTGAAAGTGTTAAGAAGTTCTATTTTCAGGGTATTGGGAAATTAGTGAGTACAAAGAACTAATATAGTAAACTAGTTGTCACTAAATCCCAAGGCTGGGCTCTCAGCACACCAGGTCCTCAGAGAACCACTGCTGTAGACAATCCTTGTCTGTTTTAATATATTAATATTGGTTTTGCACTCCCTGTCATGTTATTTGGTTATTCATGATCATAATTCGCAATTTACACACTGACACACACTTATAATTTTGATACATGTAACACTTGAGTCAAGTGTTACATGTATCGTCGCTTAACACCTACACTGCAGGTCAAACAATGGACAATTGATATGCATCTAGGTTCATTCCCATGTTAATGTACCTGGTGTGAGTCGGGAGCCTTTGTAAACTTTGTTGAGGTGTGAATTTAAAGTCGTTTTAAATCTATGCGTGTGCCTGCGTGTGCTCCTGGTCAAATACGTTCCTGCACGCCGTGCAAGGCCGTCCCATGAGCATTGCACCCCTGCACCACTTGACTGTGTCCATATTATTAGTGTTCCATTTTTTTATTTCATTGTATTATTTTTATTATTAGCACAGTGTGATGGGGCACGTCACACCAACATTTCACACATGTCTGAGTATGATCTGGCAATGTGATACACCAGCAACAAAAACAGGAACATACCGGTACTCGGTATACATTTTCATAACATAGGGCATAGGCTACTTTATATGCTTACTGGCAGTAAGAAAGGAGTCAATCTTTTTTGTTTGTTTTCCCATGTTTAATAAACCTGCCTATATGTGCTAATTTTAGTGAAACAGGTTTAGAACATTATTCATTATTCACTCACATATTCACCCAGCGTGGTATGGAGTTATTTGCTGTCAGACAGGTGCAACACAGCACCATCTGCGTGTGTGCAGTGTGTTAGGAGCAACATTTAAACATGAGACATGTCATATGATTCTCACAGTTAGTCCTTACAAGTCATCCTGGCATGTAGGAGTCTTTAAACAACTAGAAGCCACTAACAAGGATTGAAGGAAACCTTCACAGTCACACGTCAATCTTTCACAGTGGTCATGTTACATGACCACTGTGAAAGATTGAAGTGTGTTTCCATTTCTAGTAATGTAATTACTAGAAATGCAGGTGTCATCAGCAACATTAAGAGTGAAATGAGAGATACAGGTAAGATTAAAGGTCAAGAACCAAACCAGGATAAATCAAAAAATAAACTGAAATAAAAAAGTAAGTCTTAGATTGAGCTTAGATTCTGCCACTAGACATCTGTACTGCATCTGAATGAGTGAACATAGGTACAGTATCAGTAATTATAAATACTTACTATTACATAATCAATCAACTTGGAATATATTAATTAATATAGTACATTTGTACAATTCATTTATGAATGACTAAATTAATTCAGACTGTACTATATACAATTTGAATATACATCTGTACGAGCTAGCGTGTTTTCTTCCCCTTGTGTGCCTACAACTTGCATGTCCAGAATAAAACCTAACCAACATAATAATGTGATGTTGTGTGTGTTTGTGTCCATGTTGTACCAGCTTACAGGGTCCAGTTCCTGACCGGCAGACTGTCAAACTGATGGCCTTATTATATTATATTATTATTCTAAATGACTTGGGGATGAGTAGCCCTGATCTCCTCAAGGCAAAACACAGGCTGAGGCACAGCCAAGTAGGAGTACAACTTTATTTTACCCACCACTGGGCTGTTTCAAATAATGAGCAGAGCAGAGGAATTGAGCATCAACTATCTACGATTATCAATAGCTACTGTAAAGTATAGAACGAATAGAAGGTTTGGCACAGAGACTTGTGAGTTTTGTTCAGAACATGAAGTTTGCTTCATATTAACTTAGAAAACTTACTCATCACCAGGCAGCCGCGCTTGGAGTTGGTTTGTTTCAGAGGATAGACAGACACTAATAACAAATATAATGCACCTGAGAAACTTTGGTCAACTTCATTATGTACTTGCATAATTGTCATGGTCTTTTGGTCGCAAACAAATACCTAGTCTACTTTGGATCTGATGTATAGGGTTCTGTGCAGACTGCAGTCCATTTGGAAACACTTGGTTGGACCCTACTTGATCGTAGTGTCACTGTTGCCTGGTCCACTCCAGGTCCATTCTCCTAACATTATCAGAATGGCAGCTGCTAAATCCTTTGATCTCTGATGACTGTAACATTCTCCATGTCCTCCTCTTCAATACCTTCGGTTTTGGTCAAACTACCCCCCAACTTGGAAGCACCAGGAGGTTGTTTGTTTATAATTATACACAACGAATCTTTGGATTTGATGATAAACTCCCGCGGTTGTTAGTTTGAGTCGGCGGGGGTCTATCACTTTCTGTTTCTTTTCCTTGGTAGCTTTCACTGTAAAATACTTGCTTAAAACTGCACACTTTTCAGCCAGCACCGATAGCTCTTGTATCTGTATTATGTTGTTGAGCTCTTTCCCCAATTTCGACTTGTAAACAAGCCGGTGAAACCACATGTTGGATGTTGCTGTGTGGCCGCGATAGAATACAAGAACGCTCGTCCCAAAACACACTCGCCCCGGGTATATCCGGCGGCCTCAGTCGGCGAAAAAAATAGGGGCGAGTGTATTTTGGGGCGAGTGTGTTTTCACCGTGCATTGAGGAGGAAGGCGGTGCTGCGGACCAAACCATTTTGGGATTTACACCTCCTTCAGTGACTATGTGTTCTGTACACACATACATGAATAACATCTCCTTAAGGTTTTATTCATTATACTGTATATATCTTTATATACGTGACTTTAGCTACTTAAGCCCTATTCAAAGATTGTCCAAAATAGCCAACGTGTTGGGAGCTTGTAGATCGGCAGTTTTTGACAGTTTTTGTCTATAATAACATGCCTGAAATAGGGACACCAGGGTGAAAAGTGGTTCATATCCTGCTTTCTAAAATCCCCATTTGTATCTGCCCACAACTGTATAGATGTTCTAGTGAATCCAGGTTGTTAGTACATTGGCAGTCCTGCCAAACTGAGCATCCGTCTGTATTCTGAACACCCGTCATTCGAACCCGGGTCTTCCACGTGGGAAGCCAACATCTTAACTGCTAAGCCAAAGGGATATCACTCGGGGGAGATATTAGACTTTCAGGTCATCAGGCTGAGGTAGTGAACCACCCTGTTACACATATATCCCACTATTGTACTGAGATTTTGTGTTCAATGTAATCATAACCAGTGACTCTCTTGTTAAAAGTGCCAGAGCTTTCAGGATTGTGATGTAAGATTGCAGTTTATGTCTCCATGTTAGTGCACACTAAGTGGAGAAACTCATCAACAGGCCTCTTAAACATGAGCAGTGTTGTAGTCTCACCTATAGCCACATGATCAGGATCAAAGAATGGGTGGAAACTATTTACAACCAGAACCATTGCACATATTTGACTGTGGTCCTTCATATTGGGGCGGTATCAGGAGGTTTTCAAAGCACTGGGTGTTTAGGCAGCAACAGAACTAATGGTTGTGTTTGTTATGTCTGCCGTTCAGAAACCACTGTATGTAGGAACTGAACTACTCTGATAAGTAGTGAGCATGGTGTCTCCTCAGTGTTTTTGATGTTTCGACTTTTGCTGAGAATATTAAGTTGACATTTTTATTTTACAACAAATAATAATAATCTCTGTTGTCCACAAAGCTACAATCCTTAAGTTCTCTGTCCGTTGTCTCCCTCTCCTAAAATAAAGTTTAATATAAACTCTCGTTGCAGATCATTATTATTTTATTACATATCATATAGACAGAGAATGATAGAGAGAGTGATGTCTTTATGCTCTCAGATTGGACTTTGACCATTCAAAGTGCATTACAAAGCAGGCCTCACATTAACCCTTTTCGGCGGAGGCAGCCATGTACGTCACCTGCCTGCTCTTCAGGAGCAGTTTGTTGTTCAGTTTCTTGTTATATTATGTAAAACAGTGGTTCTCAAACGTATTCATGTCAAGGACCCCCAAATTCTGTGTATGTATTTGACCCCCATCAATCTGAAAGTATTTTTCCCCATACAAAATTTGTGCTGTTAAAATATAATTCACCATTTTTCAGATTTTTGTTTTTTAAATAGCCGATCTACAAGCTCACACGGTGTCACAATACAATGTGTTGTGAGCTTGTAGATCAACTATTATCAAATAGCCAAAGTATAAATAGGGTTAAAAGGCTCAACTAATTTTGGTGCTCTATTAAGAAATTTAGCTGGGGACCCCCTAGAAGCCCCTCAAGGACCCCTGGGGGTCCCCGGACCCCACTCTGAGAACCACTGCTGTAGAATATAACATGAAGGTCGCCACTGAAGCACAGTTGAACTGCTGGCTCTGCCTCCTGCTGCAGTGATGAAAGCAGCGGTCTCTCCATAGACAATACATTGAACCTCAACTCTTTCTCAGAACGCAGAAGTGAAATACCTGCTGGTGTAAATTCAGCATAACACCTGTAGTTGATCACAATGACCACTAGATAGATTTGAGCTGATTATTCAGACTAGGTGGCTATGGATGAGGTTCCTTCTCTGCATGTTTTTACAAAGATGTATTGATGTTAATGTTAGCATGACAATAATGACAATTATCAACCCAAAGCCATTTTGAAAACAGTTTGAAAAGCATTAAACACACGCACAAGCATGCACACAAGCTTATACGCTCTTAGACAAACACATCATTTAATCAAACACAAATAAAAAAAAGTATTAAAAGACAAATATGTACAATTTGTTATATACAGTATGATACATCAAGTCATGATTTGTCATATTATATACAATACTTAATTTAAAGTATTATGGACAGCCAAATGATAATATCTGGGAAATATGTACTGTATGCCCCAGCAGTGGTTCTCAACCTTTTA
The DNA here is from genome assembly GCF_963454915.1 of Gymnoscopelus microlampas. Lineage (NCBI taxonomy): Eukaryota > Metazoa > Chordata > Actinopteri > Myctophiformes > Myctophidae > Gymnoscopelus > Gymnoscopelus microlampas. The sequence continues at coordinate 4,149,304 of NC_139948.1, forward strand.
AGGCAACGACCCCCCAAAATAATCCTATTTGAACTGGGGACCCCCCACACTGACAAGCACTTGGAATTATAGGAGTTGAGGCATTGAGTTTGACTCGGTTCCACAGACAAATAAATAGAAAATAGCAGATCTACAAGCGCACAACTCATCGTGTTGCGAGCTTGCAGATTGGCTATTCTCACATTGTTTCCTCTTTCTTATATATATTATTTGTCAATTTGGCCAATGTTTGAGCAGCTTTTATTGTATAGTTTGTTGATTACTTTTGATGCAAGTAATATAATGGTCCTTTTCTTTCTTGAGAACAGGAGAGAGAATTGGGTGTCGTTAGAGGATTACGCTGCTGATTCTTTTCTTGAATCTTTTTGTTCTATTTTGTGAGGACGTGAAAATCTGATGTACAACTTCCCATTTGTTCTATGGGTCAACTCATTGTCCTTGCAAAAGCCCTATGTAAAACATGCGATACATGTCCTCACAATAGAATGATAGGATACAGGTGAAAATATTAAAAGATCATATTTAAGATTATTTAAAGTTATATTTAAGATTATTGATTATTGAATATATACAGTAGATATGATCCATAGCATGACATCACCATCATAGATATGTTCATGACATCACAGATGACATCAACAGGTTCATCTGCCCTCGAGCAACATTATATAAAGACTCAATAGGGCATAGCCAGTGGCAGCCATTTTCTGGTTCCACTCCAAAGTAGTCAATGCATTTGTCCCATTGAGATTTCCAGAAATATTTATATCGATACATTTAAGCCTAGAATCAAGCTATCCAGGGTGAATCATGACCATAAAACATTTTTTTCTGTGATTAAAAAAATAAACTAGAAAAAGTGCTCCTCGGAGCACAACTCTCCGCTGTTGGGAATGTTGGGAATGTTCTATCTGTATAAGTGTCCTATCCCTCCTGTCTGTATAAGTGTCCTATCCGTCCTGTCTATGTAAGTGTCCTATCCGTCCTGTCTGTGTAAGTGTCCTATCCTTCCTGTCTGTGTAAGTGTCCTATCCAATTGTTACAGTATCCGCCATTTCTCAACCATTTCGTGATTGTTCCTGTCTTACCTCACTCTTACCAGACTTGTGTTGGGAATGTTGGGAATGTTCTAATTCTTATGTTCTAACTGTCCTATCCATCCTGTCTGTATAAGTGTCCGATCCGTCCTGTCTGTATAAGTGTCCTATCCGTCTGTATAAGTGTCCTATCCGTCTTGTCTGTATAAGTGTCCTATCCGTCCTGTCTATGTAAGTGTCCTATCCCTCCTGTCTGTGTAAGTGTCCTATCCCTCCTGTCTGTATAAGTGTCCTATCCGTCCTGTCTGTATACTGTAAGTGTCCTATCCGTCCTGTCTGTATACTGTAAGTGTCCTATCCGTCCTGTCTGTGTAAGTGTCATATCCCTCCTGTCTATGTAAGTGTCCTATCCGTCCTGTCTGTGTAAGTGTTCTATCCGTCCTGTCTGTATAAGTGTCCTATCCGTCCTGTCTGTATAAGTGTCCTATCCGTCCTGTCTGTATAAGTGTCCTATCCGTCCTGTCTGTGTACTGTAAGTGTCCTATCCGTCTGTGTAAGTGTCATATCCCTCCTGTCTATATAAGTGTCCTATCTGTCCTATCTGCCAATTATGTATCAGCCATGCAGCCATTTCGTGATGGTTCCTGTCTTACCTCACTTTGACAGTGGCAGAGACACTGTCAAAGTGACGCCATGTATTTATACAGTATTTCACCGTATTGTCACGTGTCACGTGAGGCTTGACCAATCGGTGTGTCATATTTAGAAAGTGAAAACAATACTCTCCTGCGGAGAGTAATAATAATAATTATTATTATATGATATACTATATTTAATAAATACCCTTTGTTTTCAAAAAGTTTTTTTTCACAGAATCAAACGTTTTATGGTCATGATTCACCAGGACCCTGGATGGCTTGATTCTAGACTTAAAATAATTGATATCAATATTTTTGGAAATGTCAATGGGGAAAATGCATTGACTATTTTGGAGTGGAACCAGAGAATGGCCGCCACTGCTATGCCCTATAGTTTGTCTTTGTCATCATCATCATCATCTTTAACTACGTGGTTGCAGAGTTACACTGATCTTCCATGGTGATATCTTAAGAGGGAGAACATTAACATTGTTAATGTATGGAAAGAGTGTGTCAGTGAAAGTGTGTGTGAAGGTGTGTAAGTGTGTGTTAGTATCAGGATCAGAGAATGACAGCTTTCCTTTGTTCCAGTCCAGCTGGACTCTGATCTTCTTGGGGTTCTGCTTCACTGAGAGAACAGTGTCTGACCCTGGTTGGGAGAATGCAGTGTATTTACCTGCAGATAACAAAATGCTCCAGTGTTGACCCCGGCTCGTACCCTTCCTCTGATAAGACTCTGCTAACACACCCAGCCACCAGGTTGTAATGTCTCCAACATCAACATCCCAGCTGTGAGTCCCTGAGTTAAAGCCCTCAGAACCCAGGACACTGTGCCAATGGTCAAACCTCTCTGGGTTGTCAGGAAGCTGCTGTCTCTCTCCAAATCTCACACCGGTCAGATCATCAGACAGGATGAGATGTGGATTGGCAGTGTTGGGGTCCAGAATGACAGGAGTGTAGGAGATAATGTCCTTCATTTTGTCCCAGACTCTGAAGGTCAGGTTCTTAAGGTGTTTGGCCTTGTCTATCAGTGCTCCTGAGACCAGCTGTGGGTCCTGCAGTGTGAACTGGACTCTTTCCACTGTGGTCTTGTAGTTCTGCAGGAATGAGATGGGTTCAGCTCTCAGATCCTCCTCTATGATTCTGATTGTGTCTGAAAGGGTTGATATGTCTCTGTTCAGACCCTCAATCTTCTCCTTCATCATCTGACTCTTCTGCTGCTCTTCCTCCCTCAGTACAGTGATCCTGGCCTCCTCTTCCTCTTGTAGAAACTGATGAATCTTCTTAAACTGTTCCTTCATCTGCATCTCTGTGTGCCGGGCCCGGACCTTAATGTGTTCTGCTGTTTGATCACAGTTTGTTTTAACTTTATCTCTGTTGTCCACAAAGCTACAATCCTTAAGTTCTCTGTCCGTTGTCTCCCTCTCCTAAAATAAAGTTTAATATAAACTCTCGTTGCAGATCATTATTATTTTATTACATATCATATAGACAGAGAATGATAGAGAGAGTGATGTCTTTATGCTCTCAGATTGGACTTTGACCATTCAAAGTGCATTACAAAGCAGGCCTCACATTAACCCTTTTCGGCGGAGGCAGCCATGTACGTCACCTGCCTGCTCTTCAGGAGCAGTTTGTTGTTCAGTTTCTTGTTATATTATGTAAAACAGTGGTTCTCAAACGTATTCATGTCAAGGACCCCCAAATTCTAGCCGATCTACAAGCTCACACGGTGTCACAATACAATGTGTTGTGAGCTTGTAGATCAACTATTATCAAATAGCCAAAGTATAAATAGGGTTAAAAGGCTCAACTAATTTTGGTGCTCTATTAAGAAATTTAGCTGGGGACCCCCTAGAAGCCCCTCAAGGACCCCTGGGGGTCCCCGGACCCCACTCTGAGAACCACTGCTGTAGAATATAACATGAAGGTCGCCACTGAAGCACAGTTGAACTGCTGGCTCTGCCTCCTGCTGCAGTGATGAAAGCAGCGGTCTCTCCATAGACAATACATTGAACCTCAACTCTTTCTCAGAACGCAGAAGTGAAATACCTGCTGGTGTAAATTCAGCATAACACCTGTAGTTGATCACAATGACCACTAGATAGATTTGAGCTGATTATTCAGACTAGGTGGCTATGGATGAGGTTCCTTCTCTGCATGTTTTTACAAAGATGTATTGATGTTAATGTTAGCATGACAATAATGACAATTATCAACCCAAAGCCATTTTGAAAACAGTTTGAAAAGCATTAAACACACGCACAAGCATGCACACAAGCTTATACGCTCTTAGACAAACACATCATTTAATCAAACACAAATAAAAAAAAGTATTAAAAGACAAATATGTACAATTTGTTATATACAGTATGATACATCAAGTCATGATTTGTCATATTATATACAATACTTAATTTAAAGTATTATGGACAGCCAAATGATAATATCTGGGAAATATGTACTGTATGCCCCAGCAGTGGTTCTCAACCTTTTAAGGCAACGACCCCCCAAAATAATCCTATTTGAACTGGGGACCCCCCACACTGACAAGCACTTGGAATTATAGGAGTTGAGGCATTGAGTTTGACTCGGTTCCACAGACAAATAAATAGAAAATAGCAGATCTACAAGCGCACAACTCATCGTGTTGCGAGCTTGCAGATTGGCTATTCTCACATTGTTTCCTCTTTCTTATATATATTATTTGTCAATTTGGCCAATGTTTGAGCAGCTTTTATTGTATAGTTTGTTGATTACTTTTGATGCAAGTAATATAATGGTCCTTTTCTTTCTTGAGAACAGGAGAGAGAATTGGGTGTCGTTAGAGGATTACGCTGCTGATTCTTTTCTTGAATCTTTTTGTTCTATTTTGTGAGGACGTGAAAATCTGATGTACAACTTCCCATTTGTTCTATGGGTCAACTCATTGTCCTTGCAAAAGCCCTATGTAAAACATGCGATACATGTCCTCACAATAGAATGATAGGATACAGGTGAAAATATTAAAAGATCATATTTAAGATTATTTAAAGTTATATTTAAGATTATTGATTATTGAATATATACAGTAGATATGATCCATAGCATGACATCACCATCATAGATATGTTCATGACATCACAGATGACATCAACAGGTTCATCTGCCCTCGAGCAACATTATATAAAGACTCAATAGGGCATAGCCAGTGGCAGCCATTTTCTGGTTCCACTCCAAAGTAGTCAATGCATTTGTCCCATTGAGATTTCCAGAAATATTTATATCGATACATTTAAGCCTAGAATCAAGCTATCCAGGGTGAATCATGACCATAAAACATTTTTTTCTGTGATTAAAAAAATAAACTAGAAAAAGTGCTCCTCGGAGCACAACTCTCCGCTGTTGGGAATGTTGGGAATGTTCTATCTGTATAAGTGTCCTATCCCTCCTGTCTGTATAAGTGTCCTATCCGTCCTGTCTATGTAAGTGTCCTATCCGTCCTGTCTGTGTAAGTGTCCTATCCTTCCTGTCTGTGTAAGTGTCCTATCCAATTGTTACAGTATCCGCCATTTCTCAACCATTTCGTGATTGTTCCTGTCTTACCTCACTCTTACCAGACTTGTGTTGGGAATGTTGGGAATGTTCTAATTCTTATGTTCTAACTGTCCTATCCATCCTGTCTGTATAAGTGTCCGATCCGTCCTGTCTGTATAAGTGTCCTATCCGTCTGTATAAGTGTCCTATCCGTCTTGTCTGTATAAGTGTCCTATCCGTCCTGTCTATGTAAGTGTCCTATCCCTCCTGTCTGTGTAAGTGTCCTATCCCTCCTGTCTGTATAAGTGTCCTATCCGTCCTGTCTGTATACTGTAAGTGTCCTATCCGTCCTGTCTGTATACTGTAAGTGTCCTATCCGTCCTGTCTGTGTAAGTGTCATATCCCTCCTGTCTATGTAAGTGTCCTATCCGTCCTGTCTGTGTAAGTGTTCTATCCGTCCTGTCTGTATAAGTGTCCTATCCGTCCTGTCTGTATAAGTGTCCTATCCGTCCTGTCTGTATAAGTGTCCTATCCGTCCTGTCTGTGTACTGTAAGTGTCCTATCCGTCTGTGTAAGTGTCATATCCCTCCTGTCTATATAAGTGTCCTATCTGTCCTATCTGCCAATTATGTATCAGCCATGCAGCCATTTCGTGATGGTTCCTGTCTTACCTCACTTTGACAGTGGCAGAGACACTGTCAAAGTGACGCCATGTATTTATACAGTATTTCACCGTATTGTCACGTGTCACGTGAGGCTTGACCAATCGGTGTGTCATATTTAGAAAGTGAAAACAATACTCTCCTGCGGAGAGTAATAATAATAATTATTATTATATGATATACTATATTTAATAAATACCCTTTGTTTTCAAAAAGTTTTTTTTCACAGAATCAAACGTTTTATGGTCATGATTCACCAGGACCCTGGATGGCTTGATTCTAGACTTAAAATAATTGATATCAATATTTTTGGAAATGTCAATGGGGAAAATGCATTGACTATTTTGGAGTGGAACCAGAGAATGGCCGCCACTGCTATGCCCTATAGTTTGTCTTTGTCATCATCATCATCATCTTTAACTACGTGGTTGCAGAGTTACACTGATCTTCCATGGTGATATCTTAAGAGGGAGAACATTAACATTGTTAATGTATGGAAAGAGTGTGTCAGTGAAAGTGTGTGTGAAGGTGTGTAAGTGTGTGTTAGTATCAGGATCAGAGAATGACAGCTTTCCTTTGTTCCAGTCCAGCTGGACTCTGATCTTCTTGGGGTTCTGCTTCACTGAGAGAACAGTGTCTGACCCTGGTTGGGAGAATGCAGTGTATTTACCTGCAGATAACAAAATGCTCCAGTGTTGACCCCGGCTCGTACCCTTCCTCTGATAAGACTCTGCTAACACACCCAGCCACCAGGTTGTAATGTCTCCAACATCAACATCCCAGCTGTGAGTCCCTGAGTTAAAGCCCTCAGAACCCAGGACACTGTGCCAATGGTCAAACCTCTCTGGGTTGTCAGGAAGCTGCTGTCTCTCTCCAAATCTCACACCGGTCAGATCATCAGACAGGATGAGATGTGGATTGGCAGTGTTGGGGTCCAGAATGACAGGAGTGTAGGAGATAATGTCCTTCATTTTGTCCCAGACTCTGAAGGTCAGGTTCTTAAGGTGTTTGGCCTTGTCTATCAGTGCTCCTGAGACCAGCTGTGGGTCCTGCAGTGTGAACTGGACTCTTTCCACTGTGGTCTTGTAGTTCTGCAGGAATGAGATGGGTTCAGCTCTCAGATCCTCCTCTATGATTCTGATTGTGTCTGAAAGGGTTGATATGTCTCTGTTCAGACCCTCAATCTTCTCCTTCATCATCTGACTCTTCTGCTGCTCTTCCTCCCTCAGTACAGTGATCCTGGCCTCCTCTTCCTCTTGTAGAAACTGATGAATCTTCTTAAACTGTTCCTTCATCTGCATCTCTGTGTGCCGGGCCCGGACCTTAATGTGTTCTGCTGTTTGATCACAGTTTGTTTTAACTTTATTAAAGACCTCCAGTTTCTCCTGTAAAGGCTTCAGTAATTTCTGGACTTTCTCCTTGTGATCCAGTGCAGCTTCATCGACGGGTCTGAAACTGTGGTTGATGTGTTTCTTAGAATCTCGACACACAAAACACGCTGGCTGTTGACATTCCAGACAGAACAGTTTGAGTTTCTCAGCATGCAGACTGCAGAGAACCTCAGACCCTGTTGAAGCTCTCTGATGTCTCTCCTGTATGAAGGCCTCACACAGGTTCTTAAGAGCCAGGTTTCTGGGTGGATCCACTGAATGTCTCTCCTTACAAACTGGACATTCCTTTATTACCTTCTCTCTCCACCATTCCTGCAGACAGGCTTTACAGAAGCTGTGGCTACATGACAGGAGAACAGGATCTTTAAAGATGTCATGACACACAGGACAGGAAAAATCCTCTTCTGAAAAAAACGACTTGGATGCCATTTTGTCCTTGAATGAAGCAACAAACACTGCTCAATAAAGGAAATAAGCCAGTCAGTGGTGGTAACACTCCCTCCTCTACAATGTTCCCTGAAGGCTGAAGTTTACTTTCACTTTGAATCTTGTTAAAGTCAGCTGACAGAGTCAGCAGCAGGTTCCAGTGGTCTGGGTCAGTATTCCCTCCTGTAACTGTGGGAATACAGTCTGTCCTCCTCACTAGAAGTTCTGTGTTTGATCTGAAGGGGAATGTTATCGTCTGTCTCTGTCTGTGTGTGTGTGCCGACAGTGAGGAGTGTGCTGTAAGTTTCTGTTTCCTGCTTCTGTCTGCTGATCTGATAGGGGCGGTGCTTTGGCACACTGCAGAAGTGTTGCAAAGTTCACACACACACACACACACACACGCACGCACGCACGCACGCACGCACGCACGCACACACACACACACACACACACACACACACACACACACACACACACACACACACACACACACACACACACACACACACACACACACACACACAGTCACACACACACACACACACACGCACGCACGCACGCACGCACGCACGCACACATGACAATTATCAACCCAAAGGCATCTTGAAAACAGTTTGAAAAGCATTAAACACACACAAGCTTACGCTCTCAGACGAGCAACTAATTTAATTAAACAAAAATACAAGTATTAAAAGACAAATAATGTAAAATTATTTATATACAGTATGTCATGATTTGTCATTTTAAATTCAAGTATTATGGACAGCCGAATGATAATATCTGGTAAATATGTACTGTATGCCCTAGCATTGGTTCTCAACCTTTTCAGGCTGCAACCCCCCAAAATAATCTTATTTGAACTGGGGACCCCCACTGACAAGCACTTGGAATTATAGGAGTTGAGGCATCACATTTAGTTTGACTCGGTTCCACAGATAAAAATTGTGAAAATAGAAGATCTACAAGCTCACAACACCACGTGAAGCTTGCAGATCGGCTATTTTCACAACTTTGATCTCTTTCTTATATTATTTGTCAATTTGGCCAATGTTTGTGCAGCTTTTATTGTATAGTTTGTTAATTACTTTTGATGCAATTAATGGTCTTTTCCTTTTCTTTCTTGAGAACAGGATAGAACAGGTTGAGAACCACTGCCCGAGAACATGGGCCTTCAACAGGGGATCAGGGACCCCTAGGGGGTCCTCCGAGTTACTACATTTTGCTCACAACGCGTCGCGATGCGATCCCTTGTGAGCTTGTAGATTTGCTACTTTCAAACATTTTAGTACTTTTACTTTTAGTACTTTAAGTGTATTTTGATGCCAATACTTTTGTACTTTTACTCAAGTAACATTTTGACCACAGGCCTTTCAGTTGAGTATTTTTTATAGTGTGGTATTGCTAATTTTACTTAAGTAAAATATCTGAGTACTTCTTCTACCACTGTTGGTCAGTAGCCTGGTTCCAGACAAATCTACCATTGCAAAAAAGAAAGTGCACTCGCCAGATTAGGTCTGGCCCCTCTCAATAGAGATTGAATAGGCTCTATGCACAGCAGCCATTTTGGAGAAAAACACAGGTGTTACCAATGATACTAATGAAGGCTCTGTTCCATTCTGGTCAAACAGAGTCAGGGTGCTGATATTGTGCATGTTGACTCACTAGAAATACTAGTGGGTCTCAAAGTGTGGTCCAGGGACCCTCATGGTTCCTTGAGAGGGTGTAACTCGAGGGTCCATTTGGTTCCATTTGTACACTCTCAGAGTTATGGGGGTCCTTGAAATTAAAAAGTTTGAGAACCACTATGCTACACTAAATGGAACAGAGCCTTCATTAGTGTCATTGGTAACACCTGTGAAGGAAGCAAGGAAGGGATCCAATTTCTGTCCAATATGGCTGCTGTGCATAGAGCCTATTTCTCTCCCTCCGAAGTTGTGAGGGACCAATCAGGGCCCAGTATGCAAATATGGGGCGAGTTTATCACCAGAGGCATTTTTTTTATTTGCCCCTCGGAAATGCAGGATCCACACAGAGACTCCAGACTAATATCCACGCAATGATATTAGTCTGGCCATGCCAGGCTAGGTCAGCTCCCCCCTGCCCTCTTGTACAAGCGGAGGACTTGTTTGTGGTCCAGGACGTCCCACAGCCAGCTCTCCATCTTCATGTCATGGTTTGCGAAGAACACCAGAGGTCTCTTCACAGAGTCATAGTAGTGGTCCGAAAAGTCTGCGTAGTTGCTGGTTATGAAACCATAAGCAGACACCTAACAGGAAGATAGATAGATAGATAGATAGATGTGGGTGTAGAACAGTGGTTTTAGTAGAACTAGTAGTGTAGACTGATGACCTGGGGCCAGTTGCACCACCTCAAACTAAGTTCAAACTTAGCCTAGTTATAGATATACATTTTTTTTTAAATGTGTTTTTTTTGCAAATCTTTAAATATATATATTTTTAAAAATATATATATATTTAGAGATTTGCACACATTTTCACGATTTTTCAAAAAATAGCAGATCTACAAGCTCATAGCGCGGCACTCGGTGCTGTGCAATGAGCTCGTATATCTGCTATTTTTGAATAGCCAAAGAAATCTAAAATGACAGAGATGCGTCCCCAGAATTACTGGATTAAAGGAGGAGTTCACCCAAAAAATGACTTATTTACTATCAATTTTACTATCAATTGCACACCCTATGAAGCCTTGAATCCATAGATTCTTTTTTGTTTTTGTCGCATTCCTAAGCTAATAATTTGATTCCCGTCTCCTACCGGCTAATGTATCCGGTAGGAGACACAAAGTAGATTATTTGTGTCTCCTACCGGAAATACACACAGTAGGGCTTTCACGACTAGAGATTTTTACAGGTCGACTAATTTGACCCAGTGGTAGTCGACTAGTCGAAATTTAAATTAAAAAAAAAAAAATTACAAAAAAGAAAAAAGAAAAAAAAACTTCTTTTTTTTTTTTTTTTGGGGTGGCACTGTTTTAATACCATCCTACTACTATATTACTATTATTATTATCCTCCTGCCCTTATTCTTATGGCGTTTTAAGGGAAGCGCTTCTGGCACAGCAGCACAGCACCACAGCAGCGTCTCCAAGGATCCTCATTTCCCAATAATAGGCTTTTATTGGGCATGCTTTTGACCCCCTTTTGATAAAAAATAAAGTCAGGAGGATAATAATAATAGTAAGATGGGCCATTACTATAGCATTAAAAATTAAATAAATAAAAAATAAATACATTTTCAACTATTCGACTAGTACCAACAAGGTCGACTAGTGGTTATACTAGTCGACTAATCGACTAGTCGACTAGTTGGTGAAAGCCCTAACACACGGTCATCAAATTATTGTCTTAGGAATGCCACAAAAACAAAAATAAATCCATGAAATCAAGGCTTCATGGGGTGTGTAATTGATAGAAAATAAGTCATCTTTTGGGTGAACTCCTTTAAGCTATAACTAGGCTAAGTTTGAATGTAGTGTGAGGTTTAGTGGGGTGAGGTTTTGGTGCAACTGGCTCCAGGAGCCAGTTGCACCAAATGTGTGCAAATCCTTAAATATATATATTTTTTAAAATATATATATTTAAAGATTTGCAAAAAAGGATAATTTTTTTTTTTAAATGGCAGATCTACAAGCTCATAGCGCCGCACTCGGTGCCGCGCTATGAGCTTGTAGATCTGCTATTTTTCAATAGCCAAAGAAATATAACTAGGCTACGTTTGAACTTAGTGTGAGGTGGTGCAACTGGCCCCAGGTCACTATAGTAAAACTAGTAGTGTAAAAGACTGACCTGGTCACAGGTGTGCAGGGCCATCATCAGCATCAGTGCTCCAGTGCTGGGCATGTACAGGTGGCCTGTCCTGCCGTACCTCTGTAGGGGAGACTTCAGGAACCTCGGGAATCAAGATTTCTTATGTTTTTTCATAAATTAACTATTGTATACTTTGTAGTTAGTATGACATTGTTGCTCAAAAGTAGCGAAAACAGTGTGTTACGTCTGTCTGTGGGTTTTGTAAATATTTAACCCAAAAGAAAAGTATTAAAGGGGTGTAAAAGTGACATTTTATTTTCATATCGGATATTATCTCCCTGACTCTCCAGCTATATAGTAAACCAAAAATACCCCAGGATACCAATTTTACCCAATCAGGAGAGATATTTCATACAGGATACAGGATAAACAAGTGAAAATGGAATTTAAAAATCACACCCTGTGTGAAGGTAGCGGCGCCTTTGATACATTATGTCATCGATATGTGTTTATAATGTGTTTATAGCCATGTGTCACGTGAAGCTTGACCAATCACTTTGTTGACGGGTCTGATCAATCAGAACGTTGACGGGTCTGACCAATCAGAACGTTGACGGTGAACACGGACAAAGTCAGGTATAGAGCAGGACATATTAAGCTGAAAAATGGAGTTTGTGCTGCTCTTTCTCCTGATTTGATAAAATGTGTATCCCGACCTGAAAATGTATTTTCTGTTTATTAAAAATTGCTGGAGAGTCCCCTGTTACTGAACAAGAGCTTATATAACTATTAGCTACATTGGATCAGGCTCTGTGTTCCATTTCCTGAATATTCCACCCAACAGTGACAATATATGTTTATATCTTATATACAAGCATTAGACTATGTAGCTATGTGTGTGTGTCTCTCTCTCTCTCTCTCTCTCTCTCTCTCTCTCTCTCTCTCTCTCTCTCTCTCTCTCTCTCTCTCTCTCTCTCTCTCTCTCTCTCTCTCTCTCTCTCTCTCTCTCTCTCTCTCTCTCTCTCTCTCTCTCTCTCTCTCTCTCTGATTGACCACAGCTGTTCTTTACCTTTGTGTCACATATGTAATAAAATCTGGGTGGATCATCTTGAAGTACTCAGGAGGTTTATACCCAAAATACCTCCAGGGCCTGTTGGAAGGAAACGGCCTGGTTACATAAGAATGTAGAAATATAGAGTACTGAAGTCCTGACCTCACTCGTTCATCCCCTGGGTCATCAAAGTAATTTCTCTATGGAGAATAACATTGGGCCATTTTAGAATTGTCTCATATAAGAATTGTGGTCCAAAAATAAACAAACTGTCCCGGCGATATTGTCAGGGAGGTGGCTCTCGTTTATGATAGTCAGTCAATTATATTTGATACAGTCTGTTTCTGGCGAAAATGTATCTAATTAGGCAGTGGTAACATTAGCGTTTTCTCGCCGTCAGTTGATGCTTCATATCCATATGAGTCAAACCACTGGGATCTTTTGTTTTATTTTTGGAACACATTATTTGGTGTGATATTAAACAAGTCTACAAAAACATGTAGTAACCCTGTTCTACTGGAAGGGAACTGGTTGGAATAACGTGTTCCTTCCACGCGCTACGTCCAACCAGGGAAACTCCCCCCTGTCAGGGGACAAGAAGGTCAGTTGGCTCTCATGCTCTCATGGTGAGGGGAGTGTAGTGCCCAGGATCACTTCGAAAATTGGCACCGGGTGAAAAATAAGGGTTACAAAATCGTGGGATAAAAAAAAATAATAGTAAAGAAAAAAACAAGTCTATGGGAATTCTGAATGGGGAAATAAACCATGACCCAGGTTGAGTAAATTATGTCAGACTTCGGTGCAATAGCACTAAGAAACAAGGCACAAGGCCAGGAATGAAGCAAGAAAAAAAAAATCATCATCATCATAATAATACAGAGCAAGAGTGTGAAATCAATGAATATCTATTTGGCAAAATATAGAAGTATACAAATCAATGTCTTGTTGTCAGAAATGACATGTGTAATTGTTCCAAACTTTACTAAGGATACACTGCCATCTACAGGCCACAAGGGACAACTACACAACACAAAAATCCTGTATACTTAGATGACCCAGGGCTTTATACTTTCCCTTCTCCTTCTTTCCCTCTACACCAAATCTCTTTGGAAAAAAAAATGCCGATCTATACAAGCTTGTAGATTTGATATTTTCATTTCACCCCAGAATACTATGTTCATGTGGTAAAAAAAGGGTACATTACTGAAAATGGTGAGAGTTTACACCCATAATGAACGGCCGCACCTGTCCCCAGCGTCTTCACCAGAGGTGACGGTGAGGCCCTGAAGAGCAGCTGTCATCATCACGTAGTCTCTGAGGTTTGAGGGGATGAAGATGTATCGCACCTCCTGCATGTTGACATGGAAAGACCATTTGACCCAATGACTCGGTTCGGTGAAGACAAAATAAAGAAATAATATTAATAATAGGCTCTATATATGCAGAGCAGCCATATTGGAAAGAAATTGGGCCTCTTCTTACTTCCTTCACAGGTGTTACCAATGATGCTAATGAAGGCTCTGTTCCATTCTGGTCAGGGTGCTGATATCGTGCATGTTGGCTCACTAGAAACACTACATTTTGGTTCCCAAATGGCCCCTTATGGTGGGTGTGGATTTGTACACTCTCAGAGTTATGGGGGTCCTTGAAAATAAGACAACCACTATGCCACACTAAATGGAACAGAGCCTTAATTAGCATCATTGGTAACACCTGTGAAGGAAGTAAGGAAGGGGCCCAATTCATTCCCAATATGGCTGCTGTGCATAGAGCCAATTCCCAATGTTCCGATAACATCACTTAAGGCAGAGGCTCTCAAAGTGGGGTCCGCGGACCCCCAGGGGTCCTTGAGGGGGTTCCAGGGAGTTCCCGGCAAAATGAGTTATACCTCGTACAGCATCAAAATCAGTTTGACCACTTTAAACCTACATGCATCGGCTATTTGAAATATAGCAGATCTACAAGTTCATAATGTGCGATACAACTGCTGCCGTATAATTACACATACGTATGCATGCATATGTCATCAGATAAGTCAAATAATAGCCGATACAGCATATAGCAATGCCCCCATACAATATTTGTGTTGTTAAAAGTTTTTTTTTAAATAGATTGTTTGAAAATAGTAGATCTAGAAGCTCAGCTATTCTCAAATAGCTCAATGGTTAAAGTGATTAAACTCAATTTGATGATATATGTCAACTAAACTTGCTGGGGACCCCCTGGAACCCCCTTAACCCATTAAAACCTGAGGCGATTCTTAATTTTTTTTTCTAAATCCTAACAGTTTTTTGGGGAAAATTTTTTTTTTCAAGATTTTTGAATAGCCAAAGAAATCTAAAGTGACACAGATGCGTTCCAGGTCTTAATGGGTTAAGGACCCCTGGGGGTCCCCAGGACCCCACTTTGAGAACCACTAATATGTGGGCCAAACCCATACATGGGTGTGGTGGCTCTAGAATGGACGTACGGGCCCCTGTGGAACCTTGGTGAATCCCTCCGTGTGGTATAACATGAGTGAATGTTTCATTGTGTTGGTGGTGAAACCATAGAAGGAAGTCTTTGTCCCCACGTCTTCTTCAAAGGCCTTGGTCACAGCCCCATTAACTCTATAAAAAAAAACACATTTAGTTATCAATATGCTTAAAGCTGCACTGTTGTACCCCAGATTTGAACCCAGGTTGTGCAAATACTGATATTTTTTTTTACCACTGAGCTAATAGACCCTGCCTGCTTGCTTGCTCAGGGGTGAATTTTGTGTCAAACCAGAAACAGGACTGTGTCAAAGGTCATGTCAAACGTAGACACAAGAACAGGGAGACCAAATACAACTTATACTTATAAGAAGTATAAGAAGTGATGGTGGAATATTATGGAGTATTATGGGAGTATTAACATACTCCACCATACAGATCGACCAAAATTAAATTTTATTCACAAAAAAAACTTACATTACATAACTTACATGCTTCACAAGGTTCATTTATACTTGAATTTATAGATAAAAAATATATAATAGATATAATTATATTTGCAAAAACAAAAGTGTTGACGCAAACGCATCGTCACATTTAATACCCATTTTATACTCAAGGATGAGCTGGTTAGAATTTGGTGGTCAAAGGTCAAAGTCACTGCGACATTCACTGCATATACTGTACATACTAGTGCTGGTATGTGCCTAACTACAGACTAAATCATGGCTGCCCATCACACTACTATCTCTACACCAGGGCTCCTATACCTTGAGGAACTAGTCTCCCTACAACCCTCGACCCGCAACCTCCGCTCTTCAAACACCAACTTCCTGGTTATACCCCTAAGCTTATGCCCCCATGTTTTAATTGTTTTGTTTTAGTTTCTCAGATGTTTTTAATGGTGTAATGTTTCTTTTTATGCAACTGCCTATTGTAGCACTTTGAGATTTTTCAAATGTAAAGTGCATTATAAATAAAATACATTATTAAATGGACCCTTATGTCCTTATTGAACAAAATGGTAAGTGTCCATCATAAATACTGATGGTTTTACACTGTAGATTGGGGCCAAAAAAAAAAAAAAAAAAAGTCACACCCAGTGTTAAGGAAGTGGTGCCTCACACCCAGGGGTTGCAAATACTGCTAATTAAACATCAGGCATGCTGCTGTCTCTCTCCCTCTAGGGTTGCAATTAGCTCTGGTCCAGAGCTAGGTTGCAATGAAATGCAGCTGTTTATGCCGTACTTATACAGATGTATTCTCAAAGAGGCAGATTTGGCTTAAATCTTTCATAATGTGGTTTGTTGTAACAAAAACATGTTGTAATTACAAAGATAAATGGTCATACGACATCTAAGCCAAAACGTAGATCATATGTCCAGATTAAGCAGTGTTTTGGTACTGAGCCCTATGTCAAACCCTTTTTACCCAGAAACCAGCGGTCATTGTGTGCTCAGCTGAGAACTGGTATTCTGCCTCTAATTGCTATTGAGGTAGGTTGGTTCTCAGCTGTGGCAGAAGAAAAAAGAATAATTATGCAATGTATGTGACCTGAAAGATGTCGAAAATGAATTCCATGTTATGTTTTATTGTACTCTGTATGACGATTTGAGGGTTCCTTTATCTGATGTAATGACATGTACAGTATGACGCTTGAGTGTTTTAGTTCATTATAGTTAATTTGATCATTGTTTGTGAATTATCATGTCGGTTCATTGTTCATGTCAAATGAAATGTAAAAGAGTCCTGTAAGTCTTTATAGGCTGGGCTTCCTTCCAGCATGACATTTAACACAAAAATAAATCAAATCAAAATCAAAAAATGTAGAAGTGGCTATGATCGCTTACATTTTTTTTTTATGGCGGTCTGTGGCCTAATGCATATCAAACTGGGGGCCCTTATAATGAAAAAGGTACATAGTACATAGGCTACCTAAAGACTAAATCATGGCCGTCTATGAAACATTGTAATATGTACCTACCTAAAGACTACATCATGGCTGTCTATGAAACACTGTAATATGTACCTACCTAAAGACTACATCATGGCTGTCTATGGCGTGTCCTTGCTTGGATCCCCTGAGGATGCCACCATTGCCGACCACTGCACAGCGCACACACTGCTCCTGTAGGGGGCGCTCAAACAGAACACTACTGACAGAGCTGTTCAGAAGGGCCAGGCTGGATCGAACAACTGAAAACATCACAGAAAAACACAAAGACAAACTTGAAGTTTGAGTTTACCATTCAGAGACATAAAGAACATTGGGCCCGATTCACTAGGCTGGTCGTAAATATCAGTGTAAATAACGTGTAAATAAAGTGACTAAAGGAGGGTGTATTTTATCTAACCACAAAAGGGGTTTGTAAATCCATGATATGTGCGGATCACAGTTGTTCGTCAAAAACAAGGCTCCAAACATCCTAAAACAAACTTGTAAGGCTACTTCTTGGCCTCAATCACAAAACCCATCTAACCCATGCTCATTTTGCTAGGATTGGATGGCTTAGGGTTGAGGACAGAGTACAGCAACTTGCTATGGGCCTGGTCTTCAAGATCACACCACAACATTGGGATCCCCCTGTATTTGTCAAAATACTTCCAAAATGTTAATCAAGTCCATGATCATAACACCAGAGGCAGCTCCACAAATCATGTTCAATCCAGATTTGGCTCAACAAAGGGAATGAACTCGTTCTCATGCTATTCATCAAAAATGTGGAATGCCCTACCTAATGGAGTAAAGGAGTGTAAAACTCTACTCACTTTCAAAACTGCCCTAAAGATACACCTTCAGGAGGCTGCAATTGAAAAATGGCCCCTGTCCAAGTCCTAACCTACCCCATGTCCTAACCTAACCTACCCCCTCTCTCTTTCTTCTTTTGTACATATTTTTCACTCTCCATACCAGTAACCTGTAAACTGATTGTATGACATTCTATAGTAGTGTATATCTGTCTGTCTCTTATATGTCATCATGATTTGTGTGCATGGGGATCTCATTTGAAACAAGCCCAGTGCTTTATGAGTCTTCCAGTTTAGTAGACCCTGTATTGCGAATTTGTACTTCCATGTACTGTTGTTCTCATGTCTTACTAAATAAAGTACATCAATCAATCAATCAATCAATCAATCAATCAATCAATCAATCAATCAATCAATCAATCAATCAATTGCCTGAAGGTCAGAGGTGCGTTCATATGGAAGATTCTTTGCATTGCTCCTCACCCCCATTTAAGACCATAAAGCTGTTTGCACTCAAAATATGGGTGTAAACAGCCTAGTGAATCGGGCCCATTAGTTTTAGTTATCAGTGGTTCTCAACCTGTGGGCCGAGGCCAACCACTGGGCCGTGAGGATATTGCAAGTGGGGCCCCCACATGATTTTTGGGGGGTCCCCAGATGACAGTAAAGTGACAGTTTAAGGACTTTTAAGACCTTTTTAATACCAAAAAAAAGAAGAAATTATATGAAAAAAGAGCATTACTGCATCAACAGTAATCAACAAACTGTTATATGAAAACTGATCAAACAATTGGCCAAAATAATCTAAGAAAGCTAACAACGCAAGGCATCGTGAGCTTGTAGATCGGCTATTTTCACAATATCTATCCGTGGAACCGAGTCAAACTAAATGTAAAAGGTTGAGAACTACTGGTATAGATAATATAAAAAATATATCAAAAGATACATAGATAGAACGATGCAAAAACAAACTAGAAAAAGTGCTCCTCGGAGCACAGGTCTCTGCCAGTTCAGGTAGGTTATTATGGCTTCTTGGTGGCGCTATAATAGGCCAATGTGAAAAGGTTGGCATTTCTTCCTCTGCCTAGTGGGAATGTGCGTGCAAAAGTTCACGGAAATTCATGCGTTCATGATTTGAGGCATTTTGTTCCAAACAAACCAATCCTGCAAACTTTGGAAGTCAATATTAGCCAATCAGGATGGTGTACTGTCTACCGATTTGCATGATGTTTGGACAAAATCTGTAGGAGTAAAATAAAAAAAAGGTTTTGCAAAAGTCAAGCGTCATGGTGGCACTATGACAGGCTGATCTGAAAAATTTGGGGCAGAGGTTCTGAATTGGCATCCAGGGAGTGTGTGTGCACAGTTTCGCAGCGACCGGGCCAACGGTGCCGGAGAGATTAGCTGTTCACAGACAGAAGGACACACGGACGGACGGACAGGGTGCAAAACATACTCTCTCGCCATGCCTTTTGGCCTCGTGGAGACAAAAAATGGTCACGGTATGTTATCTTTGAAACCTTGAAAAATGAGTTGTCATTGTGTTAAATATGAACTTTATAGTATTTTTATCCAAGCCGGATTTGATTGATTCATCACCAAAATAAACAAGCTCTGAAAATGCTCTGAAGGCCAGACAAGGTTGATAACCACTGGTACCATTCAGAGACACAGGTAAAGAGCATTGGGTTTTTGAGTGTATACCGTTCACAGACATGCCCTTCCACCCATAGGGAGGTGCGTGGTTGCCCAGTCTCTGCCAGGCAGACTTGTGGAAGCTTCCGGCCCACTGCAGAACGGGCACTGAGAAGTTGAAGTGTCGTCTCAACTGCTGATCCCTGCGTACCGCCTTCCTCAAAGAGCAGCGTCCTTCTGTCTGAAGAGCAGGAGAGAGAGGTCCATCGAGTCAATACTTTATGCACACGTGTGTCATTGGCAGCTTTAATTGTTGTTTGTTTGCGGGGCGCCGATGGCCTAGTGGTTGGGTCGCGTACAGTGGTGTAAAAGTAACTAAAAAGTACATTTACTTAAGTACCGTACTTAAGTACACTTTTGAGGAATTGTTACTTTAATGGAGTATTTCCCATTTTTGTTTTTTCACAGGTGTTACCAATGATACTAATGAAGGCTCTGTTCCATTTAGAGTAGCACACTGTAGTTATCAGACTTTTTCATTTCCACGACTCCCATAACTCTGAGAGTGTACAAATGGAACCAAATGGACCCTTACAGGTCCATTTACAATTATTTGAAAACTAGTTTAGTTACTTTGTAGATATACGAGCTCAGAGCAGCGAGCTTGTACTGTAGATCTGGTATTTTTGAAAAATCTTGAAAATGTGTGCAAATCTTTGAATATACATTTTTTAAAGGGAACATATATAACTCAAATCGTTGCTTATGGGGATTCTAATGTCTTCTAAACAACAGTTTAAAAAATAACTTAAGTTGCTATAATATCAGTGTCCCTCAAACTTTTTTCATGTCAAGGACCACCCAAAATGATATGTATTTGGCCAGGGAACCCCCCCCCCCCCCTCAGAAGCAAAGATTTGAGTTACAAATGTTTGCTTTCGAAAATATATATTTTGACACATTTTCACGATTTTTCAAAAATAGCAGATCTACAAGCTCATAGCGCGGCACTCGGTTCCGTGCTATGAGCTTGTACATCTGCTATTTTTGAATAGCCAAAGTATAAACTAATGGTTTTAGTGGTTACACGGATGTGTTCCCGGTCTTAATGGGTTGACAGAAAATTTAACCACCCTACCATGTACTGTTGTGTTGCTGTGGTGAGCTTCCAAACACTCTCTCCTTCAACATCCTCAGTCCAACTGCTGCCAAAGGCATTCTGCTGACTCAAAGTGGAGAATAACTAGCATGTTATTTGGAGATGAGAGATGCTGATTATCAATGCTAGTTATAACCAGTGATGGAAGAAGTACTCCGATGTGTTTTACTTAAGTAAAAGCAGAAATACCACAATATAAAATGACTCTGTTTACACGTAAAAGTCCTGTATTCAAATCTTTCCAATACAAAAAAAGTATGGCATCAAAGTACTAAACGTAAAAGTACTCAGACATTTAAGATTGGTCAAATGTTTTGGAAAATAGCAGATCTGCAAATGTTGAGAGGCTGTTGGAAATGTTTTATTATACAACGTAGCCTATAAAATAGAGCTTAAGTCACACATGGGCAACTGGCGGCCCATTTCACTTAATGCGGCCCGCAGGTTAATATCGGAATACTGATATATTATTGATTTCAGCTGTTCCAATTCCAAGCATGCAAACATGAACCGCTTTAATTACTTCAGTCTACAGTATATAAGTAGCTTAATGACTAGTATTAAAATGTTATTTTCCAAAGTATTTGTATCTAAGTTCATAAAGTTAACATAAGTATAACTAAATGCATTTGAAATTAAATAAAAATGTTACTTTACAGGATTCCAATTCAAAAATAGCAAAAATAATTTCAGATTTTCATTAAAAAAATAGCAAAAATAGCAGATTTGAACTTGTGGATCTGCTATTTTTGCTACTTTTGTGTGACATAGAATGGCCCGACAGTATATGCAATGTGGCCCTCTGCGTGAGTGTGGAAATATAGTGGCCCTCTCCATCATCAAAGTTCCCCACCCCTAGCTTAAAGGGGAATTTTGGACCACGGTTTTCTTACCTTTTCTATGCACGTTTTAAGCTGTGGTGGACACGGGATGGAGTTACGACATTTTTCTACTGTACCATTCATCCTAAGATATCACACAACGTCCAAAATTCCCCTTTAAGTGGTGTTAATGGGTGTTTTGTAATAATAATCTAAATATACAAAGAAACCTGTAAGTTAGTTTTCAAACTAAGTTACAGGTTTGGAAAGTATAATATTTGCCTCTGAGATTTAGAAGTATAAAATATTGAAAAATGGGCATACTTAAGATGGCACCATTGCTCCCATTGGTGGGCTATGGACAGTTCAGAAACCTGCCTACCAATGACGTCATCGATGGGGATTCCAGACTAAACTGCAGGCTGTAGATTCAGAAAATTACAGCCTTTTTCTCCTGGAAAGTTAGCATGCTGAAATATAAGCCATTGTTCTTGTTGCATTAATAAAAAAGAAAAAGAGTTGAAATCGTGTTTAAATGAACTCATTTGTCCTCAGAGGAGGGCAGACAGGGAGCAGAAATGTGCATTGGTCTTAGATGTTGTCAATGATTTGCCAATATTGCACCTTCAAAACTCCACAGGAAGTTTTATTTGTGGCAATTCCATACTTTTATACTGAGAATCACCTGAGAAGCAGCTGACTTTTAAGGTTTCCGTTCAAAGTTCTCCTATAAGCAGGGTTGGATTTACTGGGAGGATTTATCCCTGCTTGTGGTCTGACTGAATTACATGCATTTCCTTTTTGGGAAATGTGGACGGTCTGATATGTTTGATAATATCACAATTTAACAACTTCATTAAAATGTATATTGACCACCTGTAAGGCATTGTTGCCTGTACAGATGAGCAGTGGTGTAAAGTAACTAGGTACATTTACTTAAGTACTGTATACTTAAATCACTACAAAGAATACATCACATGGATGCACCTGGGATGTATCATCAGTGTTGTAGCCTGGGGTCATAGGGTGTTTCGGGTCTCGCAACATACACCCTCGCCCAGGTGACCCAGCCGGGGTTGATCAAGCCCCAACTTACATCCCAGGTAGCTACCCACGGTCAGTCCTATAGGGAAAGACAGGGCCACTCAGTCCGCTTCTTCGGAACTACTCTGCCTGAACACGGGGAGGCTCTGGGACGTGGAGGGACTAGGCTCTGTGGGTTGTCTTCTGGCCGGGCTCCTCCGTCGTCTCACCAGGTCCAGGACCTGAGCGCTGCGCCAAATCCGGTGCACCGCCCCGATCCAAACATTTCCATCTGGCGTGATGGTTCCTTGGGCCGATACCACTAGATTGGGCCGTCTAATGGTATTAGCTCCACTTGCGGTTTGCTGGAATGGCCCTCCTAAAGGCCTCACCGTGGGTTTGTTGGGCTTCTTCCTCACAGAAGACACAGCCTGGGACGCTAACCCATACTGCCCCCGGTATGCCGTCTACATTTCCGGCTACTACTTTAGCCCTATTTTATACATAGGCTATTTGAAAATAGCCAAGCTCACGACGCGTCGTGAGCTTGTAGATCTGCTATTTTCAAACATTTTAGTACACTTAATTTTGGTACTTGAAGTATGTTTTGATGCCAATACTTTTGTACTTTCACTCAAGTAACATTTTGAACAGATGCCTTTTACAGAGTATTTTTACATTGAGGTATTGATACTTTTACTCGAGTAAAACAATTTTGTACTTTTTCCACCACTGCAGACGAGCAGGTAGAAAGGTTAGGAAGTAATTAAGGCTTATATCTCAGTATCTATTACGGTAGCCTCGCTATACAGCCTCTGCCTCATTTTCACATTGTGCCAGAGACCATACGTTTTGTAACAGCTGCAATCTCTGGGTGCATTTCTTCTCCCTAGCATGGCTTTGCAGCAGCCATAGTGTGAAGAAATTCACAGGTGTTACCAATGATACTAATGAAGGCTCTGTTCCATTCTGGTCAAACAGAGTCAGGGTGCTGATACTGTACATGTTGGCTGACTGGAAACACTCTGCTACACCAGTGGTTCTAAAATTGGGGTCCAGGGACCCTCATGGTTCCTTGAGGGGGTTCCAAATGGCCCCTTGCGGGTGTGTACAAATGGAACCAAATGGACCCGTAAGAGTCCATTTGGTTCCATTTGTACACTCTCAGAGTTATGGGGGTCGTGGAAATGAAAAAGTCTTTGAACTACAGTGTGCTACACTAAATGGAACAGAGCCTTCATTAGTATCATTGGTAACACCTGTGAAGGAAGTGATACTATTGCTGCTGTGTATAGAGCCTATTACAGCTCTGAAATACATTCCCTTGAAGTGGCCAGTGAAATCACCTATATACAGTAGGCTACAGAACACAACTGTAACAGGAGGCCAAATATTGGTAAGCTGAGAACTGCTGCAAACGCAAACTGTTTGACCCACAAACCTGAGTGAGTGCAGTGCACCATGTCCTGTAGCTATACCTGCATGTCCCACTGTTGTCATGACAACAGGACCACCCCCCAACGCACGCACGCACGCACACACACACACGCACGCACGCACGCATGCACGCATGCACACACACACACACACACACGTAAGTCTAGAGCGTTTAAGTAATTTAAGTACATAAAAGTTATGGATTGCAGCTTTACATTTTGAGCACACTTGACTGTACCAGACTCAATTTATTATGTCATGTCTATACAATAGCAGAGTGTGAGCTAGATACAGTGGTGTAAAGTAACAGTAAAGTGTAAGTACATGTAATGAAGTACTGTACAATCTTGACGTATTTTTTTTTTAATGGAGTATTTCCAATTTTAGTACATCTCAGAGACAGATACCAGGTACTTTTACTTCACTACAATTATTTGAAAACTTTAGTTACTAGTTACTTTGAAGATTTTGAATATTATTACAAAACAGACATTAACCACGTCAACCCTATATACTTTGGCTATTTGAAAATAGACGATCTACAAGCTCACAACGCGTCGCAATGTTTATACATGATGAACTTGTGAAATGGGACATTCTGTATAATGAGCACATTTACTTTAGAAATGTTAAGTCTATTTTGACGTCAATACTTTTGTACTCTTACTCAAGTAAATTTTGAACACAGACTTTTACTTGCAACAGAGTATTTCTACATTGTGGTATTGTTACTTTTACTTAAGAAAAAAATATACTTCTTCCACCAGTGGCTAGATCTACCACGAGTCTATGATAATTTACAGACTATATACTGTAGGTCACTTACCTGTGAGAAAGGTCGAAGCCAGTGTTACTGTGGTATTGACCGTACATAATAGTCAATATAAAACAAATGGTAACACCCAGTAAAATGAGCTTCATGAAAGCTGTTCTCATTATTCTTGCCGTCTGAAGGGAGTGTTTGAAAAAACATTTGTCATAATCCCATGTCGTTTTTTGTCTTCAGTGCAGTTCACTGTTCCCACGACAATGAATGAAGTTCACAACCAGTCAAGGGTCACTAAGACACTAAGCTCAGGTGACATATTGCTTTTTACAACTGTGTCAACAACACACTCCAGTCCTTCCAGTGTCTGACTTATGTGTCTGATATATATGTGTGTGCGTGTGTGTGCGTGTGCGTGTGCGTGTGCGTGTGCGTGTGTGTGTGTGTGTGTGTATACGCACGCACGTGAGCATGCATGCACAGTGGTATGTAAACACAGGTTCACAACATCTAGATGGTGTTGATAACTACCTGGCTAGGGCAGTTTTGCTTGTTGTTTTCAGTTGTGAATGTTACCTATTTTGGTAAAACAATGTTTTATGTGGCTCACAAGTACGCAGGACCACAATGGAAATAAGCCCTTAGGGATTTCTTGTGTTATCCTTTTAACGCCATTGTATAATCGTACCACTGTACTATTTGCAAACTGTTAATAAAGTATTCAATCGATCAAAGGGTCGATCATTAACCCCCACATTAATATGCATTTGGCCACGGACCCCCATTTGAAAAAGGTTCCGTGCCAGGGACCCCCAAGAGACGATTTGCGTTCAAACTATATAAAAGATAAGAGGTTCCCTCATGTGCATGTCAAATTATTGTATTTCTTCGCAGACCCCCATCTGGTGAAAATAGCCGATCTGCTATTTTCAAATAGCCAATGTACTGTAGTATAGGTTTAAAGTGCTAATGTACGTATAAGTAGCCTAGTCGCCTCTTTGGGGCTTGTTTTCATAGAACTGGCTGCTTATTTATTTCACAACACCTGGCAACCACACCCGTTTTGCCGTTTCCTCCGTCTACATGGAGACGGGACATGGAGTGTTGTCGAAGATTTCCACCCTGAAAGATGGTTTCACTTAGTTGCAGATTCAAGCCCCGCAAACACCATTCCCGAGTAAAAGGCCACTTGGCCTTTGGTGTTGTACATTTTTTGAGGGCACAAAGGCCAAATGCCAGGGCAGGAAGGCCATCAAATAAAACAATGATTTTTAAGTCCACGGAAATAAAATCATTTAACTTCAAGGATGATTTAATTTGAACAGAACAGTATGTTTTGTCCATACCGTCATGCTGAAAAGTGGCCCACAATTATGCACCACCAGGGAACACAGCCCCGCCTTCAATTCTGTAGTGGGCTGCTATACCTTAGTTCAGGGGTCTTCAACAGGGGGTCCGGGACCTGTAGGGGGTCCTCAGAGTTACTCCAGGGGGTCCCCCAAATCTTTGTGACATTAATTTTTTTTCTCCTTTAACCACTTGAACCCTAGTATCCCTTTTCTGAGGAGAACTTTGGCCAAAAAATAGCAGATCTACGAGCTTGTAGATCGGCTATTTTTGGCAAAGAGTTATAGGTGTAGAGGGAAAAAAGAGCAGCAAAAGTTAAACACGATTTTGTACATTTTCTCCCTAGCATGGCTTTGCACAGCAGCCATAGTGTGAAGAAATTCACAGGTGTTACCAATGCTGATACTAATGAAGGCTCTGTTCCATTTAGTGTAGCACAGTGGTTTACATGACCCCCATAACTCTGATAGTGTACAAATAGAACCACATGGACCCGTAAGAGTTACACACCTGTAAGGGGCCATTTGGAAACCCATGAGGGTCCCTGGACCCCAACTGTAGACCCACTGGTGTTTCCAGTGGGCCAACATGCACAATATCAGCACCCTGACTCTGTTTGACCAGAATGGAACAGAGCCTTCATTAGTATCATTGGTAACACCTGTGAATGTTTCCATAATATGGCTGCTGTGAATAGAGCCTATAGACTTCATAGTAGTTGCAGTTCTAGTATTAACCCTTTTAAGACCGGGAACGCATCAAAAAAGCAGCATTGTGTGTATGAGGGCTGATCTACCAATGTAAAAAGTTTCTGTTAGCCTGTGTTTCCCAGATGAAGCCCTGTCTGAAGTCCTACCTCCACACTGTGCAGAAGAACCAGCTGTTGATGAAGACCCCGCGGGCTCCGTGGGTCGCACAGCGGTGATGAAGAGCTTCATTAAAACATCAAGACGTCATGGTCAGTCAGCACCGTGTTGGTTTAACGTTCACCTTACAGGATTACCTTCTGAGAAAAGTAACTCATCACATTACAGGATTACTGCCATTTTAACCCATTAAGACCTGGAACGCATTTGTGGCATTTTTAGATTTCTTTGGCAATTCAAAAAATGGCAGATCTAAAATCTCATAGCACGGCACTGAGAATGCAGGGTACGAGAATGCACTTAAGACTTCTGGTGATTAGTAGTTTCGTTCTCTATGTATGGTGAATGCAGTTATAGACCATATTCACACGGCGGCCATATCGGAATTTAACATTGAAAGTGCCGCCACCCGGGGTGGCTACTTTCATTGACTTCATAGAAACATGGCCGCCGTGTGAATATGGTCTATTGTAAGTCGCTTTGGATAAAAGCGTCTGCTAAATGACTGTAATGTAATGGTCAAATGGCAATCCCCCCCCGCCCCACTATAATAATTTATTTGACCCTACCTCTCGAACACAAGGTTGCACAGACGTGGCGAGCTGCAGGCACACATCAAATTAAAAAAGACATTTTGTTTCTAGTTAACTTAAGATTTTTCTTTTCTTGAAATTTGTCTTTTGTTTTGTCTTTTTTCTGTATTTTGAAACGAAAATCTAAAGCAAATATTAGAAAGCCTGGGGAAAAAAGGTATCTGTTGCTTGCTCAGGCCAGACATTTATCTCATGGTAATTGTGGTCTCTCTTCATGCATGTTTCTCAGTGGCATGGGACGGTACGATGGAGAGGCAGCCACATGGGAAATTGTGGGAGAGATGTCCACCGGCGCTTTCTCCGGGCTCAGCGGTGTGTCTCTCAGGTTGGAAGGACAAAACGTATCTGAGGCACATGCACAGGTAGACATTAGTACACCGTGTTAGTTTTACTCTGAGAGTGGACAAATGACTAGACAAATGTGATTTTGAAAACCATGTTGGATGACAACTAGGTGAATTAGCCCTCTAAGCACATGGTTTCCTCGCCCATGCAATAAACTGAACGTATTCACCTGGTTTTCAGGGAGAACCCGCTCATCCAGAGACTACTTCGTCCAGCAGGGGCAGACTTGGGGATCTGGAGGCCGTAGGCGAACCCTAGTCTGAGGCCCCTGGCTACGGCTCACACACAAGATTGTATTTTTTTTTTACCCTCACATTTTATATGCATTAACAAATTATGCTGTGATTGTTATCTTAATAAATGGGAACCTCACCCGACAGGGCCCACGGAAGGACAGCCACAAACCGTGGATATCAGCAGAGTCACTGAAGAAGGTTGAGGAGAGGAAAGAAAAGAAGGCAGCCCTAAACAGCAGCCGTACAAGAGCTGAGAAAGTTAAGGCTCAGGCACAGTACAGTGAAGCAAATAAGAAAGTGAAGAAAAGCATAAAGACAGACAAGAGGAACTACATAGAGGCCCTTGCATTAGAAGCAGAAGAAGCAGCTAGACATGGGAACCTCAAAGACCTGTATGACACCACCAAAAAGCTGTCAGGAAAGACCAGCAAACCTCAAAGGCCGGTAAAGGACAAAGAGGGAAAGCCGATAATTGGTGAGGAAGGACAGAAGAGAAGATGGATGGAACACTTTGAGGAACTGCTTAACAGACCTGCTCCACAAGATCCACCGTATATCCAACAAGCAGACAGGGATCTGCCAATAGACCTCAGTGCACCAACAAGAGAGGAGATCCGAAGTGCCATTAAGAAGCTTAGAAACGGCAAGGCCGCAGGCCCAGATAACATCCCGGCAGAGGCATTGAAGACAGATACTGAGACAACGGTAGCGATGCTCCACCCCCTCTTCAAGAAGATCTGGGAAGAGGAAAACATCCCCTCTGAATGGAAGGAGGGCTACCTCGTCAAAATGCCAAAGAAAGGGGATCTCAGCAACTGCGCTAACTACAGGGGGATCACACTACTTTCCATCCCGGGAAAGGTTTTCTACAGAATCCTACTCGACAGGATGAAGGACGTGGTGGATCCTCAGCTAAGGGACCAACAGGCTGGTTTCCGCAAAGACAGATCTTGTTTAGACCAGATTGCCACGCTGCGCATCATCCTTGAACAATCACTAGAGTGGAACTCACCGTTGTTCATGAATTTCATAGACTACGAGAAGGCTTTCGATAGTGTGGACAGGGAGACCCTTTGGAAGCTTCTCAGACACCATGGAGTACCAGAGAAGCTGACCAACATAATCAGAAACACCTACGAGGGAATGACCTGCAGGGTGATCCGTGAGGGTCAACTCACCGACGCCTTCTACATAAGAACGGGAGTGAGGCAAGGGTGCTTACTATCGCCATTCCTGTTCCTGCTGGCTATGGATTGGGTGATGAAGCATTCCACAGCTGGCAAGAAAAACGGTATACAGTGGACAATGTGGACTCAACTTGAGGATCTCGACTTTGCAGATGACCTGGCCCTTCTCTCTCACACCCAGCAGCAGATGCAGGAAAAGACCAGCACCATTGCATCCAACTCGGCTCGCCTCGGCCTTAACATCCACAGAGGGAAGAGCAAAGTCCTGAGAGTAAACTCTGCCAGCAATGCATCCATCATGCTGGAAGGTGAAGCACTTGAGGAGGTTGACGAGTTCACCTACCTCGGCAGCATCGTCAACAAGCAGGGTGGGACAGATGCTGATGTGAGAGTCAGGATTGGAAAGGCCAGGGTAGCTTTCCTCCAACTAAAAAACATCTGGAGCGCAAAAGACCTGGCCATCACAACAAAGATTAAGATCTTCAACAGCAATGTGAAGTCAGTCCTACTCTATGGTGCTGAGACGTGGAGGACCACAGTAAACACCACAAACACAATACAGACATTCATCAACACCTGTCTGCGACGAATCCTCCAGATCCGCTGGCCTAACACCATCAGCAACAAAGAACTGTGGCAACGCACCAACCAAAAGCCAGCAGATGAAGAGATCCTCCAACGACGTTGGAGATGGATAGGCCATACTCTCCGTAAACCAGCCTCAAACACCACAAGACAGTCCCTCAAGTGGAACCCCCAAGGGAAAAGAAAGAGAGGTCGGCCACGAAACACCTGGCGACGTGACCTGGAGGCAGATGCCAAGAAAATGGGCCACACTTGGGGACAGCTTGAGATGTTGGCTCAGGACCGTGATGCTTGGAGAACTCTTGTTGGCGGCCTAAACCCCAGACGGGGTAATAGGCGTAAGTAAGTAAGTAAGTCACCCGACAGAAATTGACGTTCGGACATTTGATTATTGAACACGTCAAACGGTTTCCCTGTGCCCAGCCGAGTGCCTAAATGTTTGTTCAAGATGTCACTACACAAGTAAAAGATTACAGTGCAGAAGAGATGTCAGGCAGTGGCAAACAGATGTTGTGTTTTAAAAGAAATAAGAGTGGCAGTAGACCTGCAGTTTGTTCCAGATATGTGGCGCATAAAAACTAAATGCTGCTTCCCCATGTTGGTTTTAGGGACAGAAAGCACATGTATACGAAGAGCTTGTTTAGAAAGGCCCTTTTGAATTTCTTACAATACCTCTTGTCAACTAGTGTCCTACTTTAAAATACAGGTTGTCTAAGATAACATTTTATTAAAAAGGAAAAAGCTTCTGATTGCTTTGATTTTAGTTCAATTTGACTGTCCCAGGACCATCAAATGATGCATAATGTGATGCGTTATTAGACATTTTGTCCATGTAACAGGATAATAGATTTCACATAGTGTTGCTCTGGAAAGGGAAGTCTGGAAATCCATGTTGGAACTGTTACCCCCGCGAAGATGGACGGATGGAAATTTTCTATATTATATGGTATATCCACTGGGGGGCAGTAAAGCATTAAAAAACGGCAGAGTAGATAGATGGACAGTAAGGGAAATTCAGTTAATTCATATTCAATTCATAGCAGCAGCACGGCATTATGACACAGTCTATACAAGTAAGAGTAGAGAGATACAGGTAACACTGAAATATATATATAACAATTGAATCATGTTGCACAAAAATAATAATTCAAAACATTGTCTAAACTTTTCAAGATTTTTCAAAAACAGCATAAATAGCAGATCTACAAATATTTTCAATCATTTTAGGTTGGAACAGGTTTTTAGTCTCTCCAGCTCTTTAGTAAACAGGAAATAGTACTAAAATGTTTGAAAATAGTAGATCTGGGTATACAGGTATAAAATAGGGCTACAGTGGTAAATGTTTTATAATGTAGTAATTTATATCTGGAAAGTAACTTGTAACTAAAGTTTTCAAACAATTGTAGTGGAGTAAAAATACAATATTTGCCTGTGAGATGTAGTGGAGTAGAACTAAAAGTACTGATAATTGGAAATACTCCAGTAAAGTAAAAGTACCTCAAAATTGTACTGAAGTACAGTACTTGAGTACAGGTACTTAGTTACTTTACACCACTGATTGGCCATATAGTGGGCATAATTTAATTAGTATATATATTCATAATGCATAATATTCATTCATTCATTGTTGATACACAATTATTGATTGATTGATTCATTAAGAGACCCATTGCAGATTTAGTGCCATAGACACTATAGGCTTTTGTTTGTTTGAAACTTGTTGCTGCTGCAGCTATGACACTTGAATCAACAAAGGTTTATTAGAACAGACATTTACATATGGTTACGTACAGGAGGAAGATTGCATTTGCATTTTGTCAAAATATACAAGATACACAAGTACAGATACAGTACAGTGTACTGTATTCGGTTTTGTTACATCATATAAAACAAATATAAATATCATGGTGGTTTGACATGCAAACCTGTCCTCCATATTCCATGCAAAATTCCCTCATAATTATGTGACAATGCACTGGGTATGAAAATCATTTCCTACAAAAACAATTCCTACAACCAATTGTCATGTGTGTATCCTCACACACACACACACACACACACACACACACACACACACACACACACACACACACACACACACACACACACACACACACACACACACACACACACACACACACACACACACACACACACACACACACACACACACACACACACACACACACACACACGTGTGCCCACACACACGACCACTAATGCACCCACGCAGACACACACACACACACACACACACACACATTTGAATTCTTTATTTATGTCCACATAAATACAAGGTCTAAAGGACACAAATACTGGTAGTGCAATTTGACACTGTGGGTTACTATGGCATAAGTGCCGAAAAAAGGCAATCACAGTTACAGTTATACAGTTATACACACACACATAGGGCCCAACAGGCAGTATACAGCTTAACACACACACACACACACACACACACACACACACACACACACACACCCACGCCGTCACATACACGCACGCACGTGTGCCTTTCTGCCTACTGACACACGCATGCACGCACACATGTCCTGCATACATTTGTTATCATTCATATAAAAGAAACAGTCAGTGTGAAATTGTTTAGTTAACACATTTATGTATTTAAAATTGTGAAAACCAATGAGCTTTGTACTTTTATTGCTGGCATACATTTATAACAGCAATTTTCAGGTAACTATAAAAAGCATGTTTTTGTTTTGTTTTGTATGAACTGCAGACCCTGATCCCTGTGTGGCATTCTGTTTTAATGTCTTTATTTCATGTGTTTAATGTCATTTCTGTGTATTTTGTATACTGTGAACAACACATGTTAGGTGAATACATGTATGTATTTTGTGTCTTGCTGTAATCAGGCTTCCCATTATGGAAAAAAATAAAGTGTTGAACTTTCTGGGAGGAGTATTTGATCACAGACAGAGAAGACGTCATCGTCATATTAATGTATGCTGTGTGGAGATACCTATGCATATTTACCTGCCCTCGGTCAAGGCTGGAGGGACAATAAGCAGCTATCACACGTACGTACAAATATTTACTCTTGTGAAACAAATTCAGTCCAGACATAAACAGACCTGCACTGTGTAACCTTTTTAATGAACAAAATTACATTTTGTCCAGTCTGTATGGTAGAGTATGTTAATACAATATAACTTGTAGCAATACATACTGCTCGTATGTATTGCGTTTTGTTTTGTTCTGTTTGTATGCCTGTATAGACCAATTATTTGTTTACTAACATTGAGACTGGACACACAGGTGATTGTTTCACGCAATCAATTCCCAACCTGTTGTTTTGGGGTGCGCTGGTTTCAGCACACCCCAACCCCCTCTTGTGTGTTGGCTAGTGAGGCGCGTCGTAGCGAGACCTGACAGAATGGGTTTCATTGCACGCATACTGGTTCTTATCAGTGTGACGTCGTCTATTGCCGTGCTCTGTTTGTTCTTTTTAATTTGTGCACACTTTGGTCAACTGCGGTTGTTTTTAAATGTGCTATATAAATAAAGTTTGATTGATTGAACTTATACAATCGGGGTGGTTGTATTTTGACTCCCTGCTCTTCTTTTGAGACATTTTGACCTGATGGTCATGATTCAATTTATCCCCTGAGCATGCAGGCAGGCTCTATTAGATCAATGGTAAAAATGTCAGCACTTGCGCAGGAAACCGGGTTCAAATCCGGGGTAGAAGAGGAAAGTTACATAGTGCAGCTTTAATTAAAATAGCTTTAAATTAAAATGTTTATTTAGAAAAGCTTTTAAAAATATCCACTGAATTGATGTAATGCTTTGTAATTCAAATGCATATTTTGGTTCTTTCCAGTAATTACACACATTTTATTCTGGCGGTTTTCAAACTTTTTGTGTCAAATGCAAATCAAAATCTCAAGGCACACTTGTATCCATAGCGCAAATAGCAGATCACAACGCACTGTTAGCTTGTAGGTCTGCTATTTTCACTGTTTAAAGAAATTGTGAACTAAAAATAAAGGGAAAATAAGGAAGAATAATTTACTTGATAAAGTAAATTGAATCTTTAATAACGTAATGTCATGTAAAGTTGTATATATTGTAATAATAATGTGTGGTTGTCACATAATACCAAGGAAAACCTGGACTGGGTCTCACATCACACCAGTTTCAAAACCACTAAACTTGTTCCCTAATCCATTCCATGTGTTTATAGTTACCATGACAATGTTGATGCCACTGCTGTTGCTTCTGGGTAAGTGTCTGTATGGTCATGTTGTTTGTATAGAATCCAGCTCAGACATGTCAACTCATATACTGTACAGTATGTCTAATTTATTTAGCATAAGGGAATGGGGGCATAAACCAACATTTCATGATATGATATTCAGCTTCATGATATTGTCTGTAATTGTCTCCGCCAGGCCGAAAGGCATGGCGAGAGTATGTTTTGCACCCTGTCCGTCCGTCCGTGTGTGTGTGTGTGTGTGTGTGTGTGTGTGTGTGTGTGTGTGTGTGTGTGTGTGTGTGTGTGTGTGTGTGTGTGTGTGTGTGTGTGTGTGTGTGTGTGTGTGTGTGTGTGTGTGTGTGTGTGTGTGTGTGTGTGTGTGTCCATCTGTGAACAGCTCTCCCACTCCGTTGGCTTGATCGCACTGAAACTGTGCACACACACTCCCTGAATGCCAATTCAGAACCTCTGGCCCAAAATTTTCACATGGGCCTGTTATAGCGCCACCAAGAGGCCACAATAACCTACCTGACCTGGCGGAGACCTGTGCTCGGAGGAGCACTTTTTCTAGTTTATGCTATCTTTTGTTCTTCAGCATCCCAGGCTTCCCTTATGTTGGAAACCTACCTGATTGATAAGGAGGGTAGAAGCATTACTCTTGAGGGTGAGCATATCTACCATTTTGATACATATTTTGATTGACTGACTGACTGACTGACACACACAATTATCTGCACAAAAGCATGATTGAACACTATAGTCAAAGTAACACAAATGTCAGAGATCTTATTTCCAATGTGGTCATACTTGATGTATATTTGATGTAACATGGGAATAGCAGAGGGAATTAAAACAATACAATACAATACAATACAATACAATACAATACAATACAATATTACGGTGGTCTGTTATGTAAAGAATAGATATTTTCCTGAAAGCCTCTTCATATTTACTTCACTTAAATGGTACATCTGTCAAACAACATTTTCCTATTTACATACAGTATGATTTACATATAGTATAATTTACATACAGTATCATTTACATGCTGGGCCTATTTCTCTCTTTCTTTCTCGCACACTCCTCCACGTCACGCCCCATGGACTACACTAGGCTATATTTACCCCTTTTCTGAAACCCCCCCCTTTTTTTTTAAACGTGTGAACAATTGCCAAAACATAAAATAATCACACGAACGATCCATGTCAATTTAGTTTGAATATTTGATATATTCCATTTCAAGCAGAAGCAAAAATACATAAATAAAAACAACACATAGCTCACATGAACACAACATAGCCTATGTTTATGACAGAAATGCACAAACGTCCAAGGCTACCATCTGCAATTTTGCTGTTGAACCCTTTAAGACCGGGAACGCATCTGTTTCATTTTAAGATTTCTTTGGCTATATAAAAATAGCAGATATACAAGCTCGAGCTTGTAGATCTGCTATTTTTTGGAAAAATCGTGAAAATGTGTGCAAAGTTTGAATATGTATATACTTTTTTAAAGCGAAAGTTTTTAACTCAAATCTTTGCTTCTGGGGTTTTTACGCAAATGTCTTCTAAATCCTAAAGTTTCTAAAGTTTTTTTTATTTTTTATTACTTATGTTGCTATATCATCAATGGTTTTCAATTTTTTTTTCATGTCAAGGACCCCCAAAATAATATGTATTTGTCCGCATACCCTCTCCCATCTAAAAATATTTTGTTCCAGGGACCCCCAGAAGCAAAGATTTGAGTTTAAAATGTATATAAAAGATTTGCAAAATTTAAAAAAAAAAATTAGCAGACTGTGCCGCGCTATGAGCTTGTAGATCCGCTACTTTTGAATAGCCAAGGACATCTTAAAATGACACACATGCGTTCCCTTCCCGGCCTTAATAGGTTAAAATGACTTTGTCCTCTTCTCTTCTGTTATATTTCCATGTGTCTGCATCAGAGTGCAGCAGGGAATTCCTCTTTGATGTTAAACTTGACGGTGGAGACTTGGAAAGTTCTGACACTGAGGACGCTGATGATGAATGGAGTTGTAGAGAGAAATGTACCAAGAAATCAGAATGTCAATATTTCACATTCCAGTAAATATACATACATTTTACATATGTCTACTATACCCACAGGATATTTTATGTTATTACATAGTAACATCTATGTATGTACTTGAATTCCCTTTTGTCCATTTACAGGACAAAAGTACTTAGCCATGGCAATTTCAACAGAGACGGTGATCGTGATTGTAAGCTGAAAACCTCTGAGGGGCCTCTGAAGACTGTAGCTGAAAAGGGTGCAATTTCAGGACGCTCACTGAAGAACTGTCGTGGCAAAGGTGACCTCTGTTTAAGTTTAATGTTGTAAGCCTTGTGATGGAGATTTAATTCCCTCAATATCACTATTATCTTTTTTTAAAGATGAAACGGAGGCCTTAAAGGTAGGGTAAGTGATTTTCTTTGGTAAAAATAAGTGTTAAATAGCTCTATATTCTGATAGTAATCATTGCTATAGAGTGTTTGTTCAGTAAGAGTAAGAGGCTCCATATCTCTCCAGCTCTTTATTAAACAGATAATGCATACAGACGCAATTGGAACTGGAACATCATAAAATAAATTAAGCTGATAAATGGGTACTCTCTCCTGATTGGCTGAAATGTTGTCACCTACCTGAAAATGTATTTTGGAGAGACATTTTGGAGAGACATGGAGACTCATGTTATGGAACAAACACTCTATAGCAATGATTACTATCAGAATATAGAGCTTTTAGTTTTAACCAAAGAATATCACTTACCCTACCTTTAATTAACTTACTAATAACCAAACAATCCAAATGAGTTGTCACATCATCTTTTCCTCGCATTAATACTCACATTTCTTTTTTTTTTTTCCCTGTCAATTTTAACTGATTAAAACACAGTACTGTATCCAGCCAAGACATATACCCTGGTGAATGAGCCCCAATCCTGGACAGATGCTAAAACATACTGTGAAAAACACCACTCCAATTTGTCTGTCATACACACCGAGGCAGACTGGAATCAATCCAAAGCGGCACTGGAAAGCTTCACCGATTCAGTTTGGATTGGTCTCAGATATATACGTAATATATATAAATGGCAGTGGTCAAATGAAGAGGACTACTTGTATTTGAACTGGGCAAACGGTAATAACGAATGTCACTCATGTGCAGCTTCTGATGGAAAACATTGGTTTTCACTTCACTGTAACAGAATACTCCCACAGTATGTGTGTCAAAACGGTATGATCATCCTTATCTATCTATCTATCTATCTATCTATCTATCTATCTATCTATCTATCTATCTATCTATCTATCTATCTATCTTAAGTTCATTTGAAAAAGGATTGCTAACTGCCACATGTAATGAAAAACGTGTCTCACTTTCATATTCACTTTTAAGTTACTCATATCAATGGAGCAACTGTGAAGCAATACATCCTACAGACAGACCCAAAGAACCAAAACGGTGCGATGAAAGCATGTCAAAGACAACAGATGGACCTAGCAAGCATCACTAACAAGAAGGAGCAGGAGGCCTTTAATGAAGTCAGTAAAGGGAAGTGCTGGTTTGGCCTTAAATGTAGGTATATAACAAATGGCATCCTTTGGTACTGGTCCAATGGTACTGGTCCATTTCCTCCGCTGAATGATGAGACAAGAATACAGCATGGTACATGCATGACCATGAAGGCTGATGGGAACTTGAAGGCAGAATATTGTACTATAAGTCCGAAAGCTTTCCTGTGCAACGGAGGTGAGTATGCAACTGTACGGCCGCATGAAGCCTGATTCATACTGAAAATAGCAGACCAACAAAGCTTGCAAACACATCGCGGACACTCCGCGTTGCAAGCTTGTTGATCTGTTACTTTTGCCGCGTGACGCTGTCGTGCGATGAAGTATGAATTAGGCATAATAACAGTGTCACTGAACTGTTACTGAAAAATGTGCAGCTTCCATATCGAACGCCAGTGGTGTAAAGTAACTATGTACATTTACTCAAGTACTGTACTTAAGTACACTTTTGAGGATTTTGTACTTTATTGGAGTATTTTCCATTTTCAATACTTTTACTCCACTACATCTCAGAGGCAAATTGTACTTTTACTCCACTACAATTATTTGACAGCTTTAGTTACTAGTTACTTTGCAGATATATATTACATTATAAAACATACATTAACCACTTTAGCCCTGTTTTATACATAGGCTATTTGAAAAAACACAACGCGTTGTGAGCTTGTAGATCTGCTATTTTCAAACATGTTAGTACTTTTCCTTTAAGTATACTTTGAAGCCAATACTTTTGTACTTTTACTCAAGTATAATTTTGAACGCAGGCCAATTGTTACTTGTAACAGTAGTTTTATATTGTGGTATTTCCACTTTTACTAAAATATCGGAGTACTTCTTCCACCACTGTCGAATGCCTATTGTGTTCCAACCCAGACATACATCTGTGTTTGTGTCCTCTCCCTTCTGCCCTTCTGACGCAGAACAGCGCACCATGGATCAACTGACCACTGCGGTGACTACTAATAATCCTCCCTCCACTGAAACCCCCACCACCCCCGCCCAAGCACCGACACCCTCAACCACACCCCCTACGCCTGAGACTCCCACCACTACACCAGCCGCCTCTGAGACCCTGGCTTCATCTACTCCTCCCTCAGCCTCCACCATGCCCCCCACAACCCTCCACGCTCAAGAGTCATGCTCCCCCGTAACTAAAGGTAAAATGACCACACAGTGGTGTAAACTAAGTAACTCATTACATTACTTGAGTTACTCAAGTACAATTTTGAGGTACTTTTACTTTGCTGGAGTAGTTCCCATTTTCTCTACTTTTACTTCTACTCCACTACATCTCAGTAACAAATATTGTACTTTTACTCCACTATTGTTTGAAAACCTTAGTTACTTTGAGTTTGCATGTTCTCCCCGTGTCTCCCAGAGTAGTTAATACCCTCACAAAAACATGTAGTAATCCTGGTCACTATAACGCCTCCCCCATGACAGCCGGGGCGCCTGATGGAGGGGAAGGGAACTGGTTGGAATAACGTGTTCCTTCCACGCGCTACGTCCAACCAGGGAAACTCCCCCCTGTCAGGTGACAAGAAGGTCAGTTGGCTCTCATGCACTGAAGGAAGCATGAGCTCGGCCCTGGCCTCCCCAGGCTGTGGGGGACTGGTGTAGCGCTGGTGTAGGGCTGGTGTAGCACCCAGGACCACTTAGGAAATTGGCACCGGGTGAAAAAAATGGGTTACAAAAATCGCGGGATAAAAATTATATATTAAAAAAAAAGAAAACTGTGACGTGGTGTTTGCTTGTAGATTTGCTATTTTCAAAAGATTAGTTTTTTTTAAATACATTTTACACATAATTATGAAAACTTGTGAAACGGGACATCCTGCATAATGAGTACTTTTACTTTTGGTACTTGAAGTATATTATGATGGCGATACTTTCGTACTTGAATAAAGTACATGAATATGGGTCTTCTACTTGTAACAGAGTATATCTACATTGCAGTATTGATACTTTTAGTTAAAGGAGCTACACCATGTCCTGTTTGGCACGGGGCGCTATTGAGCCAGTTTGTATGCATGTCATGTCCTGGTTCTGTGTGGAAAAAGTAAAAAATAAAAAATAAAAAATAAAAAAAAAAAAAAAAAATGAAAAAAAAAAATGTTTTTTGATTTTTTTTTTTGGGTTAGAACTGAAAAACGGGAGGAATTGTTCCCAGACGTGACGTAGGCAGGGGGAACAAATCTGACGGACTGTTTTCAGACCAATTTACATAAAAACCACAGATAGCCTATGAAAGCCTGCATGCTCGAAGTCGGGTATTTGTTGGAACAGAAGAGAGGTGGGGGAGACCAAAAACACACAAAAATGAAGAAAAAGTAAAATTCATGGTGTAGACCCTTTAAGTAAAACCTGTGAGTATACTACTTCCATCACTGCTTACACTCAAATGGATAAATGAACACTGAGCATTTTACTGTGCAGTCTTATCCACTGTCCCATGCTATTTGGCTTCAGTGTGGACTGAGGCCAAACAACACTGGTGTGGCCTTTGATTGCAGGCTTATCACTCTGTTTCACATTCGATGTACAAAAAAATGCTACTATTGGTTAGACATTTGCCATCAAAGCAAGACTTTGAAAATGACCCCCACCCACTAGCAGGTACACTTGACTTGCAGTCGCAGTATCAATTATCAACTTCAAGAGGATCTACAGCACACATGCATAGGTATACACAGAACGCAAACACCATTAACACACCTGCATTTCAACAGGATTATAGAGTTTCCAATGATGTTCTGCACACGTTGCTGTCGGGCAGAGTCTCCATATTCTAACTTTTTGTGTTTTTTTGGAAATTAACGCCCTACTTGATCACACTACAGCGTCACACAAAAAGCATGAAAAGAAGCAGACACACGGGGCGCCTGCTGGCCTAGTGGTCCAGGCGCATACCACATACGCTGGTAATCCGGCTTGACAGCGTGTCGCGGGTTCGACTCCCGATCCTGATGATCTTTGCTGTGTGTCATCCCCCCCATCTCTCTCCCCATTTCCTGTCAGCCTACTGTCCTGTCAAATAAAGACATAAAAGCCCCCAAAAATATCTTTAAAAAAAAAGAAAAAAGAAGCAGACACACAAGCTCGAAATGCGGTGCAAAGCGACACGTTTTGAGTTTGTGGATCTGCTACTTTTTCTATTTTTGAATTTTAATCCTGAAAAGAAACAGTTTTGGACATACAGTATGAGGTTTCCACCCGAGACAACCTTTTTGCATGCCCCTCTACAGTCCTAGATAAACTGCCGAGATAAACGTGCACTTAAAAGGCTTTTCTTGTGACGTCTAAGTGAATGTTTTAGGCTGTATTTGATAGAATAATTTCTATCAAATATTCAAACTAAATTGACATGGATCGTTTGTGTGATTATGTTATGTTTTGGCAATTGTTCACACGTTTAAAAAAAA
Source organism: Gymnoscopelus microlampas (assembly GCF_963454915.1). Classification (NCBI taxonomy): domain Eukaryota; kingdom Metazoa; phylum Chordata; class Actinopteri; order Myctophiformes; family Myctophidae; genus Gymnoscopelus; species Gymnoscopelus microlampas. Next base: position 4,190,253 of record NC_139948.1, read on the forward strand.
AGGGGGGGGGGGGCAGAAAATGGGTGAATATAGCCTATAGTCTATCTAGTCCATGGGGTGTGACGTGGAGGACTGTGTGCGAGAAAGAAAGAGATAAATAGGCCCAGCATGTAAATGATACTGTATGTACATCATACTGTATGTAAATCTGTTTTCAGTATGACTTTTTGGGTCTCTGCTATTAACATGAATGACTAAAGGGTCATTTCCAGACGGCAAGCAGCCAACGCGTCTATGTAATTCACTCTCAATGAGAGGCGGGCGATTATTTGGGACGGTGAGGCAGGCGGTCCTGTGAAATTTGTGCGAGCGTGCTCGTTTGTGCACACGTGCACGGGCGGCAGGAGCTGGATTGTGGTGAGCTTTTGTTTTCACCGCACCGCGCAGGAGGACAAAACAACAATGATCGCAGCGCGATCACCGCTGATACGAGCGGTACCGCCCGCGTGGACCGCTTGCCATGTGTTACGACCTTAAGCCCTTTGACAAGAAATGCAATGTTAAAAACAGCACAATTCATGCAAAGGCTCTGGATACTGGGCCCTCCGAGCTCTTGGGCACCAGTTGGCCTGTGCGGTAAATCACCCATGAGTACAATCTGGCTATGCCAAATACTGCTCTGTTTAAGCTTCAGTTTGTGGATTCAAATAAAGCATTAACGTGTGTGTGTGTGTGTGTGTGTGTGTGTGTGTGTGTGTGTGTGTGTGTGTGTGTGTGTGTGTGTGTGTGTGTGTGTGTGTGTGTGTGTGTGTGTGTGTGTGTGTGTGTTTGTGTGTGTGTGTGTGTGTGTGTGTGTGTGTGTGTGTGTGTGTGTACGCACACACGTTCTCATCTTTCCCGTGTACACCAGGCAACTTACATTTCCACGAGGATCCTCTGGACTGGGTGGCTGCTCTGAGGCTGTGCATTGAACATGGAGGCAGTCTGGTTCACATCACCAACGACACTGTGCAGGAGGAGGTCAAACTACTGCTGACCTGTGGTGGAACAAGTACTCACATTGTTTACTTAACCCATTAAGGCCGATTCTACAAATGCCTTCTAAATCAGTAGTTCCCAAACTTTTTTCGTGCCAACGACCCCCAAAATGATATATGGCAGTGGACCCTGATCTGAAAATGTTTTGTGTCAGGGACCCCCAGAAGAGAAAAAAATCTAAATTATTCGAACACTTTCAATATTATCATTTTTTATTTCAATAATAGCAGATGTACAAACTCACAGCGTGGCACGAAGTAACACGCTGTGAGCTTGTGCGGTATATCTGCTATTTTTTTTATAAAATAAAATCAATCTTGAAACGTCTAAATCCTAATATATATATATATATAGCTAAAATCTAAAATGACACAGATGCTTTAAGGGTAAAGTAAAAAATAGCAATACCACAATGTACAGTAGAAATACTCAAATTTCAAAATTAAAAATTTTACTCGATTAAACCACTTAAACCCTATATGGTTGTCCGGAGTCCCTCAGGGCTCTAGACTAGTGACTTTTCAGTTTTCACTCTGCATTAAATATCTTCACAGGAAAATAGCAGATCAACAAGCTCACAACGAGTCGCAGCTATCTTCTGCGAAAGTTTCCCCCTTTTAAAAGTGCAAATATGTTGGCATCAATGTATAAATAAAGTACAGTTCAAAATCTTTCAAAAATAGCAGATCTACAAAAAAAACAGAATAGTGCTAAATTGGTTATGGTATGTTCTGTAATAATAATCTAATCGTACACATTCACAAACTGTACAAAAGGTATCTTGTAACTAAAGTTTTCAAATAATTGTGGATTAGTAAAAATATTTGAGCTGTAGTGGGATAGATGGATTGACACATTGGAAATACTCAAGTAAAGTAAAAGTCAAACATCGTCTCTGTCGTGGAAACCTCTTTATGTCCAAAACTGTTACTTTTCAGGATTCAAATTCAAAAACACTCTAAGTTGCAGATCTACAAGCTTGTGGATCTGCTGCTTTTGATGCTTCTGCGTGCTGATGCTGTAGTATGATCAAGTAGGGCAGTGGTTCCCAGGGGTCCTTGTGGGGGTTCCAGGGGGTCCCCAGCAATAGTAGTTAATACAGCATCACAATCATTTTAACCCCTTTATCCATTTATACGTTGGCAATTCAAAAACAGCAGATCTACAAGCTCGTTGTATCTGCTATTTTTGAGCATTTTTGAAAAAGAATTCAAGTGTTTGGAAAGTTTTGAATATTATATATATTTTTACACAAATCTTCTCTTCTAGGGGTCCCTGGCTTAAAAAAAAAATTCAGATGGGGGTCCACTGCCAAATGTGGGGGTCCTTGGCATGAACACGTTTTAGAACCACTGAAGTAGGGCGTTAATTTACAACAACAAAAAAACAGAAAAAGTTAGAATTTTGAGATTAGAGGTTTCTACTTACAGTAGTAACTTTTCCTCCACTGCTATTGGCAGACAGAAGTATCCCAGAGGGAGCGTGGATCGGCATGGAGAGGAACATATTTGGATGGGAATACCCCATGACGTGGGACTGGGTCAGTGGAGCACCAGTGGACAATCTGGAAGCCCACCGGCATGAAAGGTACGGAGCAACACATAAGTACAACCTTTGATATTCACATATTAATCCATATCTAAACAACAATATGAGTTTCCAGTGGTGGAAACTGGAAAGTAATATATATACTCCAATTTTCAATATTTTTACTTCTACTCCACTACACCTCAGAGGCAAATAGTGTACTTTTTACTCCACTACAATTATATGAAAACTTTAGTTACCAGTTACTTTGTAGATTTTGATTATTATTTCAAAACAACATACATTAACCACTTCAGCCCTATATTCCTGCTATTTGAAAATAGCAGATCTACAAGCTCACAATGCGCCGCGGTGCGACGCATTGTGAGCTGGTAGATGTGCTATTTTGTGAAAACTTGAAATGGGACATATGAGGAGTACTTTTACTTTGGTACTTTAAGTATATGTTGATGCCAATACTTTTGTACTTTGACTCAAGTACATTTTTAATACAGGACTTTTGCTTATAAAACTACATTGCAGTATTGATACTTTTACTTAAGTAAAACATGTGAGTAGGCTACTTTTAACTTCCATAACTTTTTTTTATAATTTTTATCCCACGATTTTTGTAATATGGAAATGTCTTAAAAAATAGAAGTTTTTAAAAGGTGACCCCTGTTGGCAGCAGAGTGGAACTGCACAGTGAGGAGGAAGCTAGTGTAGAATTAACACTGTAAATGTCTAGCATTCAAAACCAAATATAATTCCAGTGATCTGGAAGCATCTACTGTAAAGGTTAAATGATACATTTTTTCTTAGCTTTTGTTTTCTTGCTTTCTCCCCAATTTGAGTCAATGCCGAATGCACCGCGGTGGACATTCAATGAAATTAGATGTATATTGATGATACAATTGTCCTAATATTTGTTCATAGGGAGTTTGGGTGAGTTTTCCATATTGCACTTCCTCCACTCCTAAAACAATCACGTCTGCAGACTGGATCAGGCTCCAAAGTTTAAAGTGTATTGGTTCCTTTCCACCATTGGACCATGGCTTTTCGTGTTGCGCTTCCTCCACTCCTGACATCACAAATCTGCTCAATGGAATGTCAGTTATTTGTTTATAACTCTGAGAATGCCAAATAGGCTCTATGCACAGCAGCCATATTGGAAAGAAATCGGGCCTCTTCTTACTTCCTTCACAGGCGTTACCAATGATACTAATGAAGGCTCTGTTCCATTCTGGTCAAACAGAGTCAGGGTGCTGATGATATTGTGCATGTTGGCCCACTGGAAACACTCTGCTACACCAGTGGGTCTCAAAGTGTGGTCCAGGGACCCTTGTGGTTCATTGAGGGGGTTCCATTTGTACACTCTCAGAGTTATGGGGGTCCTTGAAATTAAAACGTTCGAGAACCACTGTGCTACACGAAATGGAACAGAGCCTTCATTAGTATCATTGGTAACACCTGTGAAGGAAGTAAGGAAGAGGACCAATTTCCTTCCAATATGGCTGCTGTGCATAGAGCCTATTACAACATCAGTACAATCCACCCATTTTAACATCCACCATTTCCAATGATCTGTTTATCCTACATTGAAAGCTTCCCTGTGGACCGATACAACAAATACTGTGGGAAGTTCACCAGTGAGCTGAAGTGGCTGGATGAATGCTGCTGCCACAAGCTGCCTTTCATCTGCCAAGGTGAGTTGTAGAGCATGTTGCTAATGCTGCCAAAACACTGTGGCAAATAGGCTCTATTCTCAGCAGCGATATTATGAAGACATTCACAGGTGTTACCAATGATACTAATGAAGGCTCTGTTCCATTCTGGTCAAACAGAGTCAGGGTGCTGATATTGTACATGTTGGCTCACTGGAAACACTCTGTTACACCAGTGGGTCTACAGTTGGGGTCCAGGGACCCTCATGGGCTTACAAATGGCCCCTTACAGGTGTGTAACTCTGAGAGTGTACAAATGGAACCAAATGGACCCTTACGGGTCCATTTGGTTCCATTTGTACACTCTCAGAGTGGGTGCAGTATGTTAGTCCGACAGCGCATTCCTCCGACAGCGCAGCGCTCCGACGTTTCCAATACTAAACCCGAACCAAACCCTAACCCTAACCCTAACCGCACGCGGATGCCACATAGTCGGAGAAAAGGTCTGTCGGATTAACGCATGCCTCCCCTCAGAGTTGTGGGGGTCGTGGAAACCACTGTGCTAGACTAAATGGAACAGAGCCTTCATTAGTATCATTGGTAACACCTGGGAAGGAAGTGATAATATGGCTGCTGTGCATAGAGGCTATTACACCTATAGCCACTTTCAAGTTGCATATATTGTCGCTGTCAGGCTGAAACTTTGTATCTCCATAATTCAGCTTTTTATATATTTTCTTTCTCTCGCCCCCGCCCCGTAAATGAATGCCCTACTTTGTCATACTACTGTGGGTTTTATAAATATTGAACCAATGAAAATTATTAACAAGAGCTTGTGACTAAATAACTACTTTGGATCCATTGGGACAATTTTCTTAAAACTAGGCAGTTTTGTGCCCATATGGAGAGTAGGATAGGATGAGGTTTCCACCCGACAGTGACAATATTCAAGTAGTAGCCTAACTATATATCACATTGTTTTTTATTAAACCATTCAATTAGATTGAATCATCGTCATTTAAATCTCATACTGACATTTATTCGGCTATACTTTTAAAGGGATAGTTCACCCCCAAAATGACATTTTTTTCCTATCGATTAGTCACCCCATGGAGACTTGAATGCATGGATATTTCTTTATTTTTGTCGCATTCCTAAGCCAAAAATGTGATGACCGGCAACGGTTCCGGTAGGAGACACAAAAGAGTCTCCTTTGTGTGTCCTACCGGAACCGCTGCCTACCGGTCCACTGGTCATCAAATTATTGGCTTAGGAATGCGACAAAAACATATCTATGAATTCAAGTCTCCATGGGGTGACTAATCGATATGAAAAAGGTGAACTATCCCTTTAAAGTGGTTACGCAGAAGAAAAACAGCAGTGCTCATGTCACATTGTTTGTGTTCTGTGTCCCTGTACCAATAGGAGGTCGACACTAGATGGTGCTGTTTACACTGCAATGGAACCCAACTCATTCTGACGATACTGGATTCACACATACATCATTATTTAATCATGCAGTTTGCTTTAAATTTGTTATGCTTATTTATCTTATATTTTCTAAAATGGTTATGTAGGTTTTAATTGACATACATTATAATCTGCAATTTACTGTAGGCTCTAAACTTTATAGAAGGTTTGAACTAGGCTTTAGGTTGAATAAGTACTGTACCTTTAACTGTTACTTTGCTTGAGTATTTAATTACTATCCCTGGAACGACATATTTTGAGATGGGGGGTCCGCGGCCAAATACATCGTATTTTGGTGGTCCTTGACATGAAAAGTTTGAGAACCACTGATTTCAGCAACAGAAGTTTTTCAAAAAAACTGTTAGGATTTAGAAGACATGTGTAGAATCCCCCAGAAGCAAAGATTTGAGTTACAAATGTTCCCTCTAAAAAATAAATAGTTAAAGATTTGCACACATTTTCACGATTTTTCAAAACAATTGCAGATCTACAAGCTCATAGCGTGACACTCAGTGTCGCGCTGTGAGCTTGTATATCTGCTATTTTTGAATAAGCCAAAGAAATGTGAAAATGACACAGATGTGTTGCCGGTCTGAATGGGTTAACATTATTTAGCTTAGACTGCCTTATATCTGACCTCATCGGTTCTGCATGCAACGTCTCTGAGCTTATTCACCTGTTTCCTAGGCTGTGTGTTTTCCACTGTCGATTTCATTGGATATCATTGGTCATCTGACCAGTTTCATTGGATTTCATTGGACGGATGAAACTTGCACATACTCCTTGGAGGTCAAGTAAACAAATTCTCACATCGGCCTGTTATAGCGCCACCAGTAGGCCGATCTTTGCAAAACACATTTTTTAATAATTACTACAGATTTTATCCAAACCTCACGCACATTGGTACTCATTATCTTTATGGTGATTAAGACGTATCTCTCAGAGTTTTCATATTCCATCCTGATTGGCAAAGATTTGCTTCCAAAGTTTGCAGGAGGGGCCCATTTTTAACAAAATGTCTCAAATCATGCACGCAGCGTCCGATTGCCATGAAACATCGCTGGCCCATAATAACCTGGCAGAGACCTGTGCTCCGAGGAGCAACATTTTGAGCTGGGTGTTCTGCCCCCATCTCAATGTTCAATGACGACGATGTGCTTTCCTTCTTTTATCTTTGTCTTTGTCTGGTGGGGCACAACCACCCAGCCACTTTCATCTGAATCATTTGACACCAAAGTTAAAGTTATTATTCCTCTACACTTAAAACACTTAAACCCTATCGTCCATGTGACAAGGGTGAAATGAGGGGTTCTTAAAACTTTTGTAATTTGTTTTTATTGGTGCTTAATGTGTATAATTGCCTCATTTAACCCCACCATCTTATTATTTTTGTACCAATTATTATTACGCACTGTATTGTTTATAATTGTTTTCCCCATGATCCCCTGGTCACATGTATTGAGAGACATTGAGTGGCAGAGCGGCAGTCACGCGGTCACGCCCAAGGCCACGGTCATGGCCAATGTCCCCAGACAGACTGTCACCACGGACAAATGAAAGAAGAGGGAGGTGTGGTTTGGCAGGTACAAAAGCGGAGGCGGGACCGTTTGAAAGAGAGAACAGAGCACCCAAGTGACAGAGGCGTCAGTGAGGAGAAGGACAGCAGAGGGGAAGGTTGTGCCGAGACACGGAGTAGAGGAGTGCATAGATGAAGTAGACATACCAGCCACCTAGGAGTTTGGAAGCCGAGGTGTGCCTACATTCAAAGGAGAAACCAAGAGGAGAAAGCGATCGAACCGAAGGGGAGGAAGAGGCGAGTGAGACCAGACCATATGAGAGACGAGTGAGACCAGACCATATAAGGAGCGCTGAGACTGGAAAGTGGCGATAACGTTGCATACGCAACCAACTCAGCGCCAGGTGTAAAAACCTGGCTGGCGAGTGAGTATTCGAACAAGCAACGTTGAATCCCTGTATAACCACTGCCTGAGACAACGCAAATGTATCGTGTAAATGCACAGTGAACTGGTCTAGATCTCTATAATTGCAGGCGGAGAGAAAGAAGAGAGAAGACGAAGACGACTGGCCTCAAACCCTTTCCCATCTTACCCCCATATATGGACATGCAGCATTACCCCTGAACAAACCGTGTTGAGTATCTTGAAGCACTTTATTGGCACAGCACTTTACTTGAAAAGTATTTGTTGCACAGAAACCCCCCATGCTAAGGAACCCTTGTGATTAAGCCCCGCGTAATTTGCACAACTTTATAATTTATTTTATAGTTGTTGTGTAGATTAATTGTGTTTTGTATGTTTATATAGGTTTTATTAGTATAGTGTTTATTTGATTGTTTTTAAGGCACAGAAGCCAATGTATTAGGGACCCAATAAATATGACTTACCTTTTTTGATACACTGTATTCGTGTCCAGTTTCTTAAAGGGATATTCTCATGCCAGTGTTGTATTCTCAAAACCAAAAGTATTGAAACTTACCAGTTAACCTCGAACCTGTGAAAGCCTGAAGAAGAAGTTAAAGTGTATTCAAAGGGGACTTCCCTCTATAACAAAAGTGGCGTAGTCGACAAACAATTAGTTCAGATAGGACTCACAGTAATTACGCACCCAGCACTTTATTGTGCATTTATATTTTATTGTTGTGAGTTTTATTCTGGATTATTTATTAAAGGAGAAGAGTGCAATAGTACAAACAAATTGCAAGTCAAATGTGATACAATTTCGGCCCTGTTCACATATTTGGCGTTGGCGGCAGGACTGGTTGAGAACAAACACATGAGAATACCCTTAAGAGAAACTGTACTGTTTTGTTGTTTTTGTTGCTTTTTGTTTTTTGCTTTACGGATTCAGAATGATGATGATGGCGGTGTATCCCGGTGCCCCATGGTTACCCACCTTTGGTGGAACAGAAGGCGAGAGTAAATATAGGGAATGGAAAGACCAGATTAGAGGATTATTAAGTACCCAGGAACTACCAGAAATCAGGAAAGTTGCTATTATAATTAAAACGCTAACCAACGAAGCTAAACGGCAGATTAGTGTGGTTGAGGAGGGCGAACGCGACACAGTGGCAAAAGTTTTTAAATACTTAGATGCTGTATATAAAGAAACTGTCTCTGTCGCAGAAATGCGCTCACTATTCTATCGGTGCGCACAGCGCGCAGGAGAGAATGTACAAACTTACACCCTGAGACTTAGAGAGCTGTTTTGTGGGCTGCGGCAGCACGACCCAAGCACCGCTCCCTCCGAAGCCATTCTTCGTGATCAGTTTGTTATGGGTTTAGCTGAGGGCCCCCTGGGCCAAGCCTTAAAAATATATGCTCGACGACACCCAGATGAAGATTTTGCTGCTTTACGCGAAGAAGCCTACCTGTTAGCTGCTGAACATGGAACTACTGAAATAACGTGCCACGCTGTTAATCCTATTTCTGTCCCCTACCCTTCTCAGGACCCTGCTTGGAGAGAAAAATTAAAACAGGAAATCATGGACGACGTAAAAACTCAAATGCAAGGATTCACGCAGGAACTCATGAAAGAAATCAGACCGCTCCTCCGCACTGGCACCAATGACGCACGAGCGCGCACTCCACCGCCACCTGAGCGACGGTATACGGCCTCTCAGCGCTACGAATGGGATGAAGGAGGTAGGCCGATATGTAGCCAGTGTAGACAGGCGGGTCATATAGCGAGATTCTGTAGATCCGACCGAAGTCAGTTAAACTAGTACGCCCTGTCGCCGAGGTCCGGGGGGCAGAGGTGCAACGTTCACAAAAAAAGTTAAGGGCCAATGAAGTGTTTGTGGGGGAATGTCCGACAATTGGGATAACAATGGGGGGAGTCCAAATGAGGGGTTTATTAGATACGGGGTCTCAAGTCACATTGATGCAGCAGAGTTTGTTTAACGAAAAGTTCTCGCAAGATAAAATGGAAAATGGGCCTCTGGTGTTTAGCCTACGGGCAGCAAACGGCCTTGATCTACCCTATTCTGGCTATGCCATATTCGATTTAGAATTAGAAGGACTGAAAATACCGGGAAGAGGAATCGTAATTGTAAAAGATGAACATTGTATTGAGCCGCTGATCATTGGGATGAACGTAGTCCACGCAGTGTGGCATGCATTATTTAAACTCTCTGGGAGGTCTGTGTTTCCATGCCAACAGGAGAGGACACCATGGAAAAAAGCATTCGCCGCCTGTAGGAGAGTGGAGGCAGTGACCCACGAAGACGGAGCATTGGGCTATGTGTGGCCTGTCGGCCGACGGAGAATCCGAGTCCCCGCCCGCAGTGAGTTAGTAGTATGGGGCCGTGCCTGGAAAGGTCCAAATGGAGCCGAATACGAGGCCCTGATGGAGGCCATGCCGGAAGGAACTGATCTGGGAGTGGCCCGAGCGTTGGTCACCGTGCGTAATGGCCGAGTCCCCGTGCGCATCTGCAACCCCCACGCGTATAGCGTGACCGTGGGCAGACATCAAAAGTTAGGGAAGCTATATCCAGTGGAGGAGGCCGACGTCCGTGGACGACGAGACCTGAACCTGTCCCTAGGAACCGACGGAGCCGTGGAAGTGTCCCTGGTGAGCATCGAAGACGAGGGACCCGTGAAGACCTTACCTGAGGAGATGGAGGCGTTGACCCGGCGAGATGACCTACCTGACCAGCAGAGAGAAGAGCTGCATGCGATGATGTGTAAATGGAAGAAGGTGTTTGCAGTCCATAATGAAGATTTTGGGCAGACGGACGTGGTGCAACACCAAATACCAACTGGAGACGCGGCACCCATCCGCGAGAGGCACCGACCGCTGCCGCCCTCCATGTATAGAGAAATGAAGACCTTATTGAGTGACATGCTGGACAAGGGAGTGATAAAAGAGAGTTGCAGTCCCTGGGCAGCGCCCATTGTCCTGGTGAAGAAGAAAGATGGCAGCTGGCGTTTCTGTGTCGACTACCGTAAACTGAATGCCGTGACGCACGAAGATGCCTTCCCTTTACCTCGGATTGAAGAGACTTTAACAAGCCTGACCAAGGCTCAGTGGTTCTCCACACTCGACCTGGCCAGCGGTTATTGGCAGGTGGGTATGGACCCTCGGGATCGAGAAAAGACAGCGTTTACCACCCCTTTAGGACTGTTCGAGTTCCAACGTATGCCGTTCGGTTTATGTAACGCCCCCGCGACCTTCCAAAGATTAATGCAGCGATGCTTGAGTGGCCAGGTGACAGAGTCATTATTAGTGTACCTCGATGACATTATTGTATATTCACCTGACTTTTCCTCTCACATGCAGCACCTTGACCAGGTTTTCGAGCGGCTGTGGAGACACGGATTGAAACTGCGCCTCGATAAATGCAAGCTTCTCCAACCGGAGGTAAAGTTCTTGGGCCACGTTGTAGACAAAGAGGGAGTGCGCCCGGACCCTGAAAAGTTGGCTGCGGTAAGAGACTGGACCCCACCCTCGACTGTCCGCGAGGTCCGCGCTTTTCTAGGTCTGGCTGGTTATTATCGCCGCTTCGTGTCCTCATTTGCTGCCATAGCTAGGCCGTTAAATAGTTTGTTGATCGGAGTCCCGAATGATGTGAAGTCCCATCAGTGTAAAATAGAGTGGTCCCCTGAATGCCAAAACTCGTTTGATGCTCTTAAAACTGCCCTTACGCAGGCTCCAATACTGGCTTATGCAGATTATGACCGACCGTTTGTAGTGTATACTGATGCGAGTGGCCGCGGGCTCGGCGCCGTTCTGGCACAGGTCCAAGATGGCCAGGAGCGAGTAATCGCCTACGCCAGCCGAAGTCTACACCCTACCGAACAAAATGATGCAAATTATAGCTCCTTTAAATTAGAACTCTTGGCACTTAAATGGGCAGTGACCGAAAAATTTAAAGATTACTTAACTGGCGCTCATTTTACGATTTATACAGATAACAATCCTGTTGCGCATCTTCAAACAGCTCGACTAGGCGCGGTGGAACAGCGCTGGGCAGCCCAGCTAGCATCATTCACCTATGATATAAAGTACCGACCTGGAAAAAGCAATGCGAACGCAGATGCCCTGTCTAGGTTCCCTGTTCAGCCTGTAGGAGTGGCCGTAGTGGAGTTGGCACCGGTGGAGAGAGAGGACGGGTGGGCTGGAGCTGAGTGGCGGGGAACACAGGATCGAGATCCGGACATCCAGATGGTGAAGAGTTGCGTAGAGCGGAGGAAACTGCCTACCCTTATGGAGAAGAGGAGTTGGTCACGGGAAGCCAGGCAAATGTTACGACAGTGGGACCGGTTGCGCATCAGAGACAATGTGTTGTATAGGCAAGTGATTGATCAGCATACACAAGAATGTTACTTACAGCTTGTTTGTCCAGGGGCGCGACGAGAGGAGGTGTGGAAAGGACTCCATGAGGCCTCGGCACACGCCGGAGTGGACCGGACTTTGGCGCAGCTTCGGCGCCGGTTCTACTGGCCGGGCATGGAGGGGGCGGTGCGACAGTTCCAGCGAGGTTGTGTTGCCTGCAGCCTACTGAAAGACAGGATAGAGCCCAGGGCCCCCTTACAGCCATTCGAAGTATCGTATCCTATGGAGGTAGTGGCTATTGATTTTCTCACATTAGGTAGGCCGAATGACGCATGGCAGAATATTCTTGTAGCAACCGATTTATTCACCAGGTACAGTTGGGCTATTCCAACGCGTGACCAAACTGCGCCCACGACTGTCCGTGCGCTTTGGACACATATTATTCAGCCATTCGGTTGCCCGGCTCGTTTCCATTCGGACCGAGGCCCGAATTTTGAATCCGAATTAATGCAGCAATTGTGTCATACATACGGTATTACTAAGAGTCGCACCACCCCTTACCACCCAGCTGGTAATGGGGGGGTGGAGAGGTTTAATCAAACACTGTTAAACATGTTGCGCTCTCTAGATACTGATCGCCAAGGCAGATGGAATGAACACTTACCTGAGTTAGTACACGCTTATAACAATACTGAACATGGTGCGACAGGTTATGCGCCTGCGTACTTAATGTTTGGTCGCCACCTGAGGCGTCCGGTAGATGTAGCATTAGGAGTACCGTTGTCACAAAATCGAATGGGAGTGGGAGATTGGGTGCAAGATCACCAGAAACGAATGGCCACAGCGTATAGGACAGCCGAGAAAAAAATGGTGCATATAGCCGGACAGCGTAAACAGGTCTATGACCGCCGAGCCGGTATGCCACCATTGTTACCTGGAGAGAGGGTGTGGGTACGAAACCGGAACCGACAGGGACAAGGTAAACTGGGCCCATGGTGGGACCCAGAACCTTTTGTGGTATTGGAGAGGGTGGGGGATGCGGGCCTAGTATACAGGATCCGACCTGAAAAAGGAGGGCGAGATAGAACGATCCATAGGAATGCATTAAAAGTGTGTATAGCCCCCAGGTCACCGATGGAGAGCCCCGAACCTGCCCCAGTAGCCGAACCGGTGGGACCCATATGGCCGCCTTATGTAGGGTTTTTCCCCGGTCCTAGGGAACCTGAAGGTCCGCGGCGCTCTGGAAGAGCGAACCAAGGACAGCCACCTGAGAGGTACGGGCATGACGTTTAGAACCAGTTGCCAGGGACTGCCAACGAAAAAGTAGGGGGGAATGTGACAAGGGTGAAATGAGGGGTTCTTAAAACTTTTGTAATTTGTTTTTATTGGTGCTTAATGTGTATAATTGCCTCATTTAACCCCACCATCTTATTATTTTTGTACCAATTATTATTACGCACTGTATTGTTTATAATTGTTTTCCCCATGATCCCCTGGTCACATGTATTGAGAGACATTGAGTGGCAGAGCGGCAGTCACGCGGTCACGCCCAAGGCCACGGTCATGGCCAATGTCCCCAGACAGACTGTCACCACGGACAAATGAAAGAAGAGGGAGGTGTGGTTTGGCAGGTACAAAAGCGGAGGCGGGACCGTTTGAAAGAGAGAACAGAGCACCCAAGTGACAGAGGCGTCAGTGAGGAGAAGGACAGCAGAGGGGAAGGTTGTGCCGAGACACGGAGTAGAGGAGTGCATAGATGAAGTAGACATACCAGCCACCTAGGAGTTTGGAAGCCGAGGTGTGCCTACATTCAAAGGAGAAACCAAGAGGAGAAAGCGATCGAACCGAAGGGGAGGAAGAGGCGAGTGAGACCAGACCATATGAGAGACGAGTGAGACCAGACCATATAAGGAGCGCTGAGACTGGAAAGTGGCGATAACGTTGCATACGCAACCAACTCAGCGCCAGGTGTAAAAACCTGGCTGGCGAGTGAGTATTCGAACAAGCAACGTTGAATCCCTGTATAACCACTGCCTGAGACAACGCAAATGTATCGTGTAAATGCACAGTGAACTGGTCTAGATCTCTATAATTGCAGGCGGAGAGAAAGAAGAGAGAAGACGAAGACGACTGGCCTCAAACCCTTTCCCATCTTACCCCCATATATGGACATGCAGCATTACCCCTGAACAAACCGTGTTGAGTATCTTGAAGCACTTTATTGGCACAGCACTTTACTTGAAAAGTATTTGTTGCACAGAAACCCCCCATGCTAAGGAACCCTTGTGATTAAGCCCCGCGTAATTTGCACAACTTTATAATTTATTTTATAGTTGTTGTGTAGATTAATTGTGTTTTGTATGTTTATATAGGTTTTATTAGTATAGTGTTTATTTGATTGTTTTTAAGGCACAGAAGCCAATGTATTAGGGACCCAATAAATATGACTTACCTTTTTTGATACACTGTATTCGTGTCCAGTTTCTTAAAGGGATATTCTCATGCCAGTGTTGTATTCTCAAAACCAAAAGTATTGAAACTTACCAGTTAACCTCGAACCTGTGAAAGCCTGAAGAAGAAGTTAAAGTGTATTCAAAGGGGACTTCCCTCTATAACAAAAGTGGCGTAGTCGACAAACAATTAGTTCAGATAGGACTCACAGTAATTACGCACCCAGCACTTTATTGTGCATTTATATTTTATTGTTGTGAGTTTTATTCTGGATTATTTATTAAAGGAGAAGAGTGCAATAGTACAAACAAATTGCAAGTCAAATGTGATACAATTTCGGCCCTGTTCACATCCACATTGTGGGGCAAACAGTCAAAGAAAACGTGTCGCTGTGTGACACTTTGTGACCTTGTAGTTTGGCTATTTTTGGCGAATAGATTTGGTGTAGAGGGAAATACTAGCGGTCCTAGTAGAGCCCTGGGGGACACCGGTCAACTCAGTATAGGCTATAGGGTTTAAGTGGTTTTAAGTATGGCAGAAGGGAAGAGCCCTATGTATGAAATAACTGTATTGGTCATGATGGAAACTAGTCCACCATTTTGAGTGGTATTCTGCCATGTTGAGTGTTTGGTCCATTTTCAGTGGTGTTGGAAGTGAGACGTTTCTACACCAAAGCAATCATGATACCAGTTTAATGTTTTCTGGTCTTATAATCCTCTCCAGGGAACTCTTTATTAAAACTGGTCTCACAACTAGACGAGTCAGTGTGGCTTTGTTCCTGTGTTTGCAATATATTAATCTCTATAACCAGATATCTGCATTTGAACACAAGATCTGTAGGCAAGGGACACTTTTTATTTGTTGTGAGTGAAATGAATCAGTGGTTCTCAACCTGTGGGTCGGGGCCGCCAGGAGGATCCCTACATGATTTTGGGGGGTCCCCAGATGACAGTGAAGTTACAATTTAAGGACTTTTAAGAAAAGAAAAAGAAAAATACCATTATTGCATCAAAATAATCAACAACCTATACTATAAAAACTGGTCAAACATTGGCCAAATTGTCAAATAATATAAGAAGGGCAACATTTCTGTGGAACCGAGTCAAACTAAATTGTATGCCTCAACTCATACAATTCCAAGTGCTTGTCAGGGTGTGGGGTCCCCAGTTCAAATATGATTCTTTTGGCGGGTCACTGCCTGAAAAGGTTGTGAACCAATGACATAAATGACAGTTTGATGTCAGATTTGAGAGGTTAGAGCTTCCAGACTGAGACACATCTTTAGAACTCGGATTTGAATCATTTTTAACCACCTATGAATGTGGTTCAAACCTGATGAGCAAAAGTTTTCATGCGTCAAATCATATTTGGGCAGCCAGTCTGAACAATAACCAATGTGTGTTGTGTGAAAATAGTCCTGGCAAAGAACATCTTTCTACTGTCCTTGAGACTTCAAGGAAAAAGACGTCCAAAAACCAAGACTAATAAATAAATGAAGAACATCAGATATAGAATCAGATCATCTTTATTTAAAAAAAAAGAAAAAGTTTAAAAAGCAACAGACCATAACAACAATGTCACATAATGTACTATTAACTCAATGCATTACTGGTTGGTTATTACAGTATGAGAAAATATGAAACAAATACAAAACATGGGTTAATCTTCACACTCTGAAGCCCATATGAATCATATTTACAAAGTCTAAATATTAACAGGTTCACAAATGCTCACAATTTGGCAAATTATCAGCGGAATGGAGCGAAAAGATTTAAAGACATTTCCCACTTTATAAAAGGTAAAAAGGCTCACATAAGACATAGTGTACTATGCTGTCCATGTTGTATCATTATTCCACTAGTTAAGAGTCACATGTTGTTATTACTCTAACTAGCCTCACTTGTGAGCAGTGAAAACCTGACATGGAATCAACATAATGACTTGGAGTTGTGTCAGTGGAGTGGAGACTCAATACAACTGAAGTGAGATTATAAAAACAACAAACATCACATCCTGGTGTCTTTGTGAGTAAGATGAACATTTGTTGAAGACAATGGCCCCGATTCACTAAGCGATTTACGACCATATTTTGTACTTACCGGCATTTAAGACAAATCCTACACCTGCAGTCAGATTCATTAATGTTTTTTGGTCTGTGTTTTGAGCGTCAGGTGCGCCCGTTCTCAAGTCAACCCCGAGGCTGTCTTACCAGGGCTGAAATGTGCGTATGTCTTTAGAATGCTTTATTCTTCATGCCAAAATCAATTAG
Organism: Gymnoscopelus microlampas; assembly: GCF_963454915.1. NCBI lineage: Eukaryota > Metazoa > Chordata > Actinopteri > Myctophiformes > Myctophidae > Gymnoscopelus > Gymnoscopelus microlampas. The sequence goes on from NC_139948.1 coordinate 4,206,906, forward strand.
TGGCAAACCTCAAATAAAATATATATGTGCCCAACATTTGTCAACACACATATATAAAAAAATATGTAGATTCCACCGCTTTTTATTTATTTTCTAGGCTATCAGTTGTATTGAGAGCTGAATTATTAGGTCCCTCAGTGTGTTTGCCAGCGGGCCATCTCAGCCAAAGTGTCACGTAATAATGAAAATGGGCGCAGTGCATGCGCCCCAGTGCATGCTGGGAAATGTGTGTTATTGTTCCTATTTGTGTTATTATTTGAATATGGGAATGCGTAGTGGGGTTATGCAATGGGTCATTGAGTTTAGTGTTTTGTTGTGGTGCTATTTGGTGATGTATGGTATTTTATGTAATTTGTTTGTAAAACCATGAGTGTAAATGTCTGTTTGTTTGGTCAGTGTCTCTCCCCTTTTCTCATCCTTGCATATGACGTGAGTGTGTTGTTGATGGTTGCACCAACCGAGAGTTGTCATGGCTCTTACAGACAACTAAATCTCAAGCCTCCACGTTACATTGTTCTTCCATTCGTGTAGGTTAATTTTGAAAAAATATTAAATTTCATTTTTCAGAAGTATATTGAATATACTCATTTGTACTTTTAATGATGTAGTTTGGAAACATTTAAGTTGTACTTAGTATAGTAAAAGTTGCACTAAAGATATGCTCAAACATATCATTAATATACTTTTATGTGCTTTTGCCCCCCAAAAAATGTAATTTAATTAACAACAATTTAACAATTTAATTACAAATATACGTATAGTATCTGAAGTACATTTTTGCTGATGTCATTAAAGTGTACTATCATTCAATTTATAGTGTATTACCAATACATATCAAGTACTAAATAAATAAATATAGAGTACATAGCAATTATGCTTAAAATATACTTTCAATGTAATAATAGTATATTCTAAATTAACTAACTGTGTACATTTAGTTAAATTGAGTTGTAGTTGAAATACATTATTATTACATTGAAAGTATATTTTAGCACATTTGGATTGTAGTTTAAATACTGTATTATTACATTGATAGTATACTTGAAATTATTAAAAGTATACTGCACATTCATTTATTTTATACTCCAAGTATATTTGTAATACATTGTATAGTTTAAGCATAATTGCTATATACTCTATATATATTTATTTAGTACTTGATATGTATTTGTAATGCACTATAAATGTAATGATAGTATACTTCAGCAATTGTATTTCAGATAAGTAAATTTGTAATTAAATTGTATTTTTTTTTGGGGGGGAAGTACATACAAGTATATTAAAGATATGTTTTAGCATATCTTTAGTTCAACTTTTAATATACTAAGTACTACTTAAGTCTTTCCAAAATAACACAATTTAAATGTAATTTATAAAGTACAAAAATAGTATATTAAGTATACTTCTGAAAAATATATTTAGTATATATTTTTTTCACTTGGGATAGGACACAGGATGTTACTGAACCTCCTACATCTGACACAGAGACACTGAGGAACCAAACCGCCGTCCAGACCTCCTCCTGCACCCAAACCCAGCATAGAGTGGTTCAGTGAATGTGGACTGGAAGGTGTAAAGGTGGGTCTGTGTGTCAGAGAACACTTTGTAGAAAGACAAAGTACCAGCAGGCCAGTCTACATACACTGCTACTCTGTGGGAGTCAGAGAGACTGACAGGGAGTACAGTCTTCTTATTATTGTACCAGATAACATACGTGTTGTTGACATCATCATCATCATCATCATCATCATCATCATCATCACACACAAGACTCCAGGACTTGTCATTGCCTCCTAACATACAGTCATCACCCATTCCTCTGCTGTTGATTCCTCTGTATGTCACTGATATATAAACCCTTCCACTCCACTCTACCTCCCAGTAACAGCGTCCAGTCAGACTCTCTCTACACAGAACCTGTCTATGGAAGTCAAATCTGTCTGGATGGTCAGGATATGGTTGCCTCTTATCCACACGTGTCACCTTCTTGTTGTTCTCAGACAGAGAAAGTTCTCTGTGTGCTGTGTTTGGATCCAGTGTGAGTTCACACACATCTGATGAGGAAAATATAATGAATAATTATGAATTGTTACTGTGTGTGTGTGTGTGTGTGTGTGTGTGTGTGTGTGTGTGTGTGTGTGTGTGTGTGTGTGTGTGTGTGTGTGTGTGTGTGTGTGTGTGTGTGTGTACAGTGTGTTCTTTACTGTGTGTGTGCGTGTGTGTGTGTGTGTGTGTATGTGTGTACTGTGTGTTCGCGAGTGGCCGGCAGGCGGGGGGCGAGAACTGCAACTGTATGGGCAAAAGCGTTAGTTACAGTTCCATTTGGTTACACTCCCAGAGTTATCTGTTGTATGCAGTTCGGCCCGGGAAATACAGTATGTGAAAACATTTTTATGAACAGCAGCGGCTCTGCCTTTTCTCTTCATTAAATATTATTGGCTATAATTCATGAACAACAATTCTACCTCTTTACCTCTTTACAGCAGTTGCGCTCATTCTGTTTTTCAAAGTGACTGTCCCACTCAGCAGTTATTGATTGGATTTAACATATTAATTTGGAATGAGCAATGCCTTTGAAGTGAGGACGAGAGGTGCGCTGATTAGACAGACTGACAGTCTCGCTTTGAGACAAGTCATCTTTTAGCTCTTTTAGTCATGTTTTAGCTCGTGCTCATTTGATTTTGCCATTTTTGTCTCATCTGTTTAAGAAAGTAGGTAGCTGATATATTGCACTTTTACCTTAGCGCTAGGTATACTCTTGGTTGCTTGTTCTTGCAGGAAATGCACTTAAAACTTCTGGTGATTAGTAGTTTTCGTTCCCTACCTATGTTGAATACACTTATTGTAAGTCGCTTTGGATAAAAGCGTCTGCTAAATGACTGTAATGTAATGTAATGTAATCTTTCGTGAGAGAGCGAGAAAGAGAAACAGAGAGATGGCGAGAGAAATAGGATGTAAATGAATTAATGTCACATGCTGCTCTGCATATGCGCTGTTCATCTAATTTCATATGATTTCATGAATAAAACAGAATACACACTTACACTTCCTCAAGCCTGGTTTCAGCATCTTCTCTCCACCATGTTCGACACTGGGGCTGATGGAGAGACAAAGTTAGGCCTGCATATTCTATTTGATAATACACGATGATTGATAATGATTTACACCATCACAAATTAAACAACGCTATACAGCATCACAGTATGATTTCCCTACTATAAACCTACTGTACTAATACACATTTTCACTGAGTCTCTCCAAACCTGAGAGTCTGCAGTTCTCCAGCAGAGCACATCATCTCTCCTGGGTGATTGTAGCTCAAATCCAACACTTTCAGATGTTTGTTGGAGCATAGAGCTGACAACAGGTAAGACCAGCCTTCCTTTGTGACCAGACAGCCTGACAACCTACAAGAGCACACGCACGCACGAGCACGCGCATACACACACACGCACACGCACACGTGCACACACACACACACACACACACACACACACACACACACACACACACACACACACACACACACACACACACACACACACACACACACACACACACACACACAGACAGACAGACAGACAGACAGACAGACAGACACAAAAACACTTTACATTAATCAAACTCTGACCAAGGTCCCTGATTTGGTTTGGTTACATATCAAATGATGCTAATTAGTTGTAGGCTATACCTGATGTAATGGCAGCTATCAGATACAACTCACTGATGTCATTCAGAGGGTGACACCGATTACATCCCACATGTTCTTCTAATGGTTATTATTGTCTGACAGTGTTTATGTCATTGATAAAATCACTCTGCAAGTGATCCAAACAAGGTTTCTGTTATCCCAAATACGTGTACCATTTTTAATTTAATATCATGTAGACAAGCTGAGCACAATCATTTTCCAATATTGGACTAATTTATATTTAAGCCTGCGCCACTCCCTTCTTCCCAACCATTGAACATTTTTATTGTGGGAAATGAGGAGGGAATAACTCACTGTTTATACTGCTCTGCCTAATAGCCTATAACTCATAATTCATAAACCCATGTTTGATACATGCATGCACATTTGTTTTATGCACATGACTTTTTCCTTTTCACAATTAAAATAACATTGCTGCCTACATGCATACAAATACACGATCAATACAAATTACACTCAAAGCTGGGAGGAGGACTGGTAGTGTCTTCAGTACAGGGGGGGCTTTCACATAGGAAGGGGCCAAGCTTTTTTTCTAGTTCAATGAATCAATGGTCCAAACTTGTGCAACTCAACAAGTTGTCTTTAACAGCTTGAAAGATATACTATATATTGTTGTCTGTGCCTCACAACACACACACACACACACACACACACACACACACACACACACACACACACACACACACACACACACACACACACACACACACACACACACACACACACACACACACACACACACACACACACACACACAGAGAGACCAAAAAAGAAAAGTAATTAGGATTACTCCAGAATTGTCATCTGTTGGACAAGTTCATGAATACTGACCTGAGGGTCTCCTGTGTGGACTCAATGGTCCAAACTTATGAAACTCAACAAGTTGTCTTTGTATTTGAAAGTTTGACAGACCAATCAGAATATGCTTGATGCTCCCTCCCTTTTCACACAAGAATCACAGACCTTCATTATTTTATATTATATAGCTAGCCCCCCAACTCACTCACACACACACACACACACACACACACACACACACACACACACACACACACACACACACACACACACACACACACACACACACACACACACACACACACAACCGAAAAGTTATTAGGATAAGCTCCATGTGTAATTACTCCAGAGTTGTCATCTGTTGAACAGGTTCATGCATACTGACCTGAGGGTCTCCAATGTACAGTGTGGACTCCCCAGTCCACCACATAGCTGATTCACGCCTGAATCGTGCAGATCATTATTGCTTAGATCCATTTCTTTCAAACCAGAGGAGCTGGAGCTGAGAACTGATGATAACTCCTCACAGCATCCCTCTGACAGGTTACAGCCATTCAGCCTGAAGAAACAGTAATGATCACATCATTGTTTCTACTTTATGTTGCAATGCTCTAGTTTAATAATAAGAGTTATGGTGAGAGGGGGGGGGGGGGGGGGCTCAACACAGGCCAATAGTCATATGTCATATGTGTTTAATACCGGGATTCCCGGGATTCGGGAATTTATTTACCGTCCCGGGAATTGAAATCGGTTCCCGGGATCCCGAAGGTTGTTTTTTCTTTTTAGAAATTGCTACTAATTAGTAGAAAGGCCTATCTACAGCGCGGAGGAATTATTAAGGTTTCGAGGCCAATAGGCTCGAAGCCTTATTATATCTGTAAGAGTTCATTATTCTTCCGCCGGTTTTGCCAGTTCTGGCCTAACCGCGTGGTCACTTTTTATGAAATTCGGCTTTATGGTAGAGGGCTATGCCAAACGGCAAAAACCCGAAACTCACAAACATTGGCCAAAGGGTGGCGCTGTAGCACTCAATTGAAATATGCCAACTTTGAACAGGTACAACTCATGCCCTGTTTGACCCACAGCCATGAAACTTCGATGCACACATGCGTCTCCTCATGCCTAACAACTTTCACACTCTGACTTTGGACCTCTGACCTTTAGATCTCTTTGGACCAATGCCGACAGACGTGAGCAAGCGGATTTTCCATAAGTGAAAACGTTAAGCTTTTATAAGCCAATGAAAATTGCAGTTTTATGACAATTATTCATCTGCCCCTAAAACTTACATGCAGACTCGCATTTGTTTGACACTTTGCAATATTGTAGAAGGTCATTCCAAGTATCACTGAAACCAATCTTACTCCAATTGGTCAAAGGGGGGCGCTATAGCAATTTTTTGAAAATGCAAACTTTAAACAGGCAAAAGTCATGCCTCGTTTGGCCGACAGCCGTTAAACCTGCTTACACATGTGCCTTGACTCATGAGGAACACATGTATCACTTTGACCAGTAAGCTCTGCCCTTAGATTGTCTGCAATTTTGAGCAGTTTGAAAAACATTTAAATCCAGGATTTCTGAGCAATTTGCGTGAAAGTGTGTCATGTGTGTGAACTCCCTTTTCACTAGTTCAGGTGTGTAGGTTCAATAGCTTGATAGCTTAATCATCTGCCTTGAAACCACAGGGTTGCTGGTTCGAATCCCACCTCAAGTAGACTTCATTATAATTGCATTGCACACAACATGACTGTATCAATGAGGAACATATCTATCACTTTGACCAGTAAGCTCCGCCCTTAGATTGTCTGCAATTTTGAGCAGTTTGAAAAACATTTAAATCCAGCATTTCTGAACAATTTGCATGTGTGTGAACTCCCTTTTCATCAGTTTGGGTCTGTTGGCCCAATGGCTTAATCATCTGCCTTGATACCACAGGGTCGCCGGTTCAAATCTCACCTCATGCAGACCTCAACTCAATTGCATTGCACACAACATGACTGTATCAATGAATAAACATGGAATTGTTAAATGAAACGCTTATTGAGACTCAATGTATGATGTACTTCATTCCCTCTTTTGTTTTGTTTTGTTTTGTTGGATTCTCCCTTCTCACTGACCAAGGCTGTGGATTGAATAGCTTGATCAATACAGTGTTAGTCTCATGTGCCAAAGGTCCACGGTTCAAACCCCACTCGTCACAGTTTACATTTAAATTGCATTATACAAAACATGACCCTGTTAATTCAGACATGTGCAATTTTTAAACAATACCATGAATTGCTTTTGAGAGTAGTTGTTTTTTATGTATGACATACTTTCTTGTGAAAATAGCTGATCTACAATCTCACACCTTTTTAGATAGCAACGCGTTGTGAGCTTGTAGATCGACTATTTTCACTAGTTTCCATTCCGAAATGTATTGAGCAGTTTGAAAAACATTTAAACCAAGGATTTCTGAGCAATTTGCGTGAAACTGTGTCAAATAAATGTTTGAGGCCCTTTTTCACAGGTTCAGGTGTGTTGGTTCAATAGTTTGATCGCTTAATCATCTGCCTTGAAACCACAGGGTCGCCGGTTCGAATCCCACCTCATGTAGACTTATAATTGCATTGCACACAACATGACTGTATCAATAAATGCATGTGCAATTGTTAAAAATAACGAGAAATGTATACTTGAAAGTAGTTATTTTTAATGCATGACGTACTTCATTCGCCCTTTTGTTTTGTTTTGTTAGATTCTCCTTTCTCACTGTCTGATCCTGTGGATTCAATAGCTCCACCAGTAGAGTGTGAGCCTCATGTGCCGAAGGTCCCTGGTTCAAATCCCACTGATTACAGTTTACATTTAAATTGCATTGTACAAAACATGACCCTGTTAATTCAGACATGTGCAACTTTTAAACAATAACATGAAATGCTTTTTTGAGATTAGTTGTTTTTTTATGTACAACATACTTTCTTGTGAAAATAGCCAATCTACAATCTCTAACTTTTCAGATAGCAACACATTGTCAGCTTGTAGATCAACTATTTTCACTACTTTCCATTCCAAGAACACAAAACAAAACTTTATTGCTAAATATTTGTCAACCAGTAATCTAGAGTAGTTAGCAAAACAGAGGCTTGGTTCATAACGGACTGAAAAACCTATAGATATC